>NC_139516.1:137054285-137366785 GCF_947247035.1 Vipera ursinii | reverse complement strand
CTAAATGATCTTTCTTAATTTGGCTGAATGACAGTGTTAAATAAATAGGTAATCTGTCGCCTTTAAAATAATTTAGAGAAATCTAAATCATGTTTAATTTTGTCTTGATGCCACGTATAATTTGGAGCGCAAATATCCCAGATCTGTTGAATGATTAAAACAGTGCCCATTGTAGATCTAGACCCTTATTTACACAAGAATGTGATCAATTAAGAGGTGTAAAGAGACACTAGAAGCTTCAGGTTTTAAATATGCATGCCGTCAAAGAGTCTTAAATGCTAAAGCATCTTCAAGGGTAAATTGAGCAGGTTATTATATAGACTTAGCCAACTGGAAGTGGAGTTGGAGGCCTATGATATCTATACATTCTTAGCTGCGATTCTACTTTTTGCCACTTCTAATTCCCCTAGTTCTGTAACAAAATGCTGAATTTGTTCAGCTTTTAAAACTTTATTCAAAAGTTTTGTAAAGAACATGTAGGTTATTGCTGTTGGTATGAAATCTTTTAAGTATTATATTTGGAATAGTTCTAATGCATCATAGTACACAGCCCAGTGAAAATGATAATGGATATCAATAAAGGGAGAACAAAGTTGAGATTAGTATAGCCAAATATCCCAAAAGAGTTCAATCAGCTAAACCACAAATCCATTAAATGATTTCATATTGCCTATCCAACTGTACGATGTATTACAGTATAGCGAAGAAATGGCTGAGTACTCCCCACAAAACCCCACACACTTTTGATCTTCACAAATCAAAGAACATCTATAAATAAACCAGTGGCCATTGGCACTGATGTTTAGCACACAAAAGGTATTTTCTTGTATTTAGTTCTGATAATAGTTCAAACATATGGTAACCTTGAAATAAGACATACTTACATAAGATTGATCTTATTTTTTTTTATTAAAAAGTTTTACAAAAACAAAGTTTTACAATATATCCCCAAATTCCCCCCACCCCAAACCCACCCACTTCCCCCCCACTTCCCAGAGCTAAATACAGGATTATAGTTACAATAATCATATTCTATTTTCTTGTATTTAGTTCTGATAATAGTTCAAACATATGGTAACCTTGAAATAAGACATACTTACATAAGATTGATCTTATTTTTTTTATTAAAAAGTTTTACAAAAACAAAGTTTTACAATATATCCCCAAATCCCCCCCACCCCAAACCCACCCACTTCCCCCCCACTTCCCAGAGCTAAATACAGGATTATAGTTACAATAATCATATTCTAAATAAAAATTATGCATAATATACAATTAACCAAATTCATAATGTGCTTTAACTCCCCTTTAACATAACTACAAACAAAGTACCAATAACAATATCCCACTAAAATCTACTCATAAGCTAAATGGAACTTTTTAGTCCCATATTTGTTCTGAATATAATTTATCCATCTCCTCCAAACTGAAATATATCTTTCCTGTGAATGATCTTTCAAGTAAGCAGAAATCTTAGACATTTCTGCAAGATTCGTAACTTTAAACACCCATTCTTCTATAGTAGGCAAACTATCCTTCTTCCAATATTGTCAATCAGTCTTATTTTTAGAATGTGAATCTTATAGCATTTCTGTAGAAGAAGAGGACTCAATTGATCCTAGAAGATTAATTACTTTGCCTAAGATAGAAGGGGTCAACATGCAGTCTATCAGCTGTACACTTCTTTCCTACCACCCATTTGGTGGGAAGCTTCCAAATGAATATTAAACTTATTATTGATGGATAATTTTGAAAACCAAGTTAAAATCTCTAACCCAAATGCAGTACCTAGTTGTCCAGTCCTCTCCATACTCCTATTTACATCAGTTCTAGAAAGAGCTTTGTAATTCCACCCATCTTTTGGCAATTCTATTCTACCTTCACTTAACTCATTAAATCTATTTATGCTTCCACAATCATGTGTTTCAGGATCTGACTCAAATGAACCCAGAGAAGAAGAAAAATCCTAATTTGTTTAATAAATTAAGAAGCAAGTGTGATATGTTAAACTTCCATTAAGTTTAATTTAGCCGTTGGAGTTGCCTGGTGCCCTGGAAAAAAGAAAAAAAAAGAAAGAAAACAAAAGGACCCAACTTGGAAGTCTTGTTCTCCTGTGACAATCCCCAAATCTCTTCCTCTAGTTTTGAGGCTGATTTTTTTTAACCTGATTCTTAATTTGGTTAGTCAACCTGGTTTTGGGAGGACTTATTTTTTAGTTGTAATTATTGATGCTGAACTTTGGAGAGAGGACCCAAGGCAGGGATAGCACAGAACTAGTACAAAGTGCAGGTAAATAGATGAAGTTGGGTAGGAAAAGTTATCCTATACTCATCCCTTTTTAATCTCACAAACATATTGTATCTCATCACACAATCTTCATTCACTGACCAACAGGGGTGATTTTTTTTTTTCAAATCTAAGTCAATGTAGAAAATATTTTTCTAGAGATTGCAAAATGCAAAGGACGGTTATCTCATCCTTTCTAGCTTAAAGCTATTTTTTCCCTACGCACAGTCACTCATGTGCTCGTGACCTCCCATTTAGACTACTGCAACGCTCTCTACATGGGGCTGCCCTTGAGGACCACTCGGAGGCTTCAGCTGGTGCAGAATGCGGCCGCGTGAGTTGTGATGGGGGTTTCCCGATACTCCCATGTAACACCTCTACTCCGCAAGCTGCATTGGCTTCCGGTTGCACTCCGGGTGAGATTCAAGGTGCTGGTGATGACCTAAAAAGCCCTAAATGGCTTGGGTCCGGGATATCTGAGGGAACACCTGCTGCAAGCATCAAGTTCCCTTCGTCCAGTGCGCTCCCACAGGGAGGGTCTTCTCAGGGTCTTGGCGGTAAAAGATTGCCGGTGGATAACACATCAGGGGGAGGGCCTTCTCAGTGGGTGCACCTGCCCTCTGGAACCAGCTGCCCGTGGAGCTGAGGACTGCCCCCAACCTTCATTCCTTTTGCCGGGACCTGAAGACCTGGCTCTTCGAGGTTTCCGGCCCCGGCTGAGAATTTTAATTGGGGTTTTTATTTTTTAGGGATTGATTTAATCTTTTTAAATTGGTTTTAACTTTTGTATCAATCTTTGTTTTAAATACCCTGTAAACCGCCCTGCCCCTTCATGGATTACTGCCTTGTCGTGGAGAAGGGGCTTGCATAATTCAATGAAGCTATGAGCTATGCCATGCAGGGCCACCCAAGATGGACAGGTCATAGCAGAGAGTTCTGACAAAATGTGATCCACTGGAGAAGGAAATGGCAACCCACTCCAGTATCTTATTTTTTATTTATTTTTTATTTTTATTACATTTATATCCCGCCCTTCTCCAAAGACTCAGGGCGGCTTACAAGCTTAGCAATACAAGCTTAGCAATAGCCTTCATTCTATGTATATGCCTGCTTGTTAGGGCTTTCACACACACGCCAAGCGGCATTATTACAAAGTCAGCTTATTGCCCCCAACAATCTGGGTCCTCATTTTACCTACCTCGGAAGGATGGAAGGCTGAGTCAACCTTGAGCCTGGTGGGATGCGAACCTGCACTAATTGCAGGCAGCTGGTGTTACTTAAGGAGGCATCAGCCCACTGCTCCACCAAGGCTCTTATGCCATGAAAACCCTATGGACAGTACCAAAAGGCAAAATGATATGACGCTGGAAGATGAGTCCCTCAGGTCGGAAGTCGTCCAATATGCTACTGGGGAAGAGCAGAGGGCTAGTACTAGTAGTGCCAGAAAGAATGAAGCGACTGGGCCAAAGCCGAAAGGACGCTCAGCTGTGGATGTGTCTGGTGGTGAAAGGAAAGTCCGATGCTGTAAAGATTTTTTCTCCATACGAACCTGGAATGTAAGATCCATGAATCAAGGCAAGCTGGACGTGGTCAAACAAGAGATGACAAGACTGAACATCGATATCTTAGGTATCAGCGAACTAAAATGGACAGGAATGGGTGAATTTAATTCAGATGACCATCAGGTATACTACTGCGGGCAAGAATCCCTCAGAAGAAATGGAGTAGCCTTCATAGTCAATAAAAGAGTAGGAAAAGCAATACTGGGATACAATTTTCAAAATGACAGAATGAGCTCAGTTCGAATCCAAGGCAAACCATTCAATATCACAGTAGTCCAAGTCTATGCCCCAACCACTGGTGCTGAAGAGGATGAAATTGACCAGTTCTATGAAGCCCTACAGCACCTTATAGAACTAACACCAAAAAATGATGTCCTCATCATCATGGGGGATTGGAATGCTAAAGTAGGAAGCCAAAAGATAAACGGAATAACAGGCAAGTTTGGCCTTGGAGTACAAAATGAAGCAGGGCACAGGCTGATAGAATTTTGTCAAGAGAATACGATGGTCATAGCAAACACTCTTTTCCAACAACCCAAGAGACGGCTCTACACATGGACATCACCAGACGGTGAACACAGAAATCAGATTGACTATGTGCTCTGCAGCCAAAGATGGAGAAGCTCTATACAATCAGTAAAAACAAGACCAGGAGCTGACTGTGGCTCAGACCATGAGCTTCTCATTGCAAAGTTAAGGCCTAAATTGAAAAAAGTAGGGAAAAGCACTAGGCCACTCAGGTATGAATTAAATCATATCCCGGACACGACTTTGCAGCTAACAACAACAAAACCACCCTGAGTCCTTTGGGAAAGGGCGGTATATAAATCCAATTAAACAAACAAACAAACAAACAAACAAACAAACAAACAAATAAATAAATAAATAAATGTATTTGTGTGGGGGGGCACCCAATACAATGCTTGTGGAAGGTTTCCTTCATTGATGATGATAATATAGTCATGATATTCGACCTTATCTTCCCAAAACTAGACTAGCGGACAAGCATGTTAGAGCTGCAGTATTGTCTAAATTTTATGGAGAAAAGTTTCTGATATTTTGTCTTTGTATTTTAGCTTTATTTGTAAGGAACAATATGCCAACATTGCTAAAGGACCATTGGTACATTTGTACTAATGAATCAAGATAAATCATTAACTTCTTAATTGATTCCAAATTAAGTAGCCTTAATTGTTCTGTCGGTGTCCGAAAACTAAAGAAAATCATTCTGGGTGCACGATCTGTTTAACCACAGTAAATCCCATAGTGAAACAAACAAAAACCCCTTGTTTTTAAATTATCCACATATATCTGTAGACATTCAGTTACTTTAATAGAGTATTAAAGAGAAAAGGCTCTTAATGGCAAAAGAAATAGATGTGTTTGTATAAAAACAGCAGTGTGCAGAACATCTATTCTGCAAATTGATCCCTTCAGGTGATATACAGGTTTATATTTACAAATATACATTTTGATTCCTGTAGTGCATAAGTTCAACTCTTACTGTTCTTTGGAAGGGCAGATACTGAAGTTGAAGCTCAAAAACTTTGGCCACCAAATGAGAAGAGAGGACCCACTGGAAAATTGGGAAAGATGGAAGGGAAAGGGAGAAGGAGATGGCAGAGAATGAGATAGTTACTGAGGCAATAAACATGAATTTTGGCAAACTCCAGGAGATGGTGGAGGGCAAGGAGGAGGGGGGGCTAACATGCTATGGTCCATGAAAAGATAGATAAAACTTAGTGACTGAACAACAAAATATATATGTAAGTAGGAAGGAGTGATCTGAAACAGAAAACTTTGGGAAGGATTGAAGATATATGTCTATTGCTTCCCACCTCCAACACACAGTCTATAAATGGTCTTTTCCAAATCTGTCCCTTCATCAATGAAAGTGATTATTCTTTCTTATGTGTCTGAGCTCCAGTGCATAGGTAACATCTACATAATTCTATTTACGAAGTGATGTGAAACCTCTATCTGAAATGTTTATTTTGTGATGGCTCATTTACACATGTAAATCATGAATCAAAGCCTTTATAACTGTGTGATAGCACTAAGTGTACAACCCAACCATATAGCAAAACTGTCTGTATGTCAGGTTGCTGTGAAGTTGCAAAGGAAAGAAGGAGTCAAAAAATTAATATATGGTCCCACCCTGTTGAGCTAACTCATTTAAAATTGCTGTGTAGATAGAAATAACAAAGGAATGGAGAGAAGAGACAGTGAATCAAAGAAAACCTTTTTTTTAAAAAAAAGTTTTCAATGATCTGAATGTACTTACTTCTAGAAAACAAGGCAGATTGTCTATAAAGCAAATTTAATGAAGCCTTTGATTTTGATAGTGGACCTAACACTTAACTCTTTTGAATCTATACATCTGAGAGAAATACTAGGTAGGTGATTGACAGATCACCTAGAATTTTTATTTCTATAGCATATGAATTTCCTTAATGCAGATAATCTAGAACAGAGATCCCCAACCTTTTGGGTACCAGGGAACGGTTACATGGAGAGAGGTTTTTCCACAGACCAGAGGGGGTGTGGTTTTGTGTGCTGCCTGCATCCTGTGAATGGGGCTTTCCTTGTTTATCCAGACAGGTTGCTGGCATGCCGAAGACCGGTACTGGTCCATGGACCAGGGGTTGGGGACCCCTGATCTAGAACTGATGCTTCATTATATTTTTACAGGATTTGGATTTTTATTTTTAATTTTTTTAAAAAAATATGATTAGTTTCATTCAGCATTTTCTAAGTGGCCTATTTTTCTTTCAGTGATATTTCTCTTTTAAAAACAATGCATGATATCTATGGAATAAATTAAATGTTCCTGTCAGAATCCATTTATATCACATTCATAAATGTATGTTTAAAACATTATCCCCCCCATGGATTCTGCCATCTCCTGAGGAAGGAGGAGCGGATGTGGATTCAGCCTGCCTTAGGTTATTTCAAAGACCCAGGGAAACCTTTTGAACTGAGGGAACAAAGGGGAGGGTTAGGGAAGAAGGCATCTGGCCTGTGTCTCCATTTGAATCTGTAAAGAAAGATGGCAATAACCGTAAAAGATCTGAAGTTCCCTTTTTCCCATGAAAGGGATGACACAAAGTAATGATGGGGGCTAACCAAATGGGGTTGAGGGAAGTGGGGTTGAACCGGGAACTCTATAAAATTTCAATCTGTAAAACAATACCAGGTCCTGTCTTGTATTTCCACAACCAAACATGTCCTAGTAAAAATTCCTTTTGGACTAGAACTGACTCCAAGAGTTTTTGTTTTCCTAAGATGTGGATTGGGGTGGGTCCTGACAGTTCCAGGACATTTCCTTCCCCATCTTCACCACACTCATTACGCAGCACTCACAAAAGCCATGAAATACTATTGCTCTGAGTCATTGCTGTGTTTAGGTAGAGACAAAAGTGAAACAGGAAATCATCACAATGAGAAATGTAGGGTTTCCTCTGTATAAATGTAATTTTCTACACAGAAACCTATACATGTTTCCATGTAGGGAAAAGTGACATCACTTGGCAAGATATGAAATGTGTTATGCTTCTCCAGATCCTTCTAAGGAAGAAGTCCCTGGGGTTATGATTTTCTCCCTCTAAGGAACTGTGAAAGATTAAAAGATTTTTGGCACAAACAAACAAACAAAAGCTATATGCTGTGTTGATTACAAATGGCAAGAAGGAAAGGCCGGCTGTCAGACACCGATGAGGTAGTTGTCAATGCCTCTCATTTGGAAGCAACATTCAGAAACCTGAATCCTTTAATGCAAAGTGTTTGATCTTGTAAACATGACTGAAGATAGTATGGGAATGATGAAAAGCTAAGCCAAGCTGGAAGAGCTTGGCTGCCCGCCATCTGAAACAAAACCTTACTGAATCACTTAAAATGAATGCATTCACTTACTGAAACTTGAGATGGTTTTTCGCTTGCACTATGTCTAGGAATGGAGAGGACAATCAGAGGCTGAAGGTCGAGCAGCTTCTTCTAGGAAAAAAAATTGACATTACTTTTCCTTTCCTGCTCCCAGTTTATTAGAAATGTTATATCCAGTGGTGGGATTCCAATATGTGAACAACCGGTTCTCTGTGTGGATGCCGCTTTCGGAAGACCATTCTGGGCCTGGGCAACAAAAAAATTAGCTACCGGTTCTGCCAAAGTGGTGCGAACCGGCTGAATCCCACCACTGGTTATATCTCACCCAACTGATATACTCCTACAACCTTCCTGTATAAGTGAGTAACTGCCATTAATTTCTGAAGCAAACTCTTTCTCTCCCAGTATTTCTGGCTTGGATCACTTTATTACATAAAGAAAAGTACACAGTGCATGCTAAATAATAGCACTCCCTCGCCAATTCTGTGGCGAGAGATTTTTCCATGAACCGGAGGGGGTGTAATTTTGTATGCTGCCTGCATCCCACAGATGAAGCTTTACTTGTTTGCACAGCACATTTTCTGGCATGCTGTGGACCAGTGCCGGTCAACGGATTGGGGGTTGGGACCCCTGATGTGTAATATATACTGCACAGTGCACCTGATCATTCAGTCATCACATGCACACACAGATTTGTGCACACAAATATTCATGTTCTGTATATATATATTTTCTCTTTTCTTCACATTGTTTCACAACTGAAATCTTAGAATGGTGTTTGCCTATTTGCCAACTGCTAACTGATCAACAAAACTCAGGTTAATCTAGAAGGTAAAATTGCTGATGGCTGGAATGCTTGAACCTGCAGTCTGAGTCTAAGGTGGCTTGTTTGGTTTTAGTTTTGCATATCATGTAGACCCAGCCATAGATTGAGAAACAAGAGTGATGATGATGGTGATGATGATGATGATGATGATGATGATAATAATAATAATAATAATAATAATAATAATAATAATAATGATGATGATGATGATGATGATGATGATGATGATGATGATGATGGAATAATTTGAAATAATAGTCCAATCCCCTGCCCCCTGCTCAGGAAGGAAACTCTATACCATTTTAGACAAATAGCTGTCCAGTTTCTTCTTAAAAACTTCCATTGCTGAAGCATTCACTGCTTCTGGAGGCAGGTTGTTCCACTGGTTAACTGTTCTAAGTGTGAGAAAGTTTCTCCTTAGTTCTAGGTTGCTTCTCTCCTTGATTAGTTTATAACACATATAACATTATGTCATAGTCAGTGGTGGGATTCAAATATGTGAACAACCAGTTCTCTGTGTGGATGCCGCTTCCAGAAGTCCATTCTGGGTCTGGGTAACAAAAAAATAGCTACCGGTTCTGCCGAACTGGTGCAAACTAGCTGAATCCCACCACTGGTCATAGTACAAACCTTATGAATTGTGTCATTGCATCAAAGTCATGATCTATGTATAGAAGTAATAAGAATAGTGATCATTTTTTTACAGTATATTCATACCTAAGGGTAATAAAGGGCAAAGCAATAAAATCTAACTCAATTTAATCCAATATCAGCAAAACAGCGATATATCATTATGATACATTTCTTAATTCCAGCATTGCCATAATGTAAATCTGTATTGAATTGCAGACAGTTCTTCCAGCCCACTGAGTGAATAGAACCATTTAAGGTCCTTTTTAAAGTTAAAGAATTCAGATACGATTCAAGGGTCAATTACAGAGGACGGCAGACAAATAGAGAAAAACCTTTAAACCTGAGCGGATAAAAAGGGATTTGTTTTATAGCAATGTCTTCCCTCATTCTTCATAACTGAGACAGCTGTGGATGCTTATGGACCCAGCCATTGTGGCTTATAAACCATAAATTATACCTTTAATATGGTGTATGAACTCATCCACTTGATTAAGCAACTAATTTGATTATATTATGTTTGAACGAATCACTGCCTACAACCTCTTAGTATCTTTTCTTCGCAGACTCACTCATCAGACTTCTGTGGTGTGGGATTTAAACTAAAATCAATATTTTCCCCTTTTCTTCATTGGAGATGTTCAAAGCTTTAAATTGTAGTGCATTGTGAAAAGAATCAACCAGATTTACACCTCCAATATAGTACAGGTGAATAAAGAAGTTTTTTCCCCCACAAATACTGCACTTCTATGAATGTTGAGGGCACTAAGTTACCTGTTCAAAGCCAAAAACAGCATCTATGTCCAAGATTATACTGACATATTAAGAAACCAAATTAACAATTGATCCCTTATGCACTTTTCCTAAACATGAATATACATACTAAATTAAAGTACTGGAATGGGCAGCACTTTTCATTTGTGTGATTTTTGTAAGGAATCCCTGTGTGAAATGTTCCAAGAACAACATGTATCACAATAAGTCACTTTACACTGTTAAACTGTTATAACCCTGACTGATTTGTTGCCACAGGATATACAGTGCACTGTGGATTGTGAATTAACATTTACTGGGCACTAGTAAATAGTTTTACTATTTCATTCAACGTAAATTACTTCCTAGACAGGTGCCTTTGCTAGCCATGCCTTAAGAATGGCAGAGACAACATAGTAATATTAATCTGCTGCTTTTGCTGAATCTTAATTGCAGTGTCCCAAATTTGGTTTAGTGGTCAAGGTACCAGGCCAGAAACCAGGTGATTGTGAGTTCTAGTCCCAACTTTCGGCATTAAAATCATTGGGTGACCTTGAGCCCATCACTCTCTCTTAGCTTACAATGACAGATTTGAGTGACAAGTTGGTTAGTCAATTCCCTTTTGCAACTAGCGGATCAACAATTCTGATCTGAAAAAAAGCAAACCTTGCACTTTCAAGGTAAAACACTAGGAAGGAAAAATAATCTGGCTTTACAACTTTTGCTTGAAATTGATTGCTTTAATTGATTTTCCCCACTTCTGGTATCATAGTAAGTAGGGTAAGAAGAGATGGGTTTCAAATTCACTTATGTGAATCTCAATCTTAAGAAGGAAATTATGCTTGTGATGTGGTTGTTTTCTGAAACTCTTGTGTTGCCAGCTAATTTAGAAATTTCAGGGAAGATTAAAGGTGATGCCGGGGTTGGGAAAAAAAACATGATCATGTTTATTAAAATTAAAATTACATGCTGGCTGGAGAATTCTGGAAGCTGAAGTCAACATATCTTAAAGTTGTCAAGGTTGAGAAACACTGGGTTAAGGCTAGAAACTGTGAGACTGTGAGTTCTAGTTCCATCTTAGACATAATACCAGCTGGATGACCTTGGCCTGTAATCTTCTCTTAATCTTAAGGAAGAAATGGCAAATCAGTTCCAAAATCTTGTCAAGAAAAGTTCAGGGGCTTGTCCAAGCTATCACTAAAGTCAACACTGACTAGAAGGCACACAGACCCTAGGGGTCCTTCCCCAATCTGCTAAGGGGAGTCCAATTAGCAGGGACAGTCTTCATAATTTAACTCATTGAGTGGTTGCTTTCATCTGGCCAGTTTCATATTCCTTCAACCTCTTTCTCCCCCAAATGTGAGTTGATTACTTTAGTCATCAGGAAGGTAAGGTTAATGAGGATTAAGGGTTTACCATGTATTGAGCACTTGTTGTGACAAAAAAGAGAAATCATTATCTAATTGAGATTAGAGAAGAATGTTTATCTTACAACTTGCAAATAGGAAGTTGTAAATAGGAATAGGAAGAGTCAGCTTGTCTAAGTAGCCTCTTTTCCACCTGTTAATTAAAAGGCAGGTTAATTATAGGACACTTTTCCATATGTACAATTTCTTGTTAATATATTAGATGCCTATATATTGGAGTTGAGCTAAAAGGTGACAACACCACTTTGCAGATGACAGCCTCAAGGGTTGCATACACCCAAGTGCTAGAGAGGAGTTTAAACCTAAAAAAATATATATGCCACCTTGGTTTGTGATAACGAAGTTCTTTAAAAAGGTTAACTAGTGATTTAACCAGGAACAGGTGCCAGAATTTTCATTTTGTTACAGTAGCTGCTGCTGTTTCATCTACATTAGGGGTGTTAAACTGCCGGCCCACAGGCTGGATGCATTATAGCAAAACTGTGCCCATCCCATTGCTGGGAATGGAAAAAAAATGTCACAATATGTCACGACACGTCACGTGATGTTGCAAGTTGACACCCGTGATCTACATACACAGTCACTCATGCGCTCGTGACCTCCTGATTGGACTACTGCAACGCTCTCTACATGGGGCTGCCCTTGAGGACCACCCGGAGGTTTCAGCTGGTGCAGAATGCAGCCGTGCAGGTTCTGATGGGGGTTTCCCGATACTCCCACATAACACCTCTGCTCCACGAGCTGCATTGGCTTCCGGTTGCCCTCCGGGTGAGATTCAAGGTGCTGGTGATGACCTATAAAGCCCTAAATGGCTTGGGTCCAGGATATCTGAGGGAACACCTGCTGCCAGCATCAAGCTCCCTTCGTCCTGTGCGCTCCCACAGGGAGGGTCTTCTCAGGGTACCACTGGTAAAAGATTGCTGGTGGACAAAACCCAGGGGGAGGGCCTTCTCTGTGGGTGCGCCAGCCCTTTGGAACCAGCTGCCTGTAGAGCTTAGGACTGCCCCTGACCTTCACTCATTCCGCCGGGATCTGAAGACCTGGCTCTTTGAGCTTTCTGGCCTGGACTGAGAGTATTAACTGGGGTTTCAATTGTATTTTAACTGGGTTTTTTATTTCAAGGTTAACGTAATCATTTTAATTGTTTTTAATTTTTTGTAATTTGCTGTATTGTTTTTACAAAACCTTGTAAACCGCCAGGAGTCCTACGGGAGAAGGGCGGTATATAAGTCTAATAAAATAAAATAAATAAATAAATACTACTTGGTTAGAAGACTACATTTGTGACTGATCTGTCTTCTGGGTTCTAATCATATTTCCCTGTAGCTGAAGAGACTCAGGGATGTTTTTAGCATTTTCCAGTATCTTGAGAGCATATTTTAAAATTATATGTGAGCTTTGACAACTGTTTCACAATTCAACAAAAATTGACCTCAGTTTCCTTCATAGCAATGCATATCAGAGTCTGCTTTCTATGTTATGTCTTTCCTCAAATCAAGGATATACTACTGATTCCTTCCTGCATATTTTATACTTCAGATTAGCCAATCTCATTTGTTATTAGGAAGAAGAAAATGACAGTATCTATTAACCTGGGAGAAGTTATAAATTCAGACCACATGTCTCAGGCTACTATAGAATAAGCAGAAAGAAATGGATTTAGTATTTTGGCCCCATGACTACAGTTTTTCTGATTGGATTCTACCACTTGGCAACATGGGGTTAAAAATCATATTGAAGTATGTAGAAAGATAAATTTACAAAAAAAGCTATGATTTCAAAGCAGATACAGTTACTTAGAAGTATTTCCACACTAATACATTTAACCTATTTTAAGTAGATAAAATGTAAATAAATAAAATATACAATTTCAGAGTTTTAACTTCCCTGAGTTTCAGTTTAATCCCTAAAGAAGCATTTTGGTTTCATTTTTTCCCCATAAAAATATCAGAGATAATTTTTAAAAATGCTATGGGCATAGTTAGACAGTTATTATGAAATCATGACAGGATTATGGCTCCATTTTGAGTCTTAACTTTGAATTTCATTTGTTAAAAATTGCAAAATTATAATCTTCATATTTACTCACATGGTAAATGTATATCTCAGACAATCTCAGATTGACTCTTTTTAAAACACACACAGAGAGAAGTAAAGATATTAGTACTTTGAATTAGCCAGGTTTTTATACCATTTTAGTCATTGCAAGAAGAATTTAGATTGCCTAAAATTATAAAATGACAATATATTCAATTAACGCCTTCCTTTAGAATCACAAGTTGATCCAGATATATGAAGAGTTCTAAAACTAAAAATCAGTTCTCCACATGATTTGGATAATTATACCTCTACTGTCATGGTTGCGACAGACAGAGATGAATAAAGCAGAACTCCAAGGTTTGCAAGTTCCTCAAAGAACATGTTTGTTAGTTACAAAGTATTGGCATGGTCAAGAGTGAAACCAAGTCTGGATACACAAACAACAATTTCCCAATACAGAGTTAAATGTCCCGCCCACAAAAACTACGTAAACAACTAAGTTCTCCAATATGATTATTTGGTGGGCTTTCTATGAAACACCCAGTCTTGAGTCCCAGGAGCAGCCGATGACCTTGGTTACCATGGGACAAAAGATTAGCTTGACTAGCAAAGCACCTGGGCAACCCCCCCACACTTCCTACATTCTATGTGGCAACCTAGAATGAGAAAGAAAATGGCTACAACCATGCTCATTTGTAGAGTTGACATGTACAATATTTTTAATAAATAATAAGAGTACTGCTACATATTACATGGTAATGTAATACGGAATAAATAGCAATAATTAAGGTCTTAAAATATTAAATATGTTTCTTATCATAAGACTAAACTATTTAAACATTTTATTTATTTATTTTTACATTTACTGAACATCCCAGGGAATGTCTAAAAAACATTCAATTTCATTATGTTGGAAGTGCAAATAATGTAAAAGTTTGCCTACTATTGCCTCATACTGGTTTAAAAACCGTTATTGAATTAATATTGTGTTACAAAATAATAGTGCTTAGCAATGTAATGCTATTGAATTACATACTATAATGTGATAACTTACAAGAAAAATGATGGATTTATCACGCTGCAAAAAAAAAAATAGTCTTGAGCATTGAAAAGACAATCCAATCCCAAATTTATAATAGTGGTTTGCTGTTTTGTATTTGCTTTTTTTAATGAACTGGCTGTCAATTGATGTAACAAAAAGACTGATCAATAATATTTTTATGTGGTTAAGTTTTAATGATCTGTTTTCAAATAGGGCTGAATGATTTTTGTATTGTAACATAAGAGGTGTTCACTTTCATTCTTTTTATATTGCTCTCCTTGTTGTACACTACATTTAAAAATTGATCAATAGTAATTGTGATCAGGTTTATTCCAACCTTATACTTAGGGGGGAAAAAAACCAAACCACAAGTCAGAGTTGACTCAGTTTTAAAAACTATTATTATTGCAGATACAATTCATTGGATTACAAAGCTGTGCCGCAATTTTATTCTTCTTAAGGCAACAATAAAATGCTCACAAGGCCAGTTTTAGATGGGTCAGGATACCAGAACAACAGAACTCCAGACTGTAGCAAACCACACAGGAAACTGTAGAGTATTCAAGTTCCCACACTTAAGTGTAAGAAAGTTAGAAATCCAATAAACATCCAAGCTTCCTTTATATTTAAGAATTACGGTATTGCTATTGAACCTTCGGACATTTTTTGCTTCCTGGAGATCTGCAGAGTTTTGTCCTCTTTCTTTGAATTTGGCAAAGACTTCCACGTATGTAAGTATTCAAACAATATGTCCTTTTGAAAAAGCACTTGGTAGCCCTGCACCTCTATGCCCTAGCTCATCCATTGAAAAATAACTTCTATAATCTTCTCTGAAATGAAATTAATAATTAAATAGAATAAATTTATTTTTATTTATTTTATTTTAATTCCATTTATATCCCGCCCTTCTCCGAAGACTCAGGGCGGCTTACAAGCTTAGCAGTAGCCTTCATTCTATGTATATGCCTGCTTATTAGGGCTTTCACCCCCCCCCCAAGTGGCATTATTACAAAGTCAGCTTAATTGCCCCCAACAATCTGGGTCCTCATTTTACCTACCTCAGAAGGATGGAAGGCTGAGTCAACCTTGAGCCTGGTGGGATGCGAACCTGCACTAATTGCAGGCAGCTGGTGTTACTTAAGGAGGCATTAGCCCACTGCTCCACCAAGGCTCTGTTAAATGCTCACAAGAACCACAAGTCTGACAAGATCCTGTGATCTTTTTAAAGATCTTATGAGTTTTAGTGTTCTTGGGTAAAATGTTTGACTTGAGATATAAGATCTTGCAATAGAACTTGTGAAATGTTGTCATTCTGGATCACACCTCATGAGATCACAGGAATGCAACTATCAACATTTCTTTTAAAATGTGGAAATCTTCTGAGATTTCAGATGATTTGTTTTTTCTTTAACATGAACTGCCAATTGCTACTTCAACCTGAAGGACTTATCCTTGGCCATCAATCAAGATTCCTCCAAGAAATTATATAGGCCACCACATTGAACAATGAAGCTTTCTTCACTACATGTTCTCTTTCTGCAAAGAGAATAGGGATTCTCTAAGTGGAAATACAGTAATTACTGCCTTTTTTTAAGTCAAATTAAGACAAAGCTTTGATGATAAAACCGGAAGAAGAATCCTGAAGTTCATTGGCCCAATAGTCCTTAAAGCTTGAAGCCCTTAAAGCAATAAAACTGGAGTGCAGAATAGTATTCTCTTGTTCATTTAAATACCCTTATTTATTACACTGGCATTTTTTGGCATAGAAATATATGTAATAAACATTGATTTAAAAAAAAAGTCATTAATTAATCTAATATGAATTGTATTTTGGAATCATAATACACGTGAAAATTTTGTGTATATATATATATATATATATATATATATATATATATATATATATATATATATATGGGACGCGGTGGCTCAGTGGGTTAGGACGCTGAACTTGTCGATCGGAAGGTCGGCAGTTTGGCGGGTCGAATCCCGAGTGCCGTGTAACAGAGTGAGCGCCTGTTACTCGTCCCAGCTTCTGCCCACCTAGCAGTTCGAAAGCATGTAAAAATGCAAGTAGAAAAATAGGGACCACTACGGTGGGAAGGTAACAGCGTTCCGTGCGCCTTTGGCGTCTAGTCATGCTGGCCACATGACCACGGAGATGTCCTCGGACAAGCTCTGGCTCTTCGGCTATGAAACGGAGATGAGCACCAGCCCCTAGAGTCGGAAACGACTAGCACGCATGTGCGGGGGAACCTTTACCTTTATATATATATATATATATATATATATATATATATATATATATATATATATATATATATATATATATATATATATATATATATATATATATATATATATATATATATATATATATATATTACATCCACATTAATTTGCTGTACCATTGTCATTTGACTTCTCACAAAATAAGATAAAAGCATTTGCATTGTATTCCATTGTTTTCAGATTGGAGTAGAACAGCTATAGAAATGCATTATTTGAATAAAATATTTATGCATTTTAAAATATAGATTTGCTTTAAAGAAGAGCAACAACCAGGGGACTTAATGAACAGTGAAAAATTTAATGAATATCTTAAAAAGTCTCATAAATATGATATATTTCTGAAATGGTTATTGCTATTTTATATTAAACTAGAAAGGGCTACATAAAATATGAATTGAAAGAAAATGAGAGAGTCTGGGATTTTGCCCCCAGAGCATATAAAAAGTGACCCAAAGATGCCAGATTATAGAACAATGCTATACATTTTATGACCTATGAATGTAGCTGATTAGTCATGCATTATGATCTTCCAGTGCTTAATAAAATACAAACTCTTTTTCTTGCCTTCCACCTCTTTTGTTTTGTTTTGTTTTTTCCCAGAACAGGAAGGACAGAGGAATGTACTTGGATACTGAAAAAAGCTGGTTTGATGACCCACATTTTAGGTAATCCTGTGGATGGTCGTCAAGGTATACTGAAAATTTCAAAAGGATTTTCTAGAATCAAATGATTTCACTGAATGATGTTTTTTGAACTGAATCTGCAAACAAAATTGAGTTATTTTCTCTAACTTTGAAAAGTTTTTTTTTAAAAAAATCCAGAGATTCAATGAACATTTTGACTTTGGAGCGTTTTAAACATGGTTGCCTGTCTAAAGACAAATCTAGAACTCAGGTTGGCAGCTCTCAGTTTCAGATCTGAATCCAAATGGATTTTGGATGATTCACACATAGTGGCTATCGACATGTGGACCTACAAAGTGAGTTTCAAGGATTACTATGATATTGATTGAAACATTATAAATATATGAAGCAACCCTGCATGACAGGAGAATCCACAATTATCCTTTTAGACATGCAAGCATGATATGAGGGACACAAAAAGGAAGGAATGGTTTAAGGCAGCATCTCCAAACCTTTTGGGCACCAGGGACCGGTTCTGTGGAGAGAGGTTTTTCTGTGGACTGGAGGGGGAGTGGTTTCATGTGCTGCCTGCATCCCAGAGATGGGGCTTTGCTTGTTGGCACGGACTAGTTTCTGGCATACCGAGGCCTGGTGCCAATTCATGGACCAGGGGTTGGGGATGCCTGGTTTAAAGTAACAAACTCTCCCTCTAGATAAGGGGTGTCAAACTGCCAGCCTGCGGGCCAGATGCTTCACACCAAAACCGTGCCCACCCCATTGCCGGCAATGGGGGAAAAAGTCACAATACATCGCAATACATGATGTGACATCGTGAGTTTGACACCCCTGCTCTAGATAGTCCTAAATTCCCTTTTTGAACCTTTTCTGAGTGCTTCTTACCATCACCCCCTTCCCCCCAAGTTAAGTAGGGCTCTTGTGTCCAGAATGTGTACATCCTTAGTTTATGAACTCATTGTAAACCTCTGCTTTATGCTATTCAGGAAATCCAAATTAAGCTAACATTCATTACTATCCTTTTTCAGTTTGTCACTAATTTAAATGTTTATTTATTTAATGTAAGCTGCATGTCCTATAATGCTCCAAGCTAATTGCAGTCTATACACAATGAATTCAGACTTGCTAACTGTTTGCACAACAACAGGCAGAAAAATGACAGACTTGTTAGAGTTCATCTGTAGCAAATGGACTGAGTCTATATATGTAGACTTGTGCTGTTGTTAGCATTCTTACATTATAGGTTTTCAAAGAATGTTCAAAAAAGGTAGAATTAACACTTCATAAGCCAAGACTGGGAAATAGATGTTGCTGAATCATAATTCCCAATTACTCTCACCAGTGACCAGTCCAATGTGAGTTAGAGTTCAACAACTTCTGACTACCACATCTCTTTACAATACTTTGTTTTGTGCTATACAATCTGATGAGAAAAACTAAACTAAACCAAAATTCCAAGCACTCTTCAGTAATTGAATTAAAATTCCACTGGACTTGCTTAAATGTAAATTAATCTTTCATGAGAATATGATTTTTGCAAGTACCTGGAGAGAGAAAGAAAGCTGTAAATCATTTGTACTGTAAATTTAATACATGTTTAAACCTATAAAATAGGGCAGTGCTTCAAAGCAGTTCCACATTGCTACTTGGCTGTATGTACCAATGCTACATAACCCTCAAAGCTGCTTAACAATTCCACAGTGAAGGAAACAAGTATGTTGACTGAATCACACTACCTTCAGTGGTAACATTATCATTCTGAGGAAAAAAAGAGGATAAAAAGATGTGTTAAGCCCATCAGGTCTTCAGCACAATAGGAATCAATCCTCAGTAACTTCCCCTTGTAATGCCCTTTTAAAAGTGTTAAAACATTCCCTCCCTATTCAAAATAGATTTGGAAGCCAGAGAGAATTCCTTTCAGCAAGAGTAAAATTCATAGCACAAAGTCTAGTATTTATGATAGCCAGTCAATATGTAAAGACATTGGATTTAGACTGAAGAGATCCAGGTCTGAAGCCCAAGTTGACTGTAGAATTCACCAGATAACTTGGAGGCACTCTATCACTCAATCCAATTTATCTCACTAGATTATTGTGATAGGAATAAAATCAGGGGACATACCAGTAAAGGCAGTTATGAACTCTCAGAGAAAATGGCAGGACATAAAAGCAAACCATACTAATTCTCATCCTTGTTCATTTTGGTTGCTTAACAGATGTGTCTCCTTGTCCACTTAACATATAGTTCATAAATCACCACATACATGACATGAACCACAGCTTAGTTTTACTTCAGCCTAAAGTTCAGACTTTGATTAAGGGTCATAGTTAATCCTTGCCATATTACATACTTCTAGGAAAACCTTCCACTTCATGGATTACTGCCTTGTCGTGGTGAAGGGGCTTGTGTAATTCAATGAAGCTATGAGCTATGCCGTGCAGGACCACCCAAGATGGGCAGGTCATAGCAGAGAGTTCTGACAAAACGTGATCCACTGGAGAAAGAAATGGCAACCCACTCTAGTATCTTTGTCATGAAAACCCCATGGACAGTACCAAAAGGCAAAAAGATATGATGCTGGAAGATGAGCCCCTCAGGTCGGAAGGTGTCCAATATGCTACTGGGGAAGAGTAGAGGGCTAGTACTAGTAGCGCCAGAAAGAATGAAGCAACTGGGCCTAAGTCAAAAAGACGCTCAGCTGTGGATGTATCTGATGGTGAAAGGAAAGTCCGATGCTGTAAAGATTTTTTCTCCATAGGAACCTGGAATGTAAGATCCGTGAATCAAGGCAAGCTGGATGTGGTCAAACAAGAGATGACAAGACTGAATATCGACATCTTAGGAATCAGTGAACTAAAATGGACAGTAATGGGTGAATTTAATTCAGATGACCATCAGGTATACAGCTGCAGGAAAGAA
Organism: Vipera ursinii; assembly: GCF_947247035.1. Lineage (NCBI taxonomy): Eukaryota > Metazoa > Chordata > Lepidosauria > Squamata > Viperidae > Vipera > Vipera ursinii. The sequence goes on along the minus strand of NC_139516.1, from coordinate 137,346,488 downwards.
TCCCTCAGCAGAAATGGATGAGCCTTCATAGTCAATAAACGAGTAGGAAAAGCAATACTGGGATACAAACTGTTGTGTCCGTAGTTAAAGGGGAGTGGTTTTCCTTAGGCGGGAAAACCTGGTGCAGGGATTGGATGTTGTATTCTCGGCGGGAGATTCATGGCCGGAGATTGGTTACAGTTTAAGTTGTCTTGGTATATAATACGGGGTTCAACGGCCACACAGCAGTTGACCTATGTGCATTCAATAAACGTTCTTTTGCAACAACCTCACTGTCGACGCTCGTCATTCCAAACTTAACAAGTGGCGATGAGGGTGGGATCGACGACGGAACAGTGAAGGAGCGTTGGGAAGCCAGCAGCGCGTAAAGCGGGAAAATTTGAATCGCAGTCAACCGAAAACTGTTCGCAACAACAACAACGAACAGAATGGCACAAGTCGGGTCCCTGAAGGAATTCGACCCGAACTACCCTGAAGATTGGGAAGAGTATGTCGGTCAAGTTGAGGGGTTTATGCTGGTTAATGGCATAACCGATGACCGGAAGAAAGCGGCTGCGCTTCTCACCATCAGCGGCACACCAGTTTACCGGGTCGCCGTCGGTCTGTGCCAACCGTTACCGGTCTCCAGTGTGTCGTATGCCGACCTGCTGGCCAAGCTAAAAGTCCATTTTACCCCAAAGAGGTCGGAATTACGGTATATTGGAGAAGAATATTCGAAAAACGAAATGCAGGCTGTGCTAAATGCTAAATGCAGGCTGTGCGGAAAAACGGGCCACATCCAGGCCATTTGTCGAAGCCGACCGCGCGACAACCGCCTCCACGAAATCGATGCTTGGCCCGAAGGTAAGGTAACCCCCGTTTGTAGTGGCAGAGAGACCCCCAGACCAAAGGCACACACGTCCAACCGCGGGGAGGGGGTGGGAGTCAACAATGTAGGGAACCCCAAGATCAACCATATACTGAGACATAAATTAAAAATAGAAGTCCATCTGCAGGGCATCCCCTGCAAGATGGAAGTAGATTCGGGAGCCTCAGTATCAATAATATCGAGTAATACACTTAAGTACATAGAAAACAAAAGCGGCCGTAGGATTCCCTTAAAACCGACCCAAATTCAATCAGCAGATTTCCAAAAAAAACCCATAAAAATAAAAGGCAAGGCCACAGTCAGTGTTAAGTACAAGTGGTTCAGATGCTCTTTAGATCTTTTAGTTACCGAAGGCCAGAGAACCAGCTTAGTAGGCCTCAATTGGTTTTCGGCCCTCGGAATCTGGGTGGGGGGAATTAATACATTACACAGTAAGACCCTCAAATCTGTCTGTGATGATTTCACAGACGTATTTGATGGGTCGTTAGGCAGATACAAGGGCCCCTCCCATTAATTTTAATTTAGATCCAGTGGTGAAGCCTATTAGGCTTAAGGCCCGGAGGGTGCCTTTCGCCCTTAAACAAAAAATCGAGGCCGAACTAGACAAGCTAGTAGGCCAGGGCGTGCTGGAACCGGTAGAAGGAGGCCTCTGGGAGACACCAATCGTCACACCCCTGAAACCAAACGGGGATGTGAGGATTTGTGCCGATTATAAAGCCACTCTAAATTTGGCAATGAAAAAACACGCTTACCCGGTCCCGACGGTGAAGCAGGTCCTCGCGACGATCCAGGACGGCGCCATCTTTGCCAAGCTCGACTTGGCGCAGGCGTATTTGCAACTTACTGTATCTAAGGAAGCCGCCGAGGCTCAAATGATAGTTACCCACAAGGGGGCGTTCCGAGTTCACAGACTTCAATTTGGCATTGCTGCAGCTCCAGGCATCTTTCAAGAGGTGATGGAGAGGACCTTAAAGGGCATACCAGGTATATGCCCTTACTTCGATGATGTCCTAATAGCTGGAAAAACTGAAGAAATCTTAGCTGAGCGGCTGGAACAGGTACTGGGAAAATTTAGAGATGCAGGGCTTAAGTTAAAAAAGGAAAAATGTTTTATAGGGGTTAAATCTACTGAATTTTTGGGATTTAGAATTGATGCACGGGGTATACATCCCACAGAGGGAAAAATTAAAGCAATTAAGTTAGCACCTGAACCCAGAAACAAGGCGGAACTGCAAGCTTTCCTAGGATTAATAAACTTTTATCACACTTTCTTGCCTCATAAAGCAGCTATTGCTGAACCCTTACATAGGCTGTTAGACAGAAAGACCCCTTGGCAGTGGCAAGAAAAGCACAAAATCAGCTTCCAAACTTTGAAGGACATATTGTCTAGCCAGTCCATGGTTACCCATTTTATTGAAAACAAGCCAATCTTTCTATTTTGTGACGCCTCACCTTATGGAGTAGGGGCAGTCATCAGCCACATGGATGACCAGGGACAACAGAGGCCAATCGCATATTATTCCAGAACCCTAACTAAAGCTGAACGGAATTATGCACAAATTGACAGAGAAGCATTAGCCATAGTGGCTGGTGTCAAAAAGTTCCATGATTACCTTTATGGTAGGGACTTCACTATATACACAGACCATAAACCCCTACTTGGCTTGTTCACGACTGACAAACAGACACCCCAAATCATGTCCCCTAGAATGCTAAGATGGTCTATTTTCCTATCAGCATATACATTTTCTATTAAACACAGACCTGGGAAAGAGATGGGGCATGCTGATGCCCTCAGCAGATTACCCCTAGCAGATTCAGGGCCTGACCCAGCTCCTGTGGGCCAAATCCTCTCCTTACACGAACTTCCTGAATGCCCATTGACAGCTAAGGATATTGCAGCAGCCACTAATAAAGACTACATCCTCAGCAGAATTGCAGCATGGGTACAGGGTGGTTGGCCCAATAAAAATCCTGACCCCAAATTCACGCCTTATTTCCAGAGGAAGGATGAATTGTCATCATATCAGGGATGCATATTGTGGGGCAACAGGGTTATTATTCCTGAAGGTCATAGGAATGCAGTTATTGAGGAACTGCATGAGGGGCACCCGGGGATTGTTCGCATGAAAGCCCTTGCTAGGAGTCATTTATGGTGGCCGGGGTTAGACTCAGCAATTGAGGAAAGAATAGCCGGGTGTTATCAGTGCCAGCGGTCTAGGCCAGAACAATCACACAAACCGGTACACAAGTGGGAGGTAGCTAGAAACCCATGGTCCCTCATTCATATTGATTTTGCAGGTCCATTCCAGGGCCTTACATTCCTGGTTGTTGTGGATAGTTACTCCCGGTGGTTGGAGGTCGTGCCTGTAAAGTCCATGACTTCCACCAAAACCATACAGGTTCTGAGGGGACTCTTTGCCACCCATGGGTTAACTGACGTGATTGTCTCTGACAATGGGCCCCAATTCACATCTAATGAATTTCAGGATTTCCTCAAGGCCAATTGGATTAGGTACGCGATGTCGGCACCCTTCCACACCTCCTCCAACGGCTTGGCTGAACGAAACGTCAGAACAACAAAAGACACATTGAAAAGAATCATCCCCGGCAATTGGCATCAGAGACTGGCTCAGTTCCTGTTGGCCCAACATACAAAACCCTGCACGGCCACAGGGAAAAGTCCTGCAGAAATGAGGTGGGGCAGACGTTTAACCACCAAACTAGACAGACTACACCCTGACAGACTCCCTGTGGAACCTGAACTGGACAGCCCAACCAGGTCTCTCAACATCGGAGACTTAGTATGGGCCAGGAACTATGGACAGGGGGACAAATGGTCACAAGGGGTAGTTATTGACAAAACTGGGCCGTTATCTTACATTATAGAGGGGGAAGGGGATCGGCTGATTAGGAGACATATCGATCAGTTAAGGAAAAGGTCTCCTGAAATTGTGCAGGCCAATAATGATAGGATTGTTACAACACACAACAATATGAACAGACTAGACCAGGCAAGAGTAGCCCTGGGTGGGGAGGGGGTAGGAATACAACCCAGGGTGGAATTATCACCTCAGAGTAGCTCTTCACCAATATCTGGGCCGCTCATAGTAACTCAACAACCCACTAGCGCTCCATCATTAGATACACCAGCACAAACAGTTGGGCCCGAAGAGGAAACACATAATGAAGCTGTGGACACATCTGGCAGATACCCAGCCAGGGATAACTCATCTGCTGATGGCACATCTGGCAGATACCCAGCTAGGGTTCACAAACCTCCTAGTTACTTAAAGGACTATGTCAAATAATAACATTTATCTGGGGGGGAAGGGGTGTTGTGTCCGTAGTTAAAGGGGAGTGGTTTTCCTTAGGTGGGAAAACCTGGTGCAGGGATTGGATGTTGTATTCTCGGCGGGAGATTCATGGCCGGGGATTGGTTACAGTTTAAGTTGTCTTGGTATATAATACGGGTTTCAACGGCCACACAGCAGTTGACCTATGTGCATTCAATAAACGTTCTTTTGCAACAACCTCACTGTGGACGCTCGTCATTCCGAACTTAACACAAACTGTGGCAAGTTCTTAAACAGATGGGAGTACCAGACCATCTTATTTGTCTCTTGAGAAACCTATATGCAGGTCAAGAAGCAACAGTGAGAACTGGACACGGAACCACTGATTGGTTCAAAATTGGGAAAGGAGTCCGGCATGGCTGTATACTGTCATCCTGCCTGTTTAACTTATATGTGAAGCACATCATGAGAATGGCAGGGCTAGATGAATCAAAAGTTGGAATTAAGATTGCTGGGGGAAATATCAACAACCTAAGATATGCAGATGATACCACTCTAATGGCAGAAAGCGAAGAGGAACTAAAGAGCCTCTTGTTGCAGGTGAAGGAGAGTGCAAAAGTTGGCTTGAAACTCAACATTAAGAAAAACAGCATCATGGCATCCAGCCCTCTCAATTCCTGGTAAATCTATGGGGAAGAAATGGATGTAGTGACAGATTTTATTTTCCTGGGCTCCAAGATCACCACAGATGGGGACTGCAGCCAAGTAATTAAAAGACGCTTGCTTCTGGGGAGGAAAGCCATGGCAAATCTAGACAACACACTAAAAAGCAGAGACATCACCCTGTCAACAAAAGTGTGTATAGTCTTCCCAGTTGCAATGTATGGCAGTGAAAGCTGGACCATAAGAAAGGCTGAGCGCCAAAGAATTGAAGCCTTTGAACTATGGTGCTGGAGAAGACTCCTGCGAGTCCCTTGGACTGGAAGGTGATCAAACCGGTCATTTCTAGAGGAGATCAACCCTGGCTGCTCTTTAGAAGGCCAGATCCTGAAGTTGAAACTCAAATCCTTTGGTCACCTAATGAGAAGGAAGGACTCACTGGAGAGGAGCCTAATGCTGAGAAAGGTTGAGGGCAATAGAAGAATGGGACGACAGAGAATGAGGTGGCTGGGTGGAATCACTGAAGCAGTAGGCATGACCCTAAATGGACTCCAGAAGATGGTAGAGGACAGGAAGGCCTGGAGGAACAATGTCCATGGGGTCATGATGAGTCGGACACAACTTTGCAACTAACAACAACAACAACAACAACAAAACCATATACATTTTGATATTTTTTTTGAAAACTCAAGAAGGAAACAAGTTTTTAGAAAACTATAATTCAGTCCAGACCTTTGAAGAGGAAATGAGAGTTAGTACCAAAATCCACATACTAGATTTTTCTAATATCCCTTCTAAAATTTTTTTAAACATCCATATATGGATGTCCAATATGTATTCTAAGTGTCATATTTCATCTTATTAATTCAAAATAGATAATTTATTTACATGGTTTGCTCTGAAGCTGTTTATAAGTTCCATTAAACTTAAATATATTTTGCCATTAGTAGGATTTTTATAAATTAGACCATGAGGCAGTTACCTTTGTCTTACATATCCCGCTGATCTTCCTATTTCTTTTTTCCCCCCACCTATATTTATGTGTACCCACTGGATCCACACATCTAATAATGATGAAGTCCATTATAGCCACTGAATATCTGCTGACAGAGCCATCAATACAACTCTGGTTTATTTAATATAGTATGCATTAGGATGATTCCTAAAATCTTCATTTCTTTATTTATTGCTACTATCGCCTCCCAGCACATATTCTGCCTTACTTTTAAACCCTAATGGAATCAATCAAACAGAAACAAGACATGGGGGCTGAAACAGTGTTTATCACTGTGAGAGCAATCTTGTCCTAAGCATGAACAATATACAAATAATGAGTAAAATCTAATTCCCTACTAGTTTATTGAAACTGTTATATAGCGAATTATGCAGCAGTAAAAAAAAAGTCCTGAAAAGGTAGGAGGATTATAAGACATAGATGTCACTACAGCCTTTTAGTTGCAGAAAATCTTGATGTATCCCATTGTTGCTGTTGGTAGGGGATTTACATTTCAAGGCAGTTGCTCTTTCTGAAATTGGGGAAACAAAGTCAAGCAGCTTGGTGCTTTTATATCATCTTATTGTCTGTTCCAAAGACCCTAATCTTCTTGGCAGTTGGTTTGTGCTTTGTTTGGTGTGTCTGTGTTGTTGTTGTTTTTTAAACTCATTAACTTTGGGCAATGTCACTTCTTGTTTTAGCTGAGTTAACTGCTAAAGTACAAGAAAGGAATGATCTGCAAACAGTCAAGATATTGCAGAAGCATTTTGGGTGAAACAGTTGGGAAAGGAAACTTCTGGTCATCTGGAAGTGAGCCAGCTCATTTTTCACTTCTCTGCAAATGAACTGCATTGATTTGACCAGGAACGCTTTGGTATTCCATAAAATTTTAAATTCCTTGGACTTAAACATAGATTTAATTATGGCTAAAAAGAACAGAAGAATATTGGAAATAAGTGTATACTAGTTCAAGAGGGATATGTATTTTAAGTAGTATATAATTTTCTTATTTCTTTCTCCCCTTTTTTGTTTTTCCCTTTTCTCTCTCACGTCTTTTCTTTTTCTATGTTTTTTTTTTCTTTTGTGTCTTTTTCTTACTTATTTTTTAAGACATGAAAATAGATTTAAATACTTTAAGGTAATTAACTCTGGGAAAATTTTAACCAGTAGAAATGTTTTGAACATTGTAGGGGAAAACAAATTAAATAATAATAATAATAATAAACCTTTATTGTCAAAGTACAACATGTGTACATTGAGATTAGCTGAGCCTCCCCCCCGTGCTCTCACCCCCCAACACACAGTGACAACAAACCCCCCATCCCACCACACTATGTGAACCAACTACACCACACACCGGCCTCCCAAGTCAATTCTGCATAAGATTATGTCCCATTTAAAAGCCTAACAGCCCATGGATAAAAGCTATTTTTCAGCCTGTTGGTACGGCTGGCTATATTCCTATATCTCCTACTGGATGGTAGGAGAGTAAAGAGATACCGTCCAGGGTGTGAGTCATCCCTGAGAATTTTCCTCACTCTTCCAAGGCAACGAGCCCTGGCGATGTCATCCAGTGGTGTCAGGGAACAGCCCACAATGTCTTGTGCTGTGCTCACTACCCTCTGTAATACTTTCCTATCCGCGGCTGTCAGACCAGCATACCAAACCACAATACCATACGAGAGGATGCTCTCTATAGTAGACCGGTAAAAGAGGGTCATTAGCTGTTGTTCTACCCTGTTCTTCCGCAAGACCCTAAGAAAGTGAAGCCTCTGTTGGGCCTTTCTAACCACCTGAGTTGTGTTAACTTTCCAGGTCAGATCTTCACAGAGGTAGACTCCCAGAAATTTAAAGGAGGAAAATCTCTCTACACAGTTCGATGTAAAGTGGGGCAGGTTCCTCCTTTTTTCTCCAGAAGTCTAACACCATCTCTTTCGTCTTGCCGATGTTTAGGTGCAAGTTGTTGTTACTACACCATATGGATAGTTTTTGTACCTCCGCCCTATATGCTGTCTCATCCCCACCTGTAATAAGACCCATCACAGTTGTATCATCTGCGAACTTGATTATCGCAGTGGATGGGTCAAATGATACACAATCATAAGTGTATAAAGAGTACAGGTAGGGGCTAAGCACACAGCCCTGTGGCGTGCCGGTGCAAAGCTTCAGGGGGGTGGACAAAGCAGACTCGACCCTCACTGTTTGTAACTGATCCCTAAGAAAGTCTTGAATCCAATTGCAGATGGCGGGGGAGAATTTCAAGTCAGTCAGCTTCTCGATGAGAATGCTCAGCAAAATGGTGTTGAAAGCTGAGCTGTAGTCAACAAAAAGCATCCTGATGTAATTTCCAGGCTTCTCGAGATAACTTGCTACAGAGTGTAAAGCAGTAGCTATGGCATCGGCTGTCGACCTATTTCCCCTGTAGGCAAATTGATGTTTATTAAAGTCCAGTGGGAGGCATGTCCTAAGATGTTGGAGAACCAATCTTTCAAAGCATTTCATGACTACAGACGTTAATGCAATAGGTCTGTAGTCATTCAGGCACTCAACTGCAGTTTTCTTGGGGACTGGGACAATGGTAGCTGCTTTCAAGCACGATGGTACACATGCCGTTTGCAAGGAGATGTTAAAAATCCTTGTCAGGACCCCTGCTAATTGATCGGCACAATTCCTGACCACTAACCCCAGCACCCCATCTGGGCTTGCGGCTTTGCTGGGATTCACAGCCTTCAATACAGCTCTCACTTGGTGTTCACACAGGGTGAGTGGCTGAGAGTCAGAAGGCCGGCCAGCAAAGGCTACGGGGTCAGGTCTTTTAACCTCGTAGCAGGCGAAGAAGATATTCAGCTCCTCTGCCAACGAGGCATCAGTGTTTGCCATGCTCCTCGTGCTGCCCTTATAGTTGGTTAAGTGCTGCAGTCCCTGCCATACTTGCCTCGGATTGTTGTTCACTAAATGGTTCTCCACCTTTTGTTTGTATTGTTGTTTTGCCATCCTAATGCCTGTTATAACAATTATAAACAGGATTTATGATGAGGCAGCCAAGATGACCAGATAGAAAGAGCCCCTCCCTCAGGGATTCTTCCAGTCGGGATGCAACGATCAGTGCTTCAGAGAATTAAATTAAATTGAAGCAGACATGCCGGGAAGAAGTCTTTTAATGGCAAGAAACTAAGATGAGTGACATTCAGCAAAGTTTCTTGGCTAGCTAGAAAGAGTGGTCTCCAAAAGTGTGTCTTTATACGTTTCCAGGGTTTTCAAAATTGTCAGTTTTGATTCGTTAAATTTCTGAGTTTTCCAACTTTCATTCTTAATTCGTGGAGCAGTGCCTATTGATGGGCTAGTTTCTTTATCCAATCTTGTTTAGGAAAAAGGTTAAAAGTTAATCCTTGTCTCAGGAAAGAATCTGATGTGTTTCATTAATTTTATTTATTTTTCTGTGTTTCTGTTCTAATCCTGTCAGTCTTAATTGCTGGTAGCCGGTCCTGCATTCCTGTGGTTAAGTTTATCTTCAATGTTTGTTCAAGTTGATATTTTATAGCTGTAAGTTTGCACTTGGGTTTGTCTGAGGCTGTGGGTTCTGAAAATGAGCTAGACAGAGTGTTTGTTTAAAAGGAACCCATGATTTAATTAATTCTTTTTTGGGGGGAGGGCTTATTTCTACTTTGGAAAGATTTAAACTGTTGTGATTAAATTTTCTTCCTGCCTTCTGATTTCTTCCTCTATCTTGGGAGGGGGGATCTTCCTTCAATTCCCCATTTTGTACTATTACTGATGATTCAGCAATTAGTACAATAGGTGGAGTGTAAACTTGATAGTGGCTGTCAATTTGGTTCATCAGTAGGGAAACCTTATGGGCCTGTTTGCCACCGTATTTTCCGGCGTATAAGTCGACTGGGCGTATAAGACGACCCCCTATATTTCGTGTTAAATTATAGGGTTTGGGCTATACTCGCCGTATAAGACTACCCCTCTTCCAACGCACACCAAATAAAAATTAAAAAACATCAGATTTGATTTTAATATGGTAATTTTAATTCAAATGCTTATGACATGCAGGTGCTTAGTAGGAAAACTGTCACTTATAAACATAAGGCTGTTTGTCATCAAACATGTAAACATAAAACAGTGCAAGTGGAAATAATAATAATAATAATAATAATAATAATAATAATAATAATAATAATAAGAAGAAGAAGAAGAAGAAGAAGAAGAAGAAGAAGAAGAAGAAGAAGAAGAAGAAGAAGAAGAAGAAGAAGAAGAAGAAGAAGAAGAAGAAGAAGAAGAAGTTGTTGGAGGGGACCTTGGAGGTCATCTAGTCCAACCCCCTGCTAAGGCAGGAAACCCTATACCATTTCAGACAAATGGCTGTCCAGTCTCTTCTTAAAAACTTCCAGTGTTGGAGCATTCACCACTTCTGGAGGCAGGTTGTTCCACTGGTTAATTGTTCTAACCGTCAGAAAGTTTTTCCTTAGTTCTAGGTTGCTTCTCTCCTTGATTAGTTTCCATCCATTACTTCTTGTCCTGCTTTCAGGTGCTTTGGAGAATAGCTTGACTCCCTCTTCTTTGTGGCAGCCCCTGATTCCAGCAACCATTCCCTATTTTCCTAATTCACTTTTTCACTTTTCCTAATTCACTCTAAAGCTTTCCCTGCACAGAGCCTTAAGTAACACAAACTGCCTGCAATTAGTGCAGGTTTGCATCCCACCAGGCTCAAGGTTGACTCAGCTTTCCATCCTTCCAAGGTAAGTAAAATGAGGACCCAGATTGTTGGGGGCAATAAACTGACTTTGTAATAATGCTGCTTGTGGGGGGGTGAAAGCTCTAATAAACAGGCATATACACAGAATGAAGGCTATTGCTAAGCACATTGATTTGTGCTTTAAATTGTAAGCCACCCTGAGTCTTCAGAGAAGGGCAGGATATAAATGGGATTTTAAAAAAAAAGACCAAATGGGAGATCCGCTCCAGGTTTTCCAGCCAGCCTGCCCAGTTCCTGAGTCAAATGTCTCCTTAGAGCTAAGCCGCTGCTCTGCCTTCCCCACCTGCCTTTCAAGTTGGGATATACTACAGCTGTTCTTCAACTTTAGAAGAAAAGATGCCCAGACCCCAGCCTGTAAAAAATCACAGACTGCAGCTTCTTCTCCAATTGGTCCCGCTTTCCCTGTGGAGACTAAATGGGAGATCCGCTCCAGGTTTTCCAGCCAGCCCTGTCCCTAAAGTTTCAGCACCCGACGTATAAGACGACCCCTGACTTTTGAGAAGATTTTCATGGGTTAAAAAGTAGTCTTATACGCCGGAAACTACGGTAGTTTTCTGAAATGCAGTTGAAATTTCAAAAATGGCCCTATGTGGTGTCAAAAATAGCAAATTATGAGCCCCACCATTGCAACTGTGACCATAGTACCAATGACAATTTTTAGCCAATGAAAATGTGGGCGCCCTGAAAAAAGCCATGATAAGTCGCAGGAACGTTGGTTATGTCCAATGTCATGTGCTAGCTCTTTTAGGCATTTGATATCTTCTTCAATTAAGCCAGATTCATCTGTCAAGTTGAAACAACAAAGTCCTTGGAACTCTTCACAGCCATGATTTTGTCTCAGCAGGAGGTAATCTATAGCTGCTCTGTTCTCAAGTGTTGCTTCTCTTACTTTCCTTAGTTCTTTATTTAAAGCATCCAGGGCATGGGAGGTGGTATATAGGCTTTTAGTTAGGGTACTTGCCTGTTTATGTTCCTTGAATTTTGTGCTGCAAGCCCTGGCACTTGCACTAGAGAAACAGCCAATGCAACATATTCAGGCTTGGTGAGGAGGGGGGGCCTTTGAGTCACAGTCAGGAGTCAGTGTGTGGAAGCTCCTCTTTTGTCACCTTTGAAAGAAGGGCATTAACATGGTTAATTGCCTCAATGTGCAAGGGCCCCCTGTGGAGTTTGCTGGCAGGTAGGAATAAGCCTTTAAGCCAGACAGCAAAAACCATCCTGTAGGAAGTTTCATATGGCTGTATGAAAAGATGATGGCCCTGGTGTTGTTGCAGGCTAGTTCAGTGTTAGTGAGGTTGTAGCAATTTGAGACCTTAGGCACATGGTATCCTGTCAGTGTGAAGCAGGTACCTGCTTGGGTTATAGCTGCCACCTGCAATATATACATAAGGTAAAGGTTCCCCCGCACATGCGTGCTAGTCATTTCCAACTCTAGGGGCCGGTGTTCATCTCCGTTTCAAAGCCAAACAGCCAGCGCTTGTCCGAGGACGTCTCCGTGGTCATGTGGCCAGCATGACTGGACGTGAAACGCGCACAGAGTGCTGTTACCTTCCCACCATAGTGGTCCCTATTTTTCTACTTGCATTTTTATGTGCTTTCGAACTGTTGTCTTTTATGTCTGCACTAGTGCCCCAATCAAAAATATTGGAATATGAGGTTGTGAGTGGAAACCCTGGTGTCATTAGTGATGGCTTGTGGTGCAAAGCTATTATGTGGACTTTGGACTATAGAAACTAACTGTTAGTGATTACTTTGTAAACATAAACCCAGACAACATGCTGTTTATCAAATATCAAGGTGTTTATGTTACAAAATCAATAAAACATATATTTTTTTAAAAAAATAAATTCCTTGGACTTTCTACATTTGTCCTACACCCCTTTAGATCACAGACCCACTATGGACACTAAGATGTCATAGATAGGGGGAAAAAATATAAGCTATTTGCTTTTCTGGATTGTTATGTATGCAGGCACCTGCATAGCAACAGCCACCAGGGGGCGTTGGCCTGAATGGTTTTGGCGGGAAACCAAGTTTTGGCGGGAAACCTAGGGCCAACCCCATTGGCTGTCCGCTTACCTGGCTAGGTATTTAAGGAGGCCAGGTAACCCTCATTCCTCAGTGCGCTACCCCCTCCCAATAAAGAGCTGAACACGTACTCCGGCTGGCGTCTCTTCCTTGCGTCGGACCCAGTACATTACATGGATGACTTCATAAATGCTTCTTTTTTAAAAATGTGAAGAATTCATTGTACGGACACAATATTTTTATTTGGGGTTCTACTCAGGCAACGATTGTATTTGTCACAATAACAAAAACCATCACATTTTGAAAACCAACTATCTTTCTGGGGAAAAGAAAAAGAAAATGAACTTGATCTCTGTAGCAGAGGATTTGGGGAACAGAGTCAGGAGGAATGCTTTGTTCCTTTTCTCTAAACTTTTTAAGGGCATTGAAAACCAAATGCTCTTCTGGATAAGAAAGGAGTTTAATATAAATTCTACTACTATTTTTAGAAAATAAAATACTGATTTGGAAAAGTGATACCCTTGCCTAGAAGAGCAGAAAATAAAATGCTATGTTCTAAAAAAAGAAAAAAAAATGCCCTTGCCTTCACTCCTCCATAACTAACCATGGAGACCTTACAGAATTCTCTATCTACAGCAAGAGTATCAGTTAGCAAGGGCTGCCTGGATCAGTAAGATTAGAAAAATTGCCAAGATCCCTTTTTCATAGTGGCGCTTTGCCATGAGAAATTGGGCAATCTTTCTCAAATCAAAATTATTTGCAAGCAGTTATGTGCCCTGTTTTGGGATCATGGGATTCTTTGTGTGCAAATCATTAGATCTGTCACAGTTATCCATCTGGAAAAAGAACTTCCTCCTATGTCTCCAAGCTCACTGGCTCATCTGGCTTATCTTTAATGGCAAAAGAGTGATCACTTTTTTGTTTGGGCTTCTTTTTCCTCTGTAGACATATAAATATGCACAGAAAGTTATTTAGTTTGTCATTCCTTTTTTCTAACTAACTTACTTTTCCAATCTCAACATTTCATTTTGCTGGGGAAGTGAAGCACAGGGAGAATTATATCTCTCAGTCTAGCTCATTAAAGAGAGCTAACTATAAAGTGTATCATTTAGAATAATGAGGTGGTCTCTTTTGACTTTGTTGATGGCTGTCAACCATCAAAATTCTTTTTCTTAATAGGTATCTCTACTCTCTAATTAGGACTGTCGTGATTTTACATAGTATATAGTGTATGAAGTGTGTGAAGCTCTCCCACTGCTTCAGCACATCAGGGTATTAATATTTTTAACCTTTTACATTCCTTGAATTAATCTTGTGGATTTCACCCTGGGACATTTTTTTCCAGAGTAGGCATTCTTTAATTAGAAATGTTCTGTTCTAATTTAGCAATCCGCTTATGAGTGATCAGATTCTGTGTAATAATTGTTATGGATCATCTGTGACAATTGTGCCAGATGATTCACTAGCTTGTTTAAGAGACTTGAGAGTTAATCATGGCAGAGTTTTTTTTTAAACAAAACAAAACAAAACTACAGCTGTGCACCATACAGAGCTGGGGTAGGCAATCAGCAATTAATGGGATTAAGAGGTCTTTCATGTGACTAAATTCTCTGTTCCTTCATAATCTCCAGAAAGCATAGCCATTAAGATCTTAGTATTTCTTGGTTGCTGAATATTAAAAATAAATAAATAAAAATAGGACCTTTCAGGAAATCAGCTTCTTCCAGCAAGACCAAAATTTTTAAAGCCATCTCTGTATAAAGCCAAGGAATATGATTTCCCAAATTCTTAACAGTCAGGACTATAATTGCTGGCCTTTAGAACCAGGGATTGACATAAAAGTAATGTGACTACAACTTTATCTATGATATGTTATAACAGTATGAGTATCAGTTGGTCATGTGTGGTGTAGCTCAAAAACCTTGTTCAGATCTTCTGGAACTAGACTGTGGAGCCATTAGAAGGAACTATGGGGCTCCTGCACTTCTTACTCATGTCCTGGTCTTCTTGTACTTGGACTACTTCAATGTGCTGTACATGGGGCTTCACTTGAAGATAATTTGGAAACTTCAGCTAACACGAAATACAGCAGTGCGGATAGGGTGGCACATTTAATACCTCTAATGCAAGCTGCACTGGTTGCCAGTTTGCTTCTGGATCCAATTCAAGATGCTGGTTATTGTCTTTAAAGACCCTTGTGATATGGGTCCTGGCTATCTGAAGAACCATCTCACCCCAATGTGATTGACCTTCCCCATTTGTGTTGCCAGAAGGAGCATGTTGCGGATTTCATGAGCCGAGGAATTATGGCTGGTAGGGTCCAGGAGAAGAGCCCTGGACTCTTCCAGCTGCCATGTGGCTGTGCCAGACCATGCTTTGCTAGATGACAGTCTGCTGTGCACAACAGAGGAAAAGGAGCTGCAGGATGGCATGGGGGGGGGGGGGGAGAGATTAGAAGAAGGAGAAATGAAAGGATTCATTGTGCCATCTCATGAGAACCACTAGTCATTCCATGGAATGTGGTACCATCCAGTGTGCACAGCCTGGGACTGTTAGCACAACAATTTGTTTGAATGTTATTGGACAGTAAAAGATAACCATGGGGTGACAGGAAACAAGGGGAAAAGTTAACTTGATGTTTTGGGCATAAAATGCCAGATCTGGCTTTGCTACACAGTAGAACCATTTGACATTAGTAAAGTGTACTTTCATCAGCTATGAGTTTGAGAGTCTTTCTTTTCTAACTGACCATGGTGGGATGGCTGACAAGCCCTTTCTACTGTGGCTTCTGCCCTTTAGAACATCTTCCTCATAGAAGTGAGATCCATTCCCAGCTTCTTAGCCTTCCATAAGGACCTAAAAACCTGCCTCTGCAATTTGGATTTCAGCCCAGATGGAGGTGTCCCATTCTGGAAATGACTAGTACATTAGATAAGATCCCACCTCCACTCCAGCATGCACTGATCTTTTATTTAACTCATTGTTAATGGTAACCATTTCAGTTTTAAGATTTGATGTTTTAATATTTCCATTTAAATTGCTTACATTGCTTTTATGATACTGTACATAATTTATATGTTACTATATGTTACTTTGTGTTATGTATATAGCACCATTTTTTTGCAGAATCAGGAGTGGTGGTGAAGGAGGAACAAATTAATAACTTGAACTCAAGGCAATCTTGAATTCAAAAGAATCCAGAATTCAGAGGCATCTGTAGGATCCAGCCTTTTGTCAAAATAACAAAATCAGTTTTCTGATGCAAGTACCAGCTTTTTTGTATGTATATATGACACCATGCCATTTGAGCAAAGAGCTTGAGTTGCATCAACATGAGGATGCTTTTGTTATTTTCACTGCCTCTTCCATAGATGTGTCAGCTTCAAGTGTCCCTAGCATACAAAGGGGCTGCAGCTACATTGGATCTAAAATGCCAGCAGGGCTCCATTTTGTTTTAAGAACGTTTGTCCCTTGCTTCCAAAGTACTCAATGAATTACTGGCATTAGTATATTAAATCTGCATGTGCTCATTATAAAAGGAAACTGTCAAAGAGACCAACAGAAGAGATTATTTCAAACTTATTTCAACCCTTTTTAATGAAATTGGCCCCTCTCAGCAGTACTTCTCCACTAATACAGTCAAAAGTTATTTAAGTAAGGTCTGAGTATGATTGCCTGACACAAGATAAAAGGCAATACTACTTTATCTTCAGCAAGGAATAGGCGAGACAGCAGGCTCAAGAACAACCAGTTTATTGTAGTGCGGAACCGGGCGCTTGACAGGTTTTCTGCGCCGCTATTTATACTCCAGCTGGCACGCTGGGGACCAATCAGAAACTTGCCGGTTTCCCGCGGATTGTGAGGTCCAATCCGCGGCGGCTGGTTTAGACAGCCGGAGCTGCAACATTAGCCGCGCTTGCTCAGTCGCCGCAGTTTGACAGTTGACAGCTGTCAGACTGCTGTGCCTGCGCGAAGCTAAGGCAGCTTTGACAGCTGTCGAAGCTGCCGTGTATTCCGGCCGGTTTACCTCATAACTAGAGAACGTATTAACCCAAACACATAAATACATAACAAATACAGTTAAAAGTAAGTCACCCTTACTTTTATTGAAGGAATGGAGGGAAGAAGGGAGGGAGGGAGGAAGATTCTGCATGTAGTTTCCTTTTATTAGCAGCTAATAAAAACAATTTTCTTTCAATACCATTTGCTAGAATTATTATTTTCCTCCAGGTTGAAAAGTTTTCTATTCTCATTCTCTGCTTTATATAGATCAGAATCTCAAAATTAAAGTCCTAAGGGGCAAAAGTTTTCTTGCATAAAATCGGTAGTGTTATAAAAATTTCTCTTAAAGTAATATTGTGGGACAAAATTTACATGCTAAAAGTAAGGAAAAAGCAGACTATTAAAACTAAAAGTTCAGGAATGATATCTACAAATGGTCATGTTTTCACTAAATTTTATCTTCAAAAAAAAGAAGAAATAAATTTCAAGGTTCTGGGAAGGCTGAAAAGAGGAAGAATCAATTGCTTGAGGTGGAAGAAATTACCATCAGTCTTCCATTACTCAGCTGTGTAAATAAATCCCTTCCCCAATAGTAGCTTAGTTTCCAGCTGAGTATTGCATGGTTCAAGGCAGATGCCATATCTGTTTCATACTGAGTTGCTTTGTGCCAACCATATAGGAAGTCAACCACAGTACAGATAGTCCTGATTTAGCAATTCCATCACTAAATGCCACAATCACCAAATAGAAAATCACATGACTTCAACAGGCTTATGACCTCACTTTCAATTGGATTGTTAAATGAATCACCATGGTTTTTAAATAAAACATCATGTGTCAGTGACTTACAATATTACTTCCACATTCTTTATTAAACTTGTTTGTCATAAGCTGGTTGCAAAGAGCCTGAATGGTGATCATATGCTGAAAAGTTTTCAAGATGCTGAAAAGTTTCTACTTGCAAAGATTGATCACAAAACTGGATAATTATTTTTTTTACATCATCATAAAATAGAAAAAAAGGACTTTTTCTGTTTGGAGAATCAATGCCCAGATTTATCTATGGGTGCATTTCAAGCAAAGTTGGCAGCTGGATGCAACTTCTGGGCTGCCAAAATTCTCTCTGGAATAAAGAAACAATTGGAATTTGCCCACATGCCAGGTGGGCAATTACCTGAGAAATAACTAAAATCAGACAAGTGATTTTTGTTAACAAATAACAGAAAATTGGAAGTCATGGATTTCATCATACGTTGAGCTGTAAATGCAGCCTTTTATGAACTCAGGGTTTGACTAAACCTCACTTTTTAAAAATCACTTTGGAATTTTACTTCTTTTATTGCTCTCTTAAAAGTTAAAAATATTGAAGTAATGAGTTTACCCATTGGTCAGTGGGATTCTCTTTAATCCATTTAAAAAGAAAAAAAAATATGTATTTCCAGCTTTGTAAGACCTTTATCTTTTGTTATTTTTTTTTTGTAATATACACAAAGATGTGATTTTAGAGTTACTTTTAGAAAACTTTATAAGTACTAAGGCTTTGTGAAACTGATTTAAAGACAGTGAAGAGCCTTTTTTGTAAAACAAGACCTTGAAGCTTGATTACCGGAACACAAGGTAGCTACTTTAAAGAAAATGTTTGATTTATGGGCCTGTGAAGTGCTTGAACTTTTAACTCTTTCCTGGAACTAGAAGTTACTATTGAACAGGGGTGTCAAACTGCCGTCCCATAGGCCAGATGCATCACACCAAAACTGCATCCACCCCATTGCCGGCAATGGGGAAAAAGTTGCGATACATCACGTGACGTTGCGAGCTTGACACCTCTCCTGTTGATGAACAAATTCCTCTGAAGACAACTGAAATGGATCCACTATAATTGAATGATCAGTCAAAAGTTTAAAAAGGCATTCTGATTTTTATGTTAAATTTATAGGTTTAATATAATCCTTAATAAGAGTATGTTTTAAAAAAGTAAATTCAAATGGTCACTAAGCAAAGCAGTAGGTAAGCAAGGACTACCTATAGCTGTCTACTCTGCAGATTTGCGCACTTTTAGATGCAGTAAAATGACCTTGGAGGCTGCTATGGGGTCATTTAATTCAACTCCCCTTGCCCAACTTAATTTACCTCTTGACATGTGTCATGCCTAACAGGTAAGTAAAATTGTAAACAATAAAAGAGTTGGAATCATGACTAGCTTAAATATGGTTGATTTCAACTATTTTATTATATTTCAAGATGCAAATAGTACAAAGCAATGTCTCACTTGAAGATTTAGACAGTGAAATGAAAATATGGATGCATTGCCAGGAAGTCATTCTGTCTTTTTCAGATGCCTCAGTTCAGATCATACAGCCATTCTCCCGTGAAAGTTTAAAATATCCTGTTTTCAGAATTCTGAATATTTAGGCAAATTGATACTGAGGATACAACTAATGTTCCCACACTAAATGCAACCTACAGTATGTAGGTGGGGAAGTCATAAGCAAAGATGGCTTCAAAAGTTCTGTACATTTGGCATGAGAGACACCTTCAAAAGCTCCTGTAAGTTTTACACCCCTCCTGATAACATAGAAAAAACAATCACTGCTAAGTTTTATATTAAAGGAAAGCAGTGTGAATCTTGTCACATGCAAATTTGAGGGTATAAAGGTAAAAATGGTGATAATTGGTGATAATAAATATTTCCAATTTCCTTAAGCTATGCTTTTTAATAAAAGCAAACAAGCTGATTTAGATCATTAACCATAATGTAATGCAGAGTTCATGGCAGCTTTTTTTTGCTGCTGTTGTCGAAGAAAGACATTTTAATAATGCTGCAGGTGAAATTTCACCTGCTAGTATTTGTGAATGTGTAGAATTAATGTGAATAAATACATCACATAATCACATTAATTATCATCATCATTATTATTATTGGCACCCAAAAGAGTGCTAATCTGATTTCATTCAGTGAATCTGGAAGCTGCACCATGGGGTAGTGCAGCAAGTTCCTGTGTAATTGTTAAAATATGGGAAAATAGGCTGAACTAAAAATGCAAATGCAATTAACCTTCAAAGCTTTACTAAAAAATACAGAGAAAATTTTATTGACTCTAAGCCTCAAAGGAGAATTCAATTACACAGTCCAGTCATCTACAGTGAGCAAAATATATGTCATTATCCATCTGTAGACCTAGAAATGTTATATTTACATTGCAAAACTTGATTTTTTAAAATCTCCAACATATTCAATATATATGGATGAAACTGCAGCAGGAGGTTATCATGTTATGTGAGCAATCAGGCAATGTAGCTTTATCTTCTATTTTCATTTAACCCAGGAAAAGCAGCAGACATCCTGACTCAGTAATTTACACTTTATTTTACTTCACTTTTTCCTTTACTAACATGGACCAAAACAGCAGTAAAAAAAAAACTACAATAGAAGTTCAAACATGGACAAAGAAGAAAATTGAAAACAATTTTTTTTAAAAAAATATGACTATGATGAAATAAAGAGAGCTTGCTGCATTTTATAAACCAGAGAAGAATGTGAATTGATTTTCTTCTGACTGTGATTGCTATGGCACGAGATGATTGCTATGGCACTAAATTTGTGCAAAAATGCACAAAACCTTTATGGAAATTACACTAGACTGATTACTTAAGAGGGCAAGAGCATACTTCCTAACTGCGGCCAGTCTGAGCAACTATTGATAAGAAGGGAGATTACCACGAGGCACCAGGAAGGGTAGCGGGAGCAATTTAGAGAAACATGTACAACAGAATCGACCCCTGTGCATATTGGTAAGGAATGTTACTACATCTCCCTTCCATCAAATTTCCCCAAAGTAAATGCCCTTTTGTGTTTGGTTAAGAATGCATTATAGAGATACCAAGGGAAGGCTAACTAGGGTCCAAGGCAGTGAAATATATTTATTGTTCATTAATTAAATTTGTACACAACCAAATCATTCTGATTCTTGGCAGTTTACAACAATGGAGAGACAGTTTGGTCTAATGGTTAAGGGACCAGGCTAGAAACTGTGAGTTCTAGCCCCACCTTAGCCATGAAAGCCAGCTGGGTGACCTTGAATCAATCACTCTCTCAGCCCAACATACCTCACAGGTTTGTTGTTTTGGGGAAGATAGGAGGAAGGAAGGTGTGTTAGATATCTTTAGTTATTTGTAAAAAAGAGTAAAGGCAAGATAGAAATAAATAAAAAATATATCCACCATAAGGTGGTGGGCGGGGAAGAAAAGACAAGTATAATATCAACATGATGAAAAAACCCTCTGCTATACCCATAACAACAAATCTGAAAACAACATCAAAAACACAACATCAGAGGATATAGTAACAATAAAAACAAATTAAGCATACTATGAAGCACAAATGATGATGGTTATAATCAGGGCTTTTTTCCTCATAGAACGCTCAGAATGGAGTTCCGGCACCTTTTTTGGATGGAACCTTATAGCATAGGCAAGGCGGGTTGTATGACATGTATGAGTTCCGATACCTTTTTCTTTTACAAAAAAAAGCACTGGTTATAATGATGATGCTGGCACCTCACTCAGAATACCATTACCAAAATAAATAAGATGGTGATGCTGCTTATATATGCTTATGAATCCATGTGTACTAATTCTTTTGCAGCCTAAACTAATGCTTCCCAGATGTTAGACTCCCCATAATCTTAAACCAGCATGGCATTTAAATGATTGAAGGTTAAGTCTACCTCTTTTCCAAGTACATTTACTGACATTTACCTGCATCCCTAAAGTTTTCAAACAGCAGAAGGTTACAAGATTACAAGCACATTCCCAGATGGAGCACTGGTCCTTTGCCAATCTTTTGTGAAAATTTCCAATATGGAGCCCCTGTTGTGCACGCTCTAATAAAATGTGATGTATTACTTTAGGGGCATGACAGGTCACAGAACAGCCATACACCTGTAGACCAGGATACTCTCCACCATTTCAGGTCACTTTTCTCTTTTTGCCCCCCATAGCATATCCCAAATAAACTGCACTCTTCCACCATTTTTGTTCGTAGACTGCCTGCAGGACTTACTTAGAAGCATTGTTTCAAATCAAGATGTTGAAAACTGATGTATGGCTTTGAAAGATACCAGCTTCCCATTTTTTAAAAAAATGGCATCTTAAAAATTAAAATAGAGTAGGTAAGGCAGAAAGCCTCACTGACATCAAGAGAAGTGTCCATTTCTGATTCATAGTCCTTAATTATCTCAGCTATTTGGAATCAGACAGTACTTGAATAATATTGGGTTATCTTAAAAGAGGCTATTTTTGCTGGCAGATCACACATCTTGCATATAGAGAGATTCACTGCCTGTGACTGTACATTTAAAAAAAAATCAAGCAGCTGCCAGTCAGTAAAAATAAGTATTGCTCAAGGCATCATCCTTTAGCTTAATATAAGGAAAAAGGCATAAGCAGAGCATTCTTGTCTGAAAGGGTTTTTTTTCACTGCCTTAGCTTCAAAATGGATGTCTACAATAAAATCAATAAAAATCACAAACCAGAAAAATAGCTAAGTAGAAAACAATATTTCAAAGAAAAAAAGTTATATAAAGGCTATTTATGCAGGAGAAGAACCTAAAAAAAGAAGAAGAACAATGTGAAATGAAAATCAATTAGAGCATCTTAACAAAATATTTGACAGCCAATCTGTCTACGGTGTCATAGTCTTAAGTGGGAGACAGGTTCAAGAGCACATTGTTGAAGACTTACTGACTTTTTGAGAAGGGCATTCCAACAGGAACTACTCTGTTATTCAAGAAGACAAAGCATACTGATTTATATAAAGGCCATGCTCTGCAGAAAATTTTTAAAAAGGTTTCCCCTTTACAACAGGGTGGTGCTCATTTCCATTTCCTAGCTGAGGGAGCCAGTGTTGTCCAAAGATGCTTCTGTCATTATGACTATGGCACGCGGAATGCTATTACCTTCCCACCAAAGTTGTATCTATTTATCTACTGACATTTGCATGCTTTTGAACTGCTAGGTTGGCAGAAGCTAGGGCAAGAATGGAAGCTCACTCCATTGCATAGTGCTTGGATCCTGAACCTTCCAGTCGATCAGCCCAACAACTTAACCGCTAGGCCACTATGCCTATAGATAATACTGTCCTCTAATTCAATTGTTAGTCTTGCATTATTATTATTTTTTCATATAGAATAAAATAGAATAGAGCTGGAAGACACCTTGGAGGTCTTCTAGTCCAGCCCCTTGCTCAAGCAGGAGGACCTATACCATCTCAGACAGGTGATTGTCTAATCTTGTCTTAAAAATCTCCAGTGATGGAGCACTTACGATTTCTGGGGGCAAGCTGTTTCATTGGTTGATTGTTCTCACTGTCAGGAAGTTTCTCCTTAATTCCAGGTTGCTTCTCTCTTTGATCAGTTTCCAACAATTGTTTCTCGTTCTTCCCTCTGGTGTTCTGGTGAACAACGTGACCCCCTTTTCCTTGTGGCAGCCCCTCAAACACTGGAATACTGCTAACATGTCTCCCCTATTTCTTCTTTTCTTTAGATTAGCCAAATCCAAGTCCTGCAGCCGTTCTTCATCTCCAGGCCTTTGATCATCTAAGTTGCTCTTCTCTGAAATTTTTCCGAACTCTCCACATCTTTTTTGGTCATTATATTTTATTTATTTATTTTATTCCACCTTTATTATTCTAACTCAAAGCAGCATATATACCTAATTCCCCTTTCTCTTATTATTTATCCATAATACAGACAAAAACATAAATAACAAAGATGCACCTACCAAGTGGATACCATGACAATTATTTCCATGACAGTAAATTCTGGATTCATTCTCTAAAAGTTTTGGATATGATACCTTTTCTTCCTGTGGTTATCTAGAATACAACATTTTGAGCAAATGTAAGAATAATTTGCTGGCTAATATCCTACCTGAGGCTATGTAATAAGAAAAACTTAAATCTTGCTCTTGACTGTGTTATAAAAATTACAGAAAAAAACACCTATTGGAATTATAACCTGTCCTTCATGCAGATAATGAGTTCCATATTTCTCAGCCATTAATATGGATAATTGTATTTGCAGAGAGCAAGTAATGTTGATGTAGGAACAACAGTACCTTGTGTACGGTAAGTAGAGTTGTTTCATCCAGTGTTGTTTTGTGTGAATTTCAATTTCATAACAAAAGCTGCTAGAAAGTGTATACCTGTAGTACTAATATTTTGCAGATTCTGATGGACAAAATACCTCTTTAAGATGCAGCTCAGTATAGTTGAATTATTTGTTATTGTCCCTCTCTAGATACTATCCTTTTAAAGAATGTCAGCATTAATTTCAAAACATTTTCCTCCAAAAGTAGTTTATAAGAGAATGAAAATAATGTTGATGAAAGAACCAACCAGAAATTTATAAAATAATATTCACATATAAATGAAAGAACAGGGAAGCTAAATAGAACTGATTTGATGAATATATATATATAGCAGAATGATAGCAAAACTATTAACAAATGCCACCAGAGATTAAAAAGCTGTCAGAGTATTTAATAAGGATTATTTTAACCAGCAATTAAAAGTTGCTATTTCCTAAACCATGTGGGGCCTATCATTTTTTTTGGGCATGAACCTTCTACAGGTGGGATGGAAACATCTAAGGGCAGAGGACAGAATAATATGGAATATATTTCCCTCCTTTGATGTTGAACACATCTTGTATCTCCTTTTCTAGATGTGTTTATATGTAGTTTTGCAGATAAAAATATTTATTTCTCTAGCTATATTCATATAGCTCTCCAGGTGAGCTGGAACTTTGACACATGGGTGCTGCCATTCCTATAGTTGCATACATGAAAAACATTCTTATCTGACATTTGTTGGATTGTAAATACAAATGTCAGAAATGGATAACAAAGTGTATTTGTCACCAAGAAACACAGCCAGCTTAATATGGACCAGCTTAATAAAAAAATAATAATAAACTCATTGGCACTTGATGTTGAGCTGTTAATAAAGGCAGAGGGAGGCTTTTACAACTTGGTCATCATCCCCACTATGATTCATGGTGCTATCTTAACAGGGGCAAAAATAGCTAAAAGTAAAAGATAACTGCTGCATAACTGTGAAAGACACTGTGTGTATCTTTATGCCTAGGCATGCCTCTCTTTTCATACTGAAAAAGAGATCTAGGAGATGTGATTCAAGTGAGGTAAAGTTTGTTGTTGTTGTTAGTTGTGAAGTCGTGTCCGACCCATCGCGACCCTATGGACAATGTTTCTCCAGGCCTTCCTGTCCTCTACCATCTTCTGGAGTCCATTTAAGCTCACGCCTACTGCTTCAGTGACTCCATCCAGCCACCTCATTCTCTGTCGTCCCCTTCTTCTATTGCCCTCAACCTTTCCCAGCATTAGGCTCTTCTCCAGTGAGTCCTTCCTTCTCATTAGGTGGCCAAAGTATTTGAGTTTTAGCTTCAGGATCTGGCCTTCTAAAGAGCAGTCAGGGTTGATCTCCTCTAGGACTGACCGGTTTGATCGCCTTGCAGTCCAAGGGACTCGCAGGAGTCTTCTCCAGCACCATAGTTCAAAGGCTTCAATTCTTTGGCGCTCAGCCTTTCTTATGGTCCAGCTTTCACTGCCATACATTGCAACTGAGAAGACCATCGCCTTGACTATACGCACTTTTGTTGACAGGGTGATGTTTCTGCTTTTTAGTGTGCTGTCTAGACTTGCCATGGCTTTCCTCCCCAGGAGCAAGCGTCTTTTAATTTCTTGGCTACAGTCCCCATCTGCAGTGATCTTGGAGCCCAGGAAAATAAAATCTGTCACTACCTCCATTTCTTCCCCATCTATTTGCCAGGAATTGAGAGGGCCAGATGCCATGATCTTGGTTTTCTTAATGTTTAGTTTCAACCCAAGTTTTGCACTCTCCTTCTTCACTCGCAACAAGAGGCTCTTTAGTTCCTCTTCACTTTCTGCCATTAGAGTGGTATCATCTGCATATCTTAGGTTGTTGATGTTTCTTCCGGCAATCTTAATTCCAACTTTTGATTCATCTAGCCCTGCCTTTCTCATGATGTCCTCTGCATATAAGTTAAATAGGCAAGGCGACAGTATACAGCCTTGCCGGACTCCTTTCCCAATTTTGAACCAATCAGTGGTTCCGTGTCCAGTTCTCACTGTTGCTTCTTGGCCTGCATATAGGTTTCTCAAGAGACAAATAAGATGGTCTGGTATGCCCATCTCTTTAAGGACTTGCCACAGTTTATAAGGTGGCAAATAAATTCAATAAAAATAAATAAAATAAAATAAATAAATCTGAATTCCCAGGAATTAAAAATACTCTTTTAGCCAGTCTAGATTGTCCCAATGCAATCTAAGAATGATTTTGTTTTCTTCTTCAGTGGGGCATAAAGAAAAGGAAAAGAAGATAATGGAATGGCATCCAGTGAACAGAATAGAATAGAATAATAACTTTATTATCACTTTAAATGTACATCAATCAGCATACATTAAAATGGGATTTCGTTGCATACATGAGTGATAAGTGATGCTCATGAATAGAGGAATGTAGGCAATCCATGTGTCCCAGGTCATGTGACCACATTTTGCGACCGTCTGACAAGCAAAGTCAACAGGGAAAACAGAGTCACTTAACAATTGGGTTACTAATTTAACAACTTCAGTGATTTATTTAATAACTGTGGCAAGAAAGGTCGTAAAATGGGGCAAAATTCACTTAACAGCTGTGTCATTTAGCAACAGTGATGCTGGGCTCAATTGTGGTCATACGTTGAGAACTGCCTGTAGAAATTTACTAATAGTCAGCCCATGAGAATTACAACTGTACAGAGAGAGCCATTAAGAAAGGAAGATACCTTTCTGTCAAATGAGTATGGACAGTGCTTGCTCAATATGATTAAGTTTAGACTGTTCAACCTACTCTCCATAAAACTGTATATTGTCCTGTGTAAACACAAACAGAGCAAAATTTGTATGCTATTTGATTAACTTACCACTGTCTGTATATGTATAGGATTAAAAAGGGCAAATTTTAAAACACTGTGTAAACAAACGAACAAAAAATAACAAGAACATAATTGGTAATCTAGATCTTCGAGTAAACAAATTGAGCA
The DNA here is from genome assembly GCF_947247035.1 of Vipera ursinii. NCBI lineage: Eukaryota > Metazoa > Chordata > Lepidosauria > Squamata > Viperidae > Vipera > Vipera ursinii. Next base: position 137,319,757 of record NC_139516.1, on the reverse strand, counting down.
AGTATGGTTTATTTATCAAGAACAACCTAGCTACCCCTGCCCAGATTAGGGCTTGTGGGTCTCCAATAATATTGGAAGACCAATTTTGTTCACCATCTCCAGTCTTTAGTGTGGTCTCTATTCCATTCTGATAAGCATGATTTAATCAGTAACTAATAAACACCAGCTGTTGCTTGAACAGTATATATTCTGTAAAGCTCTCCCAGGACCTGTTCAAAGAACCAGCAGCTGCAAACTGAATATTTTAGTTTTCTTCCTGTCTTTTTCATGCTGGACCCAAAATATCTGTTGGTTTGATAGAATACAATAAGCAGAGTGCTGCTTAATTTGACTTATTGTCAAATCCCTCCTCTCCTGCCAAATCTGCTTACCTTTTACATTTAGCAGATGTTCACAGAAAACAATTAGGGGGAAAAATCCAGCTGAATACATTATAGCATAAATGCACTGCAATTTTCTCACAGCAATTTTTTGAAACAATTGTCTAATAATGAACTTTCCACATTTGTTCTATCAGATGGTCAGAAGGTTAAACTACATCAGATCATGATTAATGAGCAACCTATTTAACTAAGGTCTTTATACTGACTAATCTCTGTGAGGCATGTGAGAATGACACTGGGAGACCATTATGGGGAGAAATGTTGCCTCAAGAATGATAAGATGGGGTGGGGGCTGGGAAGATTCCCCAGTGCATAAGGTCCAGAGAAAGAAAACAGGAAAGGATCCTCCCTAATTATCCAGCTGTAGAAAGAAATGGTAGAATATTAGTATTTTCAGACTTGCAAGATTCTGTTAATGTACCTTTATGATAAAATAGAAATAATTATCTGGTTGTGTGTCCTGTCTGGTCTGTGTGAGAAGGCTGAAAGTCTGTCACTTTATCTTAGAAGCTAGTAGGAATTGTAGCTGATATTGATGCAGGATCAGTACAGTTATTGCCACCTCTAAAGATTTATAAATATTTGTAATAATAAACAGCTTTAGTACCAATAGATATGCATTATATAATGTTGCCTTACATTAATTCAGACCCTTAATTCATCTACTTCAGTATTGCCCATTGTAAGGTTTCTAACCTGCTTTCATTCAGAGATGGTAAAAATGATACACAATTAATATATTCAGAAAATGCGGACATTAAATATTTGATCTTTCTTTCATGGCTTCCACAGAGTGGTCAAAATTGATTTTCTCTTCAGGGGAAAATAATTTTCCAGGGAAGGGTCACAATCAAGCTAGTGGGTAGAGGATCGTAGCAGCAATCCCGTAACAGTTGAGTATATGGCAATGCCTCTATAAAAGGCTTCACTCATGATGCTATTTGTCCACCACTCCCATATCTCCCTCCTGTATGGAATGCTATTCTGTAGCTTGGAAATGTCAAGGACTGGATCAGGATTCTTTTGCATGTAATCTAATGAGCTACGGTCTCTTGGCACAAGTAGAACATTGCTTATTTTAGCAATAGCATTTAGACTAATATACCACTCCATAGTGTTTTACAGTGCCCTCTAAGTGTTTACAGAGTCAGCATATTGCCCCAAAGAATCTGGGTCCTCGTTTTACCAACCTCAGAAAGATGGAAGGCTGAATCAACCTTGAGCCAATCAGGATCGAACTCCTGGCTGTGGGCAGAGTTAGCCTGCAATACTGCATTGTAACCCCCACATCACCAGGGCTTATTTTGAGCTCCCAGTTTTCAAAGTTAGATGTCTTCTCCGATAGTTAGCCCCATTATGTATATGTAGGTATATGGTCTTCTGTCCAGAAGCCTCTTTTTAATTTTGGGCAGTTGTGACATATCTGATGAGCTACTTAGAGAATCTATACAGTAGATAAAATGACTCATTTTAATATGCTTACTTTCAACATGTAGCCTGCTTCCTCTCTTCCCGAAGGTTGACATTCCAACTCTCACAACCCCTAATCTTTGATCATGCTAGTGCTTCTAGAGAACATTAGTTGCCTAAACCTGGCAATTTTATTTAAAATGGGTAAAAGGGAAGAAGGTATGTCATATATTTTGAGGCATGTACATTGATATTTCTTAATAGTTTTGGAGAATGAGTTCTGGTGGTGGTGAAAGAATATTGCTTATATTTGAAATTTATTAAGGAAACAAGATGTAGAACTTAAAAGATAATGCATTTCTGTCCCCAAAGTCCTGTTGGTCACATAATGTGCTAGTTTACAGTGCTAATCTTCAACAAACAGCCCTTTGAGAAAAAGCATTCAATATTATTACACTACTAAAATTAGAAGTTCAAGCTTCCAGTGGGATGTTGTAATAATACCACATTAATTAACAAGGCACTGTAGCACTATGGGATAGCATGACCTTTTTAGTAATGTTTTATTGAAGTGACAAACTCAGTGGCAACATGGTTATGCCTCATAATAAAGTTTTGATTTTACTCTTTAAAATCATCCTATAGAGCACTGGTTTTTAAAGAGAAAAGTATATTTGCTGGCATTCAATAATAAATACAGCCCATCCCTATGTGATCTAGTTTATTTAATATAATTTTAACCACTGGTCCCTGAAAACCTTGGCTCAGTACAATCCAAATGTATTGAAGAGTTCAATTCTCACCAGTTCAAGGTTGACTCAGTCTTCTATCCTTCCAAGGTGGGTAAAATGAGGACCCAGATTGTTGGGGGCAATATGCTGACTCTGTAAACCGCTTAGAGAGGTCTGTAAATCACCATGAAGTGGTACATAAGTCTAAGTGCTATTGCTATTGCTACTGCAAATATTGGTTAGACAAGATTCTAAGAGCCATGGTGGCACAGTGGTTAGACTTCAGTATTTGTAGGCTAATTCTGCCAACTATCAGTGATTTGATCCTCACCAGCTCAAGGTTGACTTAGCCTTCCATCCTTCTGAGGTGGATAAAATGAGGACCCAGATTGTTGGGGGCAATATGCTGACTCTGTAAACCGCTTAGAGAGGTCTGTAAATCACCATGAAGTGGTACATAAGTCTAAGTGCTATTGCTATTGCTACTGCAAATATTGGTTAGACAAGATTCTAAGAGCCATGGTGGCACAGTGGTTAGACTTCAGTATTTGTAGGCTAATTCTGCCAACTATCAGTGATTTGATCCTCACCAGCTCAAGGTTGACTTAGCCTTCCATCCTTCTGAGGTGGATAAAATGAGGACCCAGATTGTTGGGGGCAATATGCTGACTCTGTAAACCAGAGAGGGCTATAAAGCACTGTGAAGCAGTATATAAGTCTAAGTACTATTGCTGGTGCAATTCATCAGCCCCTATACAGAAAGTTCACTTGGGTGAAACTCTAGAGATTTTTAGTTGAAAGGACAGCAATTTTTAAAAATTTCATTCACAGTTCATTTGAGCTAAGTCATTCAACAGTGAAACCTAAAACAAAGCATATAGAGCCTTGGTGGAGCAGTGGGCTAATGCCTCCTTAAGTAACACCAGCTGCCTGCAATTAGTGCAGGTTCGCATCCCACCAGGCTCAAGGTTGACTCAGCCTTCCATCCTTCCGAGGTAGGTAAAATGAGGACCCAGATTGTTGGGGGCAATTAAGCTGACTTTGTAATAATGCCGCTTGGGGGGGGGGGAAAGCCCAAATAAGCAGGCATATACATAGAATGAAGGCTACTGCTAAGCTTGTAAGCTGCTCTGAGTCTTCGGAGAAGGGCGGGATATAAATGTAATAAAAATAAATAATAAATAAATAAATAAATAAATAAATAAATAAATAAATAAATAAATAAATAAATAAATAAATGTGAGATGTAGAACTCAGATACCGGTGTAACTGGTATGCCAATACTTCATGACAAAATACCATAACTTCGTATGGAGCATTGTAATGCACATACTACGCAAGAGCTCTCATACATCTATATGGACTTAGTTATCAGGTGTTTTTTTTTGCTGAAGGTATTGGCCCTTCATGCATGCATAAAACACTTACTAGCTTCTCAGGAAAACGTCAGAAAGAATATGAATGGAGATATTTCAAATATTACCCCATATAAGTAATTATTTTATGCTGTTAGGTAAACTGTTGCCACTAACCCCTAACATGCTGATTTCCCTTTTTATTGGAAAACTTTAAATCTTTATGACTTCTTTGTAGAAACTGCAGGGAAAAAGGATATTAGCTTTTCAACCTTTTCACCCATTGCACCATTTTTAGGATATGGCAACCTCCAAGTACCATCAGTCGCCTAGCAAGATATCAAAAACTTGATGATTAAAAAAAAGGAAAAAAGTGGTGAAGTACAGGTAGTCCTCGACTTACAACAGTTTACTTAGTGACTGTTCGAAGTTACAGTGGCACTGAAAAAAGTGCCCCCCAAGCGGCACTCTTCTTCCTGTCTGAGGTTTTCATTGTTGTGAGCATTTCTGTTGAGGATTGGCAGCGGGGGTGGGGTGGGGGGTGTTTGGTTTTTATTCCCCTGACTGCTGGGTGGTTGCAGCAGGTTTTGGTCACTTCACATGACCCTGGGATACTGTGACCATCATAAATATGAATCAGTTGCCAAGCATCTGAATGTAAATCACAAGACCCTGGAGATGCTGCAACATTCCAGCTGATCGGTGCTTCTTCTGGGCTCAGCAGAAGCCCCAGGATCAGCGCCAAGTTCCACCTGGAGCCTGGCGCTGATCCTGGAGCTTCCGCTGAGCCCTGACAGCCCTGCAGCTCCAGCCGTCTCTCGCTCAGGCTTGTGTGGTGCTGCCACTGGTTCAGCTCATTCCCCTCCCCCGCTACCACTTTTCTTGGATAGTTGCATACCACCTGCCAGGTGCCAATGTGGTACCCGTATCACTGATTGAAAAACCCTGATGTACAGGACTGAAATAGTGATCTTAGGATTGCAAAGTATATGCCCTATCACTGAATTATAATATGGGCCACTATATGAAAAGTTTTGATCAAAAGTGCAGCTGCTGAGATCTGTCTTTAAAATTTCTCTGCTGATGAAAAGAACCCCAGATTTCCTACAGTTAGCTTATTCTGATTCTATAAAAATATACTATAAAATACTACTTCACCAATATTTCTATAGTTGATAGGTAGATTTATTTATTTGTTCAAGAAATTCATGTTCTGCCTGAATGGTAGAATTAGCATAACTCTAATTTTACCAAAGTCACTTACTCAGCTTTCATTACCCAGAGTAGGTTTTAATCATGACCCACTTAATCCTAGTCTACCTTCAACTCAATCTAAATTTCATGCAAAAATTGATTTTGAAATAATTGGGAGGAAACTCTTAGCATCTCTAGGACAAACAATGTATGGCTTTCAAAGAACCTGCATATATTGGGCAAGGTAATTACAAATAGCATCAACTTGTAATTCACTTAGCAACTCCTTGACGTTATACTGGACCTCTGAAAAGCTACTTATTACCTGGTTTCAAACTTCCAACATTGGTACCCTTGTGGTCACATAACTGTATTTTAGCTATATGCAGTGCCCCATGGTCATGTGACTGTGATTTACAAAGTTTTTCTTTTCTTTTCTGGAGACTAGTGTTTACTTCCATTTTGTGGCAAAAAAGCTGTCTATGGCAAACAATGGGTTTGTTTAACAACCATAGCATTTGCTTAATGACTGCAGCAAAAAGATCATAAAATTGTGTCTAGTCACATGGTGATCCTGTTTGTGACCATCATGAATTATGACTATCCTGTCAATTATGGTGGTAAGTCAAGGGCTATCTGTATGTCTTCTAAGCCAGGGCTTTTCAACCTTTTCACCCTTTGTACCACTTTTAGGATATGTCAACATCTGAGTACCACCAGTCGCCTAGCAAGGTGTCAAAAACTTGATCAAAAAAAGGAAAAAAAGTGATGAAGTACAGGTAGTCCTCGACTTACAACAGTTCGCTTAGTGACTGTTTGAAGTTACAAGGGCACTGAAAAAGTGCCCCCCAAGCGGCACTCTTCTTCCTGTCTGAGGTTTTCATTGTTGTGAGCATTTCTGTTGAGGATTGGCAACGAGGGTAGGGTGGGGGGTGTTTGATTTTTATTCCCCTGTCTGCTGGGTGGTTGCAGCAGGTTTTGGTCACTTCACATGACCCTGGGATACTGTGACTGTCATAAATATGAATCAGGTGCCAAGCATCTGAATGTAAATCACAAGACCCTGGAGATGCTGCAACATTCCATCTGATCAGCACTTCTTCTGGGCTCAGCAGAAGCATTGGGTTTAGTGCCGAGCTCCAGCTGGAGCCTGGCACTGATCCTGGTGCTTCTGCTGAGCCCTGGCATCCCTGCAATTCCAGCCATCTCTCGCTCAGGCTTGTGCGGTGCTGCCACTAGTTCAGCTCATTCCCCTCCCCTGCTACCACTTTTCTAGGATGGTCACGTACTACCTGCCAGGTGCCAATGTACCACAGGTGGTACCCGTACCACTGGTTGAAAAGCCCTGTATTAGTATTGTAAATTGGATGCTTACTTACTAAATGAATAACATACAATAACACAGTAAAAAAAGAAATATTAAATAGAATAGCTACAAGGGATCATAGCCTCATTTCTACAAGTATACAATAACAGACAACATCTAACAGTAATAACTAATCAACATCAGGTAAAAGAGAGAGGTGGGAAAAATAAAATCCATTACTTTCTATCTTTCTCTCCTGTACAATGCATTTTGACCAATAATTATTGCTTAATCTCATCACTTTTAAAATAACTGCTGTAAAAGTTATCATTAATGAAGTACATCAGTTCTTGTGATAATAATACTGCTACTACATGCATATAGTAATGTGCATTATATCTACATACAGTAATAGAACATATTATCAGAAAGCTGTGATCTCCTCTGAATATGATCACAAACTATTGGTGGTGGTGTGTTTCCATGAATATTACACTTTTGTCATCCAGTCAATAAGTCACTGGAATTTTCACAAAATTCTTTCTATTTTCTTTCTGGCATTCTGCCAAATATACTTCCCATCATTCATAAGAGGCAAAGAACAAAAAATTAGGAACTCATTGTCATTGAAAATATTAAATACATTTAATATGTCCCCAAGTGTGTTCAACTTGTTCCACCTCGTAAAAAATCTTTTTTTTTTTGGAATAGGTTGAGTCCTTGGCATATTTAGTTTCTATTACGATGAATTGTCTCTCTTTCTGGCAGTTTCTTTCATTATGTAAATGATGTGTGAAGGAGACATATAATATATTAGACCAAAAACATTCTCCCAATTGTTTTGTTATAGGAACTTGTAGACATAAAATATCATCTGCTAGAGGCAACTGGTATTCTGTAAGTGATGATACCTGTAGATTGATGTTGATCTATGACTCACATCAATAGAAATGTCCTTCAACCATATGAATATGCCTCATTATTCATTACCCACTATTCATTATAAGTATGGCTCCAGATATCATAAATTGCATCATTTCCCCCCTGTTTTCCTAAAAGGTCTGAACATCTTACAGTACGTTCCTGTCTCAGCAAGCGGCAGCTCTAGGCCAACAATTTTCTGGAATGGTTATTACTTGAACAGGAAATCTTGCAAATATCAGAAGAGCAGACTAGATTTGTAAGCTGAAGAAATATAATGAAAGAAGGCAATGGTAAACCACACCTGTAAACTGCAATGTCATTCCTGTGTTTGCCGTTGAGTAAGTTTTTGATTCCTGGAAACTTCCTGGACAAGTCCTTGCAGTTTTTGGAATTAGCAAGAGTTTGGAATTGGTTGGTGTAATTATCCCAGACTCCAAAAGACCCTTTTAATTTCTATATTAAAAGTTATACAGTTTTGCATTCTTGAGTTGTAGTGATAAATCTCTTTACACTTGTTCATAGTTGCTTTCCTCTACCTACAAAAGACCCTTTTAATTTCTATATTAAAAGTTATACAGTTTTGCATTCTTGAGTTGTAGTGATAAATCTCTTTACACTTGTTCATAGTTGCTTTCCTCTACCTACAAAAGACCCTTTTAATTTCTATATTAAAAGTTATACAGTTTTGCATTCTTGAGTTGTAGTGATAAATCTCTTTACACTTGTTCATAGTTGTCCTTGCTTCAAGATGGGGCCTCTGCCTTCCCCCATTTAAGTCTGCATTCCTGTGATAAACCTTTGCCCCTTGCTTCATTTATAACAAAGACTTGTCTTTTATAATTGTCTATGTTTCAAGTTATGTTTCAAGTTATGTTTCAAATCATGTTTTTCAAGTCATGCCTTTCAAGTTAAGATATGCCTTCTTGACTGATGACAACCCTTGTATTCTTTGTTAGCATTTGTAATATGATAAGCTATGCTTTATTGTTTCCTGTGATGACCTTTGCTCTCTTCATTAGCAGATGTATACAATGAGTTATGTTTTCCCTTTGACCTTCTATACTTCCATATGTTGCTCCCTCATGTGTGTACCTGCCCCTCCCAAATGAAACAGCCTAATAAAGAGAGAGTGTCCAGAGCTGTTCGGGGGGCATAACATCCACCCCGAGCACTTTGTGCTCTCACCTTGAGCAAACTTGTGTCGGTGCCTCAGTTTCTCCTGGGACTCTGTTCCTGAAGTCATCGCAGTTCCCAAGTGTGACCGTCGGAAAGTCCGGCACACTGGGTCGGTGGCAAAGGGCAGGATCCTTCCATATTCAAGGTGATCACCCTTGCGAGGGTCCCTCTAAATTCTCACCCCTGTCACGGGGCTCTAAGAGTTGAGGCCAGAACCCAGATCAACCGCCCAGCGCAACCACCCAACGCAACAACTGGGGGCTCGTCCGTTGGATCACGGCTTCAACTCCACAGCACGACTCCTGTCCAGGCGTGTGCTGCCTGCATTCCCTGTTCTCACGCACCTCGGAGAAGGCTTCAAATCGTGAGTAAATGGGCTCCCCAATTTTCAAAGTTTCGTCAGGTCATAGGGACGAACTTTTTAATATAATGCAGAAGGCTAATTTTGTTCAAAAACACAATGGCACCATGGTCCATCTTGTAGGAAAGAGACTTTTAACAAAACTTTTACGATATATTAACAAAAATTGTCTGGCTTATCCAGAATCAGGCACTTTGTCTGTTATAACCTGGGAAAAGCTACGTAAATATCTTCACAATCATCCCAGGGTGCCTGCTGACATTCTGTCTGCATGGCAAGCAATGATGGCAGCATTAAAACTCTTGCCATCTCCTTTAGATCTAACATCTTTTACCTCTAAACCTCTTGATCACTCTTCTGATCTTCTGCCTTCATCCGTGCCACCCCCACCCTATGAAAAATCAGAGAAACTTCCTCCTATTGCTGTGCATGTCCCCCCCTCTGCTCTGCCTCCAGAGAATCTTCCTTCTGCCTTTTATTTTTGCCCTGCTGTGCCTGTCTCTCCCTCTGACAAAGAGGAAAAAGCCTCTGAGCTTGTTGCCATTTCTAACCCCCCCTCCCCCCTTCCCTCCTCCTCCTTCTCCAAATTTCTCTCCTCACTCAAGGAGCACCTTTTGTTCACTCTATGCTTACAGCTCATGCCTTCGGGACATTTCTTTTCCTCTTAATGATTCTCTTTTTCATTAAGCCTTTTCAGTTTCTCCGCCTCCCCCTCCTTATGAGGAAGATTTGTCATCTTGTTATCCTGTTAATTTTTTGCCGCCACCAGCAGCCGGAGGTTAACCAATCCACCCTTGCATCATGAATTGATCAACTATGTGCAAGGATTTTTTAAAAAGTATAGGTAAGCTAACATGGTTTTGACTCTATCACAATATCTTGTTTGGGAATCTGAATATAAATAAAAAAGAAATAGAGAAAAAATTCTTGCTGTATTACCTCAAGGAGTAAATAGGGATCAATTATTTGACACGGGACAATTCATTACTAATGACCAACAGGCTCAAAGCCCAAGGGAGGCTTTTAATTTGAAGGGGCTTTAGCAGCTTTCCACAAGATATCCTCACGGAAAAGCTAAAATGTCTTTTGCAAAGGTTTATCAAGATCCCAATCAGGCTTATTCAGACTTTGTGGATAACTCCTGTTAAAATTGGCTTATGTGGGGCTTGAAAGAGCCTCTTGGGGTGAGCTGTTCTCAGTAAAGTCCAGGAGCGTGCCTGTTGAATTCAACTGCCTGGACCTGTCTGAGATCTAGCTTCCCATGAAAAGAAAAGAGAAATCAAAAAAATAAAATCAAGTTTTTCTTCTATCTTTTTCTTTTAATCTAGCTCTTTGGATTATTGTTTTGGCCTAAAACCCCAAATTGATATGTGTGTTTTGTTCTGTTTTAAATAAATGTTGTTTTATATGTGTGTTTTGTTCTGTTTTAAATAAATGTTGTCTTAATAGTATCTGTGTATATATGTCTGTCTGTGTTGTTCTGTGTTATTTCCAAGACTTGGAAGAGGGTCAAAATCCTCTCTGATAACACCAAACAAAAAGGCCTTATTTAGTAATGTATGGTTTGTCTGAAGACAGTATGAAATGAAATTTTTGTATGTGAAATTGTTTATGCAAGCAGTCAGAATGGAAGTGAATGAGTTAATTTGCTGATATGTAAATGTGAGTGTGTGTGAAAGGAACAGAAAATTGCAGATTTTATTGTTGTAAAAGCCATGGATGATGTGTGAGAGAAAATGCATGTAAAGGAGAGCAAACTATTTTTATTTTTTATTTTTTTTGGTGGTGAGATTTTTGAAAAGTTTCTTTTACTCCCCCCCAACCTCGCTCTGTTACTTTAAGAGTGAGAAAGGGAGAGACAGCCAGAAGGAGGGGGGGTGGCTGGTCCTTTTAACCATTTTTTTTTCTCTGCTTAGAATTCCAGTCTGAGAAAGGAGGGGTGGATGTGAAACTTGATGCCCACTCTTGCAGTTTCAGCTTGCAATTTTTTTTTACTCGAAAGAGGAGAGATTCTTTGTTGGAGAAGTTTTTGGAATTCTTTGAGTTTTAGTTAAACATCACCCAAAAGAAATTACTCTGATCTTTTTGTGGAGTTGTTTTTTGTTTTTGTTTTTTGTTTTTTGTTTTTGTTTTTGATGTTTTTGTGTCTGTGTGCAGGACACATTGATAGAAGGTGATATCTGGGAGAATTTCCCTCCCTTAATCAGCATTAACCTGTGGATTTTATATCTTACAACAGGCTCTGAGATTGTTAATACAGGAAAGGAGGAACATATACACTGACTCCAAATATGATTAATGTAGAGGATTGATTAATAGCTAAGAGAAACAGTTGGCTCATGCAAAAGTTGATAGCAGCTGGAAGCAGAAAAGACAGAAGTTAGGCCAGAATGGCAGAAAGGCAGTGAATAAATGGAAAATAGAAAGGAGAAGCAGAAAAGTGGTTTTTAAGTTGGTTTGCACAGATTTGTGAATTGCATGCATGAATTGTATGCCTTAACACAAGCCTTAGAATGCTGAAGGAACAAGAATGTACTATAGAAAGAGAGAGGTGGATGTTGCATGATGGGAGTCGGATGTTCCTTTTGCTGCTATTATTTTAAACACGCCTGGACTATTTACTGCTGCTATTGTTTAATGTGCTAACAAATTGAAAATTTTGGAGTGGATTCATTTATCCCACACGCCCAAAGTTTCTGTTTTAATCAGAGAAGCACAATTAGCTCAATTGATTTTTAAAATTTGTCACTGAACGAAAGCCTTGATTGGGTTGGAGATAGAACTCTTTTTGTGCCTATGTCTTTGCAAATTTGGGACTCATTTTTTTCAAACCTCGAGTGAATTGCAATTTTCCTTAGCTGATTGGCATGGCAAGGTTTCTTGCCACCCATCACCCAATTATCGTTTGCAATGCAAATTGTTCGCACTAACCAAGCAAACAACACCCCAGCGGTCAGCTCAAAAAAGCTGAACTGGCTGCTTCAATTTTGGCTTGTCAAATTTTTTCCTTTCAACCTTTGAATCTTATTGTGGATAGCTTTTATGTTTATCACACAATTCAAGTGATTTATGGATCTTATTTATCTCCCTTCATTCAACCAGATTTGTTACAACTTTTTTTTTTAACCTTGCAAAATTTGCTTTTTGAACGCCAACATCTTATTTTTTTTTGCTCACATTCTTAGTCATCAGCCTTTTCCAGGTTTTTTGCAAGTGGGAAACAATGTTGCAGATCAGGCTGCCTCCGGACCTTCAGCCTGTTCTTTGCAACCCCTCACCCCCTGGGAAAGTCATTCCTATTTTCATCAAAATTCCAAAGCTTTGCAGAAGCAGTTTATTTTCATGTTTCAATTGATACCTTTTCAGGATTCATCATGGCTACCCCCCTAAGGGGAGAAGCCACCAAACATGTAATCAATCATTGTATTCGGACCTTTGCAGTGCTGGGATGTCCAAAAGAACTCAAAACAGATAATGGCCCTGCCTACAGCAGTCAAGCCATGGCAAAATTTTGTCATCATTGGCAAATAACACACAAATTCGGAATTCCATATTATAGCCAAGGCCAAGCCTTGGTGGAAAGGGCTAACCAAACTTTGAAACATGCTTTAGATCACTATAAAAATCAGAACAGGGGAAAACGAAACCCCAACCTCCCAGCAATGCAAGAAAGTCTTAATCTTTGCCTCTACACTCTAAACTTTTCCAACTTGACTGGCTATCCCTTAACCACAGCTGCAGAGCAGCATTTTTCTTCTTCTTCTTCAGATCTCCCTAAGCCACAGGTTTGGTACCAACAACTTCCAGACCTAACTTGGAAAGGCCCTGCAGACCTTCTCACTTGGGGAAGAGCCTACGCAGCTGCTCAACTGCCAGACAAAGTGCTGTGGATCCCAGGTCGCCACGTTCGTCCATATCATGCCTCCACAAACACAACTGCAGAACCCATTAAAGATGACAGCATGGTTTGTGACTTTTTTCAGCTTTAACACCACTGACTGATGCCACTAAAACACAATTCCATCTGAAAGCTTACCCCAGACGTCAACTCCAGTTCACCAGCTATCCCATCCTGTTCTTTACACCTTTGACTCTTTTCACACTGTTTTTGCCCATCGCATGGACCCAGAAGGAACAACCTGTTGTTAACAACGAGTCTACCATCATCATCTATGTGAACTCTGTAGCTCATGTTCCTGTCCAAACTTGAAATGGTTTCAACTTTCAGGAATTACTTGGCTCCTGGTTTCCCAAATTACCTGGTTTACAAGCTATTGTAGCTTTTATTAGTATGATTGTATTAGGATGTATTATTTTACCTTGTGTCTTGCCTATTTTTATCAGAAGTATTACTAACAGTATTTCTTTGATTATGCTTGACTCCATGGCAGAATTAAACAAACGATTGAAAGACAGAGAAAGGGAACGCTCCCAGCATTATACTTGGTATCAAGGAATGTTTAACTTTTCTCCCTGGCTGACCACCCTTTTCTCAGCTATAGCTGGTCCTTTAATTTTATTACTACTTGCATGCGCAATTGGCCCATGTATCATGGGTAAACTTTTAAATTTTCTACAACGAAGGTTGAGCAGCATTAGCGATGACATTCTGTTGATGAAAAACACTGTTGACAGTGAATACAAACATCCTCTTTTAGAATTCACTTCTGACCCAGAGACTGATGCACCCTCACACCAACACTCTTTGAAAGGAACACTGACGCCGGCACAGGAGGTATCGTAGGATTTCTCTTTTTCCCGCGTAAGTATCCCAGAAGAGAAAGTTTTGGACATTGAGGGGCCTTCTCAGTAATTGGCTTTAAAAAACAGAAAAGGAGGAGTTGTAATTATCCCAGACTCCAAAAGACCCTTTTAATTTCTATATTAAAAGTTATACAGTTTTGCATTCTTGAGTTGTAGTGATAAATCTCTTTACACTTGTTCATAGTTGCTTTCCTCTACCTACAAAAGACCCTTTTAATTTCTATATTAAAAGTTATACAGTTTTGCATTCTTGAGTTGTAGTGATAAATCTCTTTACACTTGTTCATAGTTGCTTTCCTCTACCTACAAAAGACCCTTTTAATTTCTATATTAAAAGTTATACAGTTTTGCATTCTTGAGTTGTAGTGATAAATCTCTTTACACTTGTTCATAGTTGTCCTTGCTTCAAGATGGGGCCTCTGCCTTCCCCCATTTAAGTCTGCATTCCTGTGATAAACCTTTGCCCCTTGCTTCATTTATAACAAAGACTTGTCTTTTATAATTGTCTATGTTTCAAGTTATGTTTCAAGTTATGTTTCAAATCATGTTTTTCAAGTCATGCCTTTCAAGTTAAGATATGCCTTCTTGACTGATGACAACCCTTGTATTCTTTGTTAGCATTTGTAATATGATAAGCTATGCTTTATTGTTTCCTGTGATGACCTTTGCTCTCTTCATTAGCAGATGTATACAATGAGTTATGTTTTCCCTTTGACCTTCTATACTTCCATATGTTGCTCCCTCATGTGTGTACCTGCCCCTCCCAAATGAAACAGCCTAATAAAGAGAGAGTGTCCAGAGCTGTTCGGGGGGCATAACATCCACCCCGAGCACTTTGTGCTCTCACCTTGAGCAAACTTGTGTCGGTGCCTCAGTTTCTCCTGGGACTCTGTTCCTGAAGTCATCGCAGTTCCCAAGTGTGACCGTCGGAAAGTCCGGCACACTGGGTCGGTGGCAAAGGGCAGGATCCTTCCATATTCAAGGTGATCACCCTTGCGAGGGTCCCTCTAAATTCTCACCCCTGTCACGGGGCTCTAAGAGTTGAGGCCAGAACCCAGATCAACCGCCCAGCGCAACCACCCAACGCAACAGGTTGGCCATTGCCTTCTTCCCAGGGCTGAAAGAGGACGACTGGCCTGAAGGCATCTGTCAGGTTTATGCTTAAGCCATAGAACTCAGTCTCATGGTTTCTAGACTAATGACTCAATTTTTATGCCAAGCTAGACCAAACGATCTCATCATCTCCTTCTTGCTAGGACTGACAGATAGTGATGAGCCCAAGGTTTACCCAGCTAGCTTTATGACTAAGGTGGGACTAGAACTCCTAGTCTTCTGGATTCAACTTCTACCTCTTTGTCAACAAGAACTCACCACATTTAATACTGTATGTTTTCTCTAGATTGCATGATTCATATCTAAACAATCACTTTCAGTTTATAATAAATTTGTCCTGAGTTTTTTTCCCCAAAGCCTGTTCTTTCCAAAACTGAAACCTTTCCCAGGTTAATAAAATGACCATAGAATATATTTCTATCCTTGAAATCAAATGCATCTAAATAAATTTAATTTTCCATTTTCCTTTCCCAATTTTTTAACAGCTACAGCAGCATTGAGAGAAAGCCAAAAGGGAACATTACATTAAAATTATGAGCTACTTTTTCAACAGCTAGGTATGTGAGAACATGGAGTTGAGGCCTATGTAAATAATTATACTCTACTCTTCAGCTTTATACTCAAGAAAAATGGATGATATGGAAAGAACACAAGCTTCATTGCTGAATACTTGGAGAAGGAAAAGGGCATGGAAATACTACAATATATTCCATTATTAATAGGATAAACAAAAATGTTTTATCTTTATAGACAAAAGATCTTTTCTTTCCATCCAAGAGACATCTTCAAATAACTGTTTGGAATAAAAAAATGTGAGATTTTTGTGTCTCCAATTCTATATTTAAATCCACTGCTTCTCTTGGACAATAGCAGTGGAAAAACCACAGTTCTCAAGAAAAGTGGGAGGGAAATAAACATCATCACCTTTTTTACAGTGATAGTATTATACTATCTTTGACTACGTTCATAGCTCAGAAAAATATGTATTAGCAGGGTAACATTCCCTGTTAGTTTTTTGTTTGTCAGAATGCTGTAGCACACTAATTGCAAAAAAAGTTTTGATTTCCATCATTCCCATCCCACTGTTTTTTAGAGGTTTGCTGTGGACAATGATAGCATTGGGAAATAGATCTCCCAGCCAGTCCTGAAACAGCACCTTTATGTAAAGACAAACAAGAAGTTGTTACAAACCATATGCAAGTGATACTGCTGAAGAGATGAAAATGTTATTATTTTTTTCTCCTGTATTAGGAGATATAATAATGAATATAGAAGACAGTTCTTCAAAGTTGTATTAAAAGGAACTTAACTACCCATGAAATGAGGCAGGGTAGAACTGCAGATCCCCCCCCCACTAAAAAATGCATTCTCATTAAGTTTCCTTCTTAATGTTTAAGTCAAATTCTGCCAAATCCTTCTAAGTTACCCAGGACTAGAAAATGATTAAAGTGAACTTTCCCTCCCTCATTTAAACTCTGCAAGCTTCAGAGTTTTCCAAAAAAATGTGAAATATGCTTGGATATTGTATAAGTTGCTCAAAAGAAAAGCAGAGATTTAAGAAAATGGAATGGAGGTATTCTCTGCTTTTCAAGATACAAAAGATGGGGACATTTGGCCTAGTCCTTTTTCAATATATAATAATTTTATTAATGATTATACAATGCAGGAAAAATAATATAAACCATAAAAAGTTTTTAAAAAGAAAAAAATTAAAAAGACAAAGAAAAGAAAAAAGACATTCAGCAAGGTGAACTGAAGACATCCTAGAAAAGTGAGGCTGACATTGGGGCTGAACTCGGCAGAGTTTGTCTGAGCCAGATTAATGTCCTTGGAGAAAGGAGAGATCATGAGATTATCCATACATACTCAAGACAGCTGTTCCTCATGAGTAAATGGCAGGACACAAACGTTTTTCTGATCTGCTTGCACTAAGCAGGTGGGAATTGAGGGATGATCCATCTAAATTCATAGTTGTAATCCAGCCTTTGTGGACATAAGGTCGGGTCAGTTCTTGTTTTTTAATCACTCGGGAATTATTTTTTCTTGCTTTTTAAATATTGAGATTCTCCAGAATTGTAATGGAATGTATGGATGCCAAACTTCTTTTTTTCATTGCAGGCAAAGATAAATAAATGGAGCAGGAAGCAGCCATTCCCCCAAGGTCTGAACACTTGGGAAATCTTCAAATGGGGTGCCAAGCAGCTGCCCTGCTGGAAGTTCTAAATGCTCTTCAAACTCCAAGGCTGTAAAATAGCCATCCCCATTTCCCATGCAGCTCCCAAAGTCTGAGGAGCTCCATCCCAGCTCCATCCCTTACTTACCTGCCCCATTCCAAGGCTAGGAGCAAGAGGAGGAGGAGGAGGAGGAGGAGGAGGAGGAGGAGGAGGAGGAGGAGGAGGAGAGAAAGAAGAAAGAAATGGAAGACTAAAGACAGCTGTTCAATTGCAACATCTTAAAATGTTCCTTTTGCCTTTAAGGCTCTACAAAGTACAGCACTCCCAAAGCTGCACAGAACCCCCTTGATTCCAAAAGAAAGAATTTAGCATTTTTGTTCTTTTTCTTTGCAAAGGGCCTAGAGCAGTAACTTTGGACAAAAGCTGACAAAAGGCTGTGAGCTGACCACCTCTGTGTGATGAATGACAAAATGAACTCTTTAATGCAACATTCTAAGCCTCCTGGATAACTAATGTGCTTTGAAGCAAAAAACTTGGTCAACTTTGCTTGTGAGAAAGATATGTTTGAAATGTGTTTATTATAAAAACAACCCATACTTCTTAAGTCTTATGCATAAGCAGGACAAAATTACCTATGGCTTTTTTCTTATTTTTCCAAATTATGTGAAACAGATTTCTTAGCTTAGAAATCACAGGCAGTACTAGTGAATATGCATTGGGAAATAAAATTAAATAAGGGACATAATACCTGCAAAACAACTTGTATAACAGAAAATGAATATAAAACCAATGTATGAATTTGAAGGCAGGTTACTTATTATTATTATTATTATTATTATTATTATTATTATTATTATTATTATTATTATTATTATTATTATTATTTTAATTCGCAGCAGGAAATAAGCAAATACATTTTAAAGAGACTACCAATATAGGGTGCAAGCATAAAAACCTGTCTGAGGAATTAAAACACTAACTTAGAATGCTTTCTTTAAAACATAATCTTTTATTATCCAAGACCCATACTTAGCCTTTGAATATTTCACTAGGGATACAATCCTCACAAAATAAAACAGGAATTCTATGCTAGGATAAAAAAATAGTTTTAAAATATTCTAAATTGAAATTTTACTTATAATACTGGTAATGTGATTATCCATCTTGAAAATTATGTTTTATGAGAAATTGTATTCTAGGCTTTAGGGGACCATATGTGAATCTGGCTCTCAAATTCTCCATCTCTGTTGCAACAGCTGAACTGGATGCCAGCAGACATATGCCTTGCAAATAGTTCCAAGAGGACATTGAAAAAAATTAAGCATAATGCAGAAATAAAAAACGTATCTTGTTAATTGCCTGTAAGTGATGGTAAAGGGTAAAAAAATAAAGGCAGATACTACACATTGCATACCTACTACATACTACATCATGATAAAAAGGTGTGCTACCTTAGATGGATATCCCAAGGACTTCTATTGCTGATGCTTTCAAGGCTAATCAATAATAGTAGCATCCTGTTATTTTTAATCTAGAAGAAAGAGGAAAGAACTATATGCACAAGGTCACAACTTGATTAAAATGTTAAAAAAAAATTCAGGAAAGGAGACAACTGTACAGAAATTTGCAGGGGACAAGGGACTTACAACCTGCTATGGATGAGAGTGTACAATATCTCCACTCACAGCCCTGGAAGCCAAGTGAATTTGAATTTGTGCTTCAGGCAGGAATTAAAGGGATTCTTTCTACTATTAGTTCTCAGGAAGAAGGGCAAAATAAATAAATAAATAAATAAATAAATAAATAAATAAATAAATACCCCTAATTACTAACCAATGAGGGAATACCTGTCCTTCCCCACATTCTCAGCTTTGAAGCAGAGGTGGGCAATATTAATTGAAATTGTTCCTATTTATGGTTTCCATTTTCTGATGCATGCTTTTGTCCTTATTTCTTATCATTTGGAGATTATCTGATTAAAATACTGTGAATGCAAGTTGTTCAATATTGTATGTAGTGTTGTTGTTGTTGTTGTTTTGCAAGCCCTTTGGACATAGAGAGTAAAGTAAAGATGAACCTGACAAACAGCAGGTCAAAGATCTGTTAAGCAATAAGGAGGAAAACATGGTTTAGGCCTAAAGGAAGAAGAAAGTATGGATAAATGTCTCTGAGAGACAACCCCCTAATTCATATGAGTATAAGAGAGGGAGTAGGTAAAGCACAATCAGTTTCCCGGTACTCCCATGTTACACCTTTGCTCCGCGAGCTGCATTGGTTACCAGTTGTCTTTCGGGTGAGGTTCAAGGTGTTGGTTACGACCTTTAAGGCCCTACATGGCATGGGTCCGGGATACCTCGGGGACCACCTGCTGCCGGCATCGACTCCCCTCCGCCCTGTGCGTTCCCACAGAGAGGGCCTCCTCAGGGTGCCGCCAGTCAGGGAATGTCGACTGGTGGCCCCCAGGGGGAGGGCCTTCTCTGTGGGGGCTCCGGCATTATGGAATCAACTGCCGGTGGAGCTCCGGATGGCACCAGACCTCCGAACTTTCCGTCGGGGCCTGAAGACCCACCTGTTCGAATTAGCTGGTCTGGCCTGATGGGGGATTATGGGTTTTTATTGTTTTTAATTTGTACCTCTGTTTTATTGGGCATGGGTTTAATTCCTTTTTTAATTTTTGTATTCTCTTTTTGATATATGCCCTGTGAACCGCCCTGAGTCCCTACCAAGGAGAAGGGCGGTATATAAATCAAATAAACTAACTAACTAACTAACAATCAGAGTTTTATTGCAATCTTTATGAAAGTAATTTTAGGCTTCTGTGAAGTTTATTTCTTGGTCTGGTCTACATCATGAGGCTGACAAAGAGGCTTCTTGGTGTATGTTTTCCGCGAGACACCTTGCCCTGCTACTGAGTGAAGGTGATTCTATTCTCATGGCGTTCAGAGACTTCTAACATTTTTATTTTTCCAAAATGCATACAAGATTGGTTAAATAGAATCATTGGAATCAGAATACTTTTATTATTGCTGGCTTTATCACAGTTGATTTTTGTATACCTTGTATTTTGTTTTCATTGTAGTGCATATTTGTATATTACCAAATTCAAAAGTTGGATCAGTTCATACAAATATATACATTTATGAATCCATTAAATTGGAGATCTTAACTCAGTTTCTACACAGCATTTTAATCTTCTGAAGCAATGCCTTTTCTTTTTTAATACAGGTTTTATTATTTTTTAATATTTACATTCAAATATTTGTGAAGCAATACAGTGGTTGGGTAATCAAAAGTAAACATTATCAAATAACAAGTTATTTGTAAATAGCTCAGGTTACATCAACAGGGATTCCCTCTCCGATTCCCTTAGTTATAACATAGTCAAATTAATCAAATTAATACATTTCTAATTGTGACCTAGTTAATTAAAAGAATTTTCAATATATTTTCACTAATACACATCAATATCCTGCTTTTAGGTTTTACCTAATTGCAATAAAGTAATCTAGGTTAGCCTATGATAAATGGAAGAAAGCTTACTTTTTGGGTAACCCACATTTCCCTATTTCAATAGAGAATAATTATCCTGTTTACAAAACTTACAATGTTCATTTCAAAACATTCTTATTTTTTACTAGTAACGTCTATTTATCATCTTAACAATTCACCAATTATAGCAAAATATCTTATATTATACCTTTCCAAATTCTATAATATATATTGATTCTAATAACCAACTTTGCTTTAAAAGTTAAATACAAGATGAGTTTCTCTCTCTATCATTACAACTAGTATATTCTATATGTCATTCAAGATTTTATAATATAGTTCAGAGTTATATTCTAAAAGCTTAATTTTGTTTTCCCTTACAGATCTAAAACCTAAATGTAAAATCAGTTTGTATTTTTGAGAGATTCCCCTTAATCCATTAAAATATATTTTTAGATAGGAATCCCAAAAAACCCTGACAAATTCAATTTTTTAAAATCTAACTCTCGCCTTCCTTTTGTGCCAATCAGGTTTCCCTTTTGGCGTCATTAGATTCTCAAATGTATCTTCCTTTCTTCCTATACCCCTTGTTTGAATCCAGGGAGACCATCTAAATATCAGTTTTGCAAAGAAAGTGTCCCCTTTGTAGCCTTAAAATTTTGCTTTAATAGCTCAGTTTTTGATGTTTGATGTAATATAGTTGTCATTAGATCAGTCTGGTCTTTTTCTTCTTCCAATTCCATCTGGGTTAGGTAGAAAGTAGTAGCTGGTATTATGGTTGTCATTTGATTAGCTGAATCCTCAACATAGTGTATTTGAAGGCCTTAAATATCTTCACTCTTAATGTTGCTTTCTTCGGGTGCTGTTGCTTTTTGAGTTGTAAGTTTTGTAATTGACGTTGAAATTTGGACCTTAAGGTTCTCTGTAGTTTGCATTTGTTGTTCTTTGTAGTCTCCTATTTTAGTGTTAGTGTCCACTTCTTCTGTTTGCTTTTGGATTGTCAGTTCCTCATTTAAGTTTGATTTGGTGGCTTTAAGATGTCAGATTTATCTTGCAGTTTGGCTTTAATTTGCTCTGTCATTGCTAAAATCGTGTCCAGTATCGGTTTGTAATTAAGTGGTGGGATGTATTCATCCATTTCGTTGTTGTTTACAGCTAAATCTTTCATGGAGGCTATTTTAATTAGAATCAATGATTATCCACCTCCAAAAGATTTGTTTTCAGTGCCAGCTGCTCCCTCACTTATCTTTAAAAGTAATATCAAGGGCAGCTCTGTTATTCAGTCAGCTCTCACAATAAGAAAAAGATGTACTTGTTGTACCAGGTTTTGCCACAAGATGTCAACAATAGCATATAGAATGTGATTTAATATAAAACTTTTGTAGCATTAGTCCATTCTTTTTTTCCCCTTAATTCACCGCTTAAACAAAAAATAGGGTAGTAGATCCCCACAAAAATAGAAGCTTTTTAGTAAGTACAGATAAGATTGCTTAATTTCTTTAATGAGTCACTTGATTTTTTTTTAAAGCTTTAAGGCTTTGAAATTTATTCCCCATGTAGATAAACGCCATTCTTTCATAAAAAGGGGAGGAAATTTTGAGAAAAGTCCCACAGGAAAATGGTTAAGGGAATAATAAAGGTAAAGTCTCACCAGGTCCTCCAGATTGTTTCTTAGTGCTAGGTAGTGCTTTTGGCAGGGAACAGCTTAATGATCGGCCATCTTGATGGCCGGTCTCTTTTTCTTCGGGCCAAAGGAGCTGCTCTGGTTTCAAACCCATCCGTGATCACAGGGAGGGCCTCCTTGCAGTGGTCGCCTCTGCAGGGTGACTTTCAACCCTTTTCATGGTCCTCCAAGGAAGAAATTTTGGACGGCAGGGAGCGGACTCTTCCTGAACATCCAGAAGTGTCGCACGCACAAACCGGAAGCAATTTTAATCTTCTGAAGCAATGCCTTTTCCTTGCTCTCCCATCTGTCTTCCCTCTTTAACTTATAAAAATCTTATGAAATATTTTCTTTGATCTGATACATCAATATCAGGTGATGTTTTTTATTATTATTATTTGATTGGACTGGGTGATTATTAATTAGGGGAATAGTCAGTGAATTTGTAAATGTTGCTATTTCCCATACTTCCTAATAGCTGACAAAGCTGCTGCAATGAAATGACCTGACAATAGTTTCACTAATGTGTAAGGCCATCCTCTGCTAAAGTAGAAATTGATAAACTTAGTTAAGATTACTTACTGAATCCCTAATGTGGCATTAACCAGCCTAATTGATACTTTCAAAGGACCAACTGATCACACTATTTCATTAATATCTTAATAGCACCACACAATAAATGTTCTGTAGGAGGAAATATCATTAACATTTTAACTAAAAACCAGAGAAAAATAAGATACATCCTATAGTGGTTGAATGTAAAATTACTATAATACAATTGATGCACCTACAGAATTATGTATTATTTCATTAAATATGTCAAGTAAGGCTTCCTGGGCTAATTTAATCAAGAGAACCTTGAAATGACAACAGTAAACTGTAAACAGCGTCTCTTCTGCTGACATTTAGTGGACATCTGGATTTTTCTAGCCCATAAATCAATGAACTAATATTTAACTAAATAATTGGCTTAAAAATCCATTAAAACATTTGAAAATGTCTCTAATAATTATAGCAGCATTTTTTTTTCTTTTTAAAAAGTGCACGTATTTAGATCAAGTGAGAACTATACAATATAGTATATTAAAGGCCTGGAAAGAAGAAAATAAGCTAACTGCATTTACTAAGATATAATATTCATGTTCTATAACAGGGATATTAAACTGCCGTACCCCGGGTGGCTTGCATCATACAGAGGCCGCCCCCACCCCAGCTCCAGAAATGCAAAAAAGGTTGTGATATGTTGCGACACGTCATGTGATACGGCAAGATTGACACCCATATTCTATAAGATACCTTCAAAGAATCCCTCCAGTTTGGGAGTTCGAATTTGAGATTAGCCCTGTTAATTTGTTGTCAGTTGGTTGTCTATGTGCTTCTGATTTTCAAGATGGAATGCATTGTTTAGATTTCTGATATATGGTACTTGTTTGTTGGAACTGTTTTAAATTTGGAAACCATACAAATGTTAGAATAAATAAATACATTTGGCTTTTTTTTTTAACTTTCTGTAAGCCCTCCCAAAGTTGCATTTGTAAGATGGAATGGCATATAAATTGCTAAATAAATACATGGGGATAATTATGTTTGAAATAACTCTGGCCAGGGGATCTGTACACCAAATTTCATTCTAATGAATAAATAATAATAAAAAATAAAACTATATTAACCAAAACTTGTTCCATACGTTTTGATTATATCAAGAATCTTCTCTATGTGCTGATTGATTTCAGTCAATCTAATATTATCTGAGGCTTGTTACTTTTTTCTAAAGCCGTGTTGTACAGGATGAACTGTCAACATTGGGCATCAACATTTAGTAAAGGGATCAGGTAATAATTCACATGATTACACATACTTGAATATTTTTCTTGTTGAAAATTAAAAGAGTTAAAAAAAAGAAAGAGTAGAACTTCTGTTTTGGAGAGTACTACAACTTTATTTCAGTGAAAGTTCATCAACTTATTAGCATAATAATCACAATTATTCCATTTGATTATTGCTAAGTTCATCTTTAAATTCTTTTATCCATCCAGCATTTTTATTATAGTCATTTTGAGTTTTCCATAGATGATTTCAAAACCAGATTGTTTCCTTTTTGTTTTGTTTTCCTTTTTCAGAATTTCTGTTGCCATTTATACTTTGATACAATCGCTCTGGTCTGATTGAAATAAGTGATTTTGCTTAAATTGACTGACTTGTGCTCATAGCATTCACTCTTCCCTGGTATTGCAGTTACTTGTTGCTTTGTTATTTCCGAAGCTTCTTTGTTTTATTTTCTTCTAAACCAATGTGGTTTATTAGACTTGTCTTTAATCCTTACATTCTTCAATTTTTGTACTTTCATGTCCTTTAAATTACTCACATCTGATCTTCATTTCTTTATTTTGCCTCCAGTTTGGTCTTTCAATTTGAGATTGAGTATGTTTTGCTCTTGGTTTTTTTTTAATTTCTATACCCAGGTCTTCTGTAACCATCAATGTTGTATTTTAGGCAAGTTGATTACTCAATAGATGATTGTTAGAACACATTTTAATCCTTGTAAGCACCTTATTCGTATCCTTCATTAGAGGTGACAGGAGGTGTTTTTTTTTTTTGGGGGGGGACAATTCTGGCAGTGTTTGTCTTTCTACTGGTAGTTCTTCATAGGACATTATGTTAGGAAATTTGTTGTGCAGAGGTCTCCTTGTGCTACCAAAGAGTTGCACAGACAAGGAATGGTACTGAGAGTAGTAAAAAGTCACACAAGAATACACTGAGTTATAAAAGTAAAAAGTAGTTTACTTTTGAGGTGGTATAAGAACAAATATGCACAGTCAAAAAATAAACAGTCCAAGGTCATAAACAATAGCAACAGTCCAAAGAGTAATCCAAATACAAAGTCTTCTTACCGGTCCAGAGGTCAATACACAGTTTAGGTTACAACAGTAGTAAACTAACAGCAGAGCAAAAACAGTAACAGTAGAGATCAGTGAAATCAGAGAGAGAGAAAAACTACGCTCCTAGCTTCCTCTTATGGCCATGAGAACACTTACACACCCATTGGCCAATTAACATCTTAAAGACATAGCATTATGGTTAATATATTTTCAACCCAACATTGTAGGCTAACACCATATGCCTAACATTCTCCCCTTTGGGTAGAATAATATATAACTCTTACAATCTTATGCACATCCTTTCACAATTAGCATTGTGTTTCACAGAACTTTGTACCTTCGTAAAATGGTCTGCAATATTTACATCAGATGGGCAATACTCTAGCTGTATTAATTTATCTTTGACACATTGTCTGACATTTAAATAACGAAGATCAGTATGTTTAGATCTTGTTCTTACTGCAGCATTATTAGCCATCTTTATTGCAGCTTGATTGTCCTCATATACAATGAATGGATCATTTACATTTAAACCCATATCTAACAATAATTGTTTGTACACTAGCAGATCTGTACATAACACTGATAGACATGAAAATTCAGCCTCCATTGTAGATAAGCTTATGTGTTTTTGTCTAATGGACTTCCATCCAATTAAAGAATCTCCCAACATTATAGCCAACCCTGAAGTAGATTTACAAGTGTTTGAATCAGAGGCAAAACTCGCATCTGCATATGCTGTGAGGATTAACTCACGATTTGGCTCTAAATATAATGAGTAGTGAATAGTCTGCTTCAAATACCTTAATACTCGTTTAGCTGATTGCCAGTGTCTAACAGTTGGATTATTGTTGTACCTAGCTAATTGATTTACACAGTAAGAAATATCAGGTCTAGTCCAATTACTAAGATACATAAGACTTCCTATCAAAGATTGGTACATAGTCTTATCAAATACAGGACTCTCAACATTAGTGTCCTTAAAATCCATAGCCTTTGGAGTTTTTGCTGGTTTACACATTTCCATATTGTATCTCTTTAATAACTGAGATATCTTACTGGCTTGTGAAATCTTAAAACCCCTATTTGTTTTCACAATATCTAACCCCAAATAGTGGCTTATTTCTCCAAGATTTCTAATTGTGAATTTATTTTGCAATCTTGAAATGATAGTTTGTGCTTCTAACTCAGTTTTTGTTATTATTGCAATATCATCTGTGAATAATAAGAGAAAAGATAATGCTCCATTGTGTTCTCTTCTAAACAAACAAGGATCAGCATTACTGGCTACAAAACCTAATGCACTTAACTCATTAACTAAACATTTGTTCCACTCATAGCCTGATTGTTTCAATCCATAGAGGCTTTTCTTTAATTCCCAACAATCATGGTCTCTATCACTGGTCAATCCTGGTGGTAATCTTAAACAAATAGTATGTTGCAATGGAGCATGTAGATATGCAGTTTCAACATCTACATGGTTAACCATATATTGGTTTTTAGCCGCCCATACTAAAGCTGCTCTTAAAGTAGTTGCCCTTAGACTGGGTGCAAACACTTCGTCATAATCCTCAGTAGTTTGGGCAAAACCTTGTGCAACCAAACGTGCCTTATGGGTTATAGTTCCATCTACACCCTTCTTTATCTTATATATCCATTTGCAACCTATAGCTTGCTCACCAGGTGGCAGTTTTGCTTTCACATAAACCTTAAGATCCTGCAAAGACTTCAACTCTCTGTTCATTGCAGCTTTCCATGATGCTTGTTCCTTTTCAGGATACATCCTGATCTCATCATAGTTAGATGGCTCTACATTAACTTGACATACTATACTAGCTTCATAGCGATCAGGTGGATGTCTGATGCGCGTTGAACGCCAAGGAACTACAGGGCTTTGAATTCCTGACTCCTCTCCTTCCTCTGATTCATTTATTATCTCCCCTATCTCTTCTTCATCTTTTATATTTACAGGAGATGTATTATCATTACTAGTTACGTTATCATGGGAGTCCTCAAACACTAGAGGATCAGTATTAACAGTTTCTTGCTCTAACCTATCCCAACCAACGTGCTCAAGGAATTTTGCATTCGCACTGTTATATACATTAGTTGTGCCTCGTTCCCAGAAACGATAGGATCTATGGTTAGCTTCATAACCTACGAAGTATAATTGCCTAGCCCTATGTTGGCCTTTACTCCTGAGTTGTGCAGGAATGTGGACCCAAGCTGGGGTGCCAAATGTGTGCAGGTAATCAAGGTTTGGTCTTCTACCATGCCATATAGTATATGGTATTTTACCAGTAGAAGTATTAACAACTATATTCAGAACATGGTTTGCACATTTTGCTGCCTCCCCCCACAGTCTATCTGTTAAGCCTGAATCTCTTAACATGGTTCTAATCATGGCTTGTAACGTTTGCCCACGTCTCTCATCAAAAGCATTATGTTGAGGTCTATAAGGCACTGAACGTTTATGCTCAATGCCAGCAGATTCTAGCATATCAACAAAACGCTTATTTGTAAATTCAGTACCATTATCAGTAATTATGCACTGAACCTTTCTTTGTTTTTCTCTCTACAAACTTCAGCCAGTTTGCAAATTGTTGGAAAGTGTCTGCCTTTGACTTAAGCAGATAACAAAAACCATAACGAGAGTAGTGGTCCAGGATACTTAAAATATAACATGACCCTCCTAAACTTGGTTTCATGGGTCCAATTAAGTCAGCAAACACAACTTCCAAAGGAACAGTTGTTTTGAAGCTGTTTATCCTGTTTGCAGGAGTTGCCTTACTCTTTTCCTGATTACAGGCATTGCAATTCAAATACTTACTACATGGCTTCAGTGTAATTCCTTCTACTAACTCAACTGTTTTACGTAGTGAGTTGAAATTTACATGCCCTAACCGCCTATGCAATAAATGTATACATTCCTCTTGTGGCTTCTTGTTCTCACATATCGAGTTAGCTTTAACTGTACTAACCTGGTTACTTGTGAGAATGAATAAACCATTTTTCAAATTAGCAGTTACACAGGTTCCATTCCTCTCAATAGTGCATTGCTCCCCTCTGAATGTTACCACAAACCCAACCTTAACCAATTCCCTTACAGATAACAGGTTGAATCTTAGCTTAGGTATATATAACATAGGTAACTGTTCATCAATGCATGGACAATAGGAATTACCTTCACCAGAGGCCTTCATCTTCCAACCGTTTGCCAGTGAAACATATTGGTTGCTGTTTTTCATATTAATAAACCTCTTTTTCACTTTAGTAATGCATTGTGAAGCCCCACTATCAACAACCCACAATTCATTATTTTTGGATGTTGATTCACCAGAAATAGCCAAACCAATGCCCTTCTTAGCCTTCCCACTGCTATTCACATTCTGTTTTCTACCCTTCCTACAGAATTTGGCTATATGCCCTCTAGCCCCACAAGAATAACATTTCTTGACATTGTAAGCAGTGGTAAATGGCTGCTCCTCTTGTGGCTGTGTCTCTCTCAGCTGGTCTCTGTCACGCCTCCTTCTGGACTCTTCCAGCAATCTCCCAGTAATGTTAGTCAATGTCAGTTCCTCTCTGGTCAGGACTTCCAAAGAAGAAACATACCCATCATAACTCTCATCCAAAGATGACAGAATAATGTAGACCTGATGCAACTCTGAAAAAATCAGCTCCTTTTCGTGAAGCTCTTGAAAAGTTGCCTTCATGTAATGTAAATGGGTCAGCATATCTCCATTCTTCTGCAGACGAGCCCTAAACAGCTTACGTGTAAGGTGTATATGTGCACCCACACTGTCTCGAACATAAAGCCTTCACAAAACGCCCCAACACCTAGCAGCAGACTCCTCACCACGAATATGGACAAGCTGCTGGTCATTCAGTGTTAGTCCAATAATGCAAAGAGCTTTCTCATTGCTTCTTTTAAAGTCGTCTAACTTCTTTGCATCCTCTTCATCATCTGGATCCCAAGCAGTAGTATCTGGTGGGTTATTTACAACAGTCCATAGTCCTTCCTTGCGCAAAAGCAAGCAGCATTTCATGGACCAGGAAACATAGTTTGTCCCATCCAACCGGGTTATCCAGGAGATGCCTGACAACTGTTCTTGTGCCATTTTACACCAAATAACTAACACAAACTCAGCTAGGAATACTGTGTGTACTAACTCTCAGTACAGGCCTGGGCCCATAACCAGTGTTAGGAAATTTGTTGTGCAGAGGTCTCCTTGTGCTACCAAAGAGTTGCACAGACAAGGAATGGTACTGAGAGTAGTAAAAAGTCACACAAGAATACACTGAGTTATAAAAGTAAAAAGTAGTTTACTTTTGAGGTGGTATAAGAACAAATATGCACAGTCAAAAAATAAACAGTCCAAGGTCATAAACAATAGCAACAGTCCAAAGAGTAATCCAAATACAAAGTCTTCTTACCGGTCCAGAGGTCAATACACAGTTTAGGTTACAACAGTAGTAAACTAACAGCAGAGCAAAAACAGTAACAGTAGAGATCAGTGAAATCAGAGAGAGAGAAAAACTACGCTCCTAGCTTCCTCTTATGGCCATGAGAACACTTACACACCCATTGGCCAATTAACATCTTAAAGACATAGCATTATGGTTAATATATTTTCAACCCAACATTGTAGGCTAACACCATATGCCTAACACATTATTTTATCTTTTAATTCTTCTTATTGAAAGTCAGTTCATAGACTGTTTTAGTGTTTTATCATATTGCACTATTTTTTATTACTTCTTATTACTAAGTCGTCATTTCTATAATTCGTATCAGTTATTTCTTGTATAGTTCTAATTGCTGTTCTCTGAGCTTCTTGTATTATTTTTCTATTGTTTTGGGGTTCACCATTTTCAAAATTATCCTGAAGGCCTCCCAGTTCTGCATCCATGAATAAATTCTTTCTGATAATGAATGTCCTTTGATCTGCTAATTGTTGTTCAGTAATATTTGAATCTGGATAAATTCTTTTCCACAATTCAAACATTTGCTTTAAGTATCCCTGCTTTGTTGGGTCTGACTAACACTTTTGTGTTTGATTGTTCTTTCAGTAATTCTACAGTTCTAAGCCCAAGATGCCCAGCGATAGTTCCCGAGTTCCTTTGCCCAGTGATGGGATTCAAATATGTGAACAACCGGTTCTTTTTTTTATTTAAAAAGTTTTAAAATACATTTTAACTTTAATCCCCCCTCCCCCACCCCTATCCAACCCTCCCTATCCCTCTCCCCCACTCCCTCCCACCCCCGACTTCCCAGAGCTAAATACAGGGCATAAAATCAAAAAACAAACATAGACACCCTTATGTTATCAACAATAAACTATAAATTCTATCTCTCTCTAGCTCATATAAAATGAATACAAACAATATTAACATTACAAATAAAGTAGAGGGGAAAAAAGGAGGAAAACAGAAAAAAAAGCTTTGCTCGAAATAAATTTTCTTAATCCCAGTCCTTATTCATATTAATTTCAAAAAAAAAAAGAAAAAGAAAAAAGAAAAGAAAAAAAACAAAAAAACTTTCACCTGCTATTTACATTCTCCCACCTTTCTCTCATTTCCAAGCAATTTCTCAGTTACACGCCAAAAGCGCCTATCTCTGTTAGTCTTAATAATCTCCAACCAAACTAAACTACGATCAAAAATAGTTCTTGCATGTATCACACCAAATGTCTCACAGTTCCAAATCATCCTTAAATTCAAATAAAAGTTCAAATACAAAGAATATATATATAAAAAAAAGATTTAGGCAATCTCTAAGACAACTTGTTATTAATTAGGAGCTTACATACCCATTCTTAGTTCAACACATACTTTAAATCCATTACCCTAATATACTTTTCTAGCAAGCAATCTTAAATTGTGTAAAATATTAACAAAAAGAAAAAAAAAGAAAAAAAACCTTCTTTCTCCTCTATAATAATTTTACTCCATTGACATTCTAATCTAAAAATTAATCAGCAATCTTAACGCCCCAAAACTTTTGGAGTACCTCTGTCATGACCCCCAAAACTTCTTTAGACTGCTCCTCTCTCACATCTTCACTGTAAGCACGCTGATCTTTCTGCTGATCTTGCTCTTGCTCTCATCTCGCTCTTCTTAGGGCGGCACGCGTCATCTTCTGGCCTCCTGCAGCAACCGATGAAACTGTGACTTGATCCCCTCCAACACCATTGTCCTCTGTCTGTCTATCTGTAACGTCTTGAGGCTTTCCCCCACCGTATCCTTTTGCAGCTTCCAAAAATGATAGGGGGGTTGCTTTTAACACATTACTATAAAAATCACGTGCCTGAGCCACAGTAACCAAACAATGTCTTTTACCTTCATATGTCGCCACCAATCCAACTGGAATCTCCCATCTAAACTTAATATCAAGTTTCTTAAGTTCCTGTACCAGAAATGCAAAATCTTTCCTTCTCCTTAGGATCTTCGGAGGAATCTCTTTTAAAACCAAAACTTCTTGCTCATCCACTACCAAATTAGTATCATAAGCAGCTTGAATAACTTCATCTCTCGTTACTCTCTTTGTAAAATAGACCACCACAACTCTGGGTAACTTCTTCTGTCTTGCAATCCATGAATTTACACGAAAAACTTTGTCCATATTTCCCTTAATTTCAGATGCTGACTGGCCCAGTACCCCTTCCAGAGCCTCAGAAATCAGCTGCTTTAAATCTTCTTTACCATTCTCCTTTAAACCCCTAATTCTAATAGCATACTGCATCTGATTATACTGAACAAGGCTCAATTCTTCGTCCATTTTATCCCTTATATTTTCATTTTCTAATACCTTTGCTTCTAATATAGAGTTCTTTTGACTGAGATCCTCCACTTTTATATCCAGCTGTAGCACACATTCAGCTACGGATTCAACCTTAGACAAAATGCCCCGCCTCATTGCTCTCAGCTTCTCTTCTATCTTCTTCTCCAATTTCTCCATTTTCTCCTCCATTTTCTCCTACAGCTTTTTCAACTTTTCATCCATCATATCAGACATCAATTGTACATGCTTTCCAAGAGCGTCTTGTAAATCCTTAAGCGTCAATGCCGGGGGAGATGCAGGAGGAAACAAAGCTTGCAATGAGGTCTCTTGCACCAGGGAAGACCCCACATTCCGAAGAGCTTTAGAAGTTTTAGCCGCCATCTTCCCCCACTTTCACTTATTACTCACTTTCACTTTGAAGCTATAAAATCCATTGAGCTAGAGAGTAAAAATAAAGAGTCCACTTCACCTTGACCTCCTGTACCGCTCTGCCTGCTTCTTGATAATCAAAAGTATTTCCATTTGGCAGGGGTGGTTGCTAATGCCTGGCTCTGCTCCAATAATCCCAGAGCAGAGGCGCTGCGCAGCTTGGAGCAACCCAGGCTTCGGGGGGGCTCATCCTTCAGCCGCCCAAGCTCTCAGCTCAGGCGGCCCCAGAGAGCTCAACCCCTACCTGGGGCCTCACCCCCTCCTCTTCTCCCGAGGAGGGGGCTTCAAATCCATCTAAACAGCTGATCGGCGCTGTTTACGATGGAAAAACACAGCTGCGGAGCGGGCAGCCCGAAAACGGCTGTCTTCGGCATCGCGTCGCCACCGGAAGGAGCGTGAACAACCGGTTCTTTGTGTGGATGCTGCTTCTGGAAGTTCATTCTGGGCTTGGGCAACAAAAAATTAGGTACCGGTTCTGCTGAACTGGTGCAAACTGGCTGAATCCCACCATTGCCTTTGCCCAATTAGTCTCAGGTACAAGAAGTCAGGTATCAGGATAGTGAACTACATGTTTATTTCGTGCTATCTATAAACAAGAATTTTAACTACTAATGGTCAAGGCAAATTGGCACCAAATAAAATTTAATGGACTTCAAGGGGGGAGGAGCTTAAGTTTGTTACAGAGGCACAGAGACTCCAAACTGATGGTGCATTTGACCCCACCCTCGAACCCTGCCTGGCTGTCTCCTACAAATGTAGACTACATCTCAAGTGGTCCTTGTTGACCCAGAAGATGATCTATACCAGGAGTGTCAAACTTGCAATGTCACATGATGTGTTGTGACGTATCACAACTTTTTCCCTATTGCCGGCAACTTTCCTGCTATAGTCATTGCCAGGTCTTGTTATTAACTGCTTTGCATATTATTTTTTGTAATGTAACGACCATGAAATATTTTTCTTTTCATGTGTCTTTTCTATTCTTCCTTTGGTCTTTCTTGCAGGTCATTTTGAACTCTGCCAGCACACTTTTCTTATGATAATCTGAACTTTTTTCCCGTAAATTGAACATGCTAGTATTTTAAAGTTCATCTTCTTCTCCTCTGCACATTAGTTTAACTGGAAGATGTCTGAAAGTTTAAATTGAGATTTCAAGTGCTGCTGAACTTTGGAATTACATTATCAGATACATTATATTAGCAGGTCTATCCTAGTAAAAATGCTAATTATTACTTAAGTCCAAGTGTAAGTTGAGTTTTCAAAATGCAATAAAGTCAGATTTGCTAAGTACCTTTATAATGTTCTCTTATTTGAAATGTCATAAAATTTTAAGATACTAATAATTCTTTTTTTAAAAGCATTATGAATTATGAACAAGGCATATTTTGTCTTTGACATAGTTGTTCAAGGTTGCTTTTACTGCCAGAAATAGCAGAAATTTCAGCACCCTATTGTCTCCAAATCTGGAACATCAATCAAAGCTTAATTTTAAATAATAATAAATATGCTATCAGCATCCTGGAGTGAAAATGAAAAGAAAATTCAAAGGAGAGAGCACCAAAAGAAACACACAGATATGACACTGATCAATAATTAAGACAATATTTTGAGAACAGATCTATCTATATGTATTTGGAAAATGAATCATGCTGTTTTCAATAGGGCTTTACTCCCTTGTAAGAGCATTTTGGCCAAAGGCTAAATTCATTGCATAAATCCAGAGCTGAGTAATTATTTGCATACAGAGACTGAAGTATCAATGGTTTCACAGAGGAAGGTCTCAAGTTTGGATTTTTCCATAGTAAGACATTTGCAAAATAAAGTTTGAATGATTCACTTTGGCAGGAGAGGACATATTATTTATTTTGCACAGGAAGAAGCATTTCTATGACTTTTGTTGCATCACTTGGAATATGTCAAAGCTAACTTTCAGTTCAGTTCAAATTTTATTTTGGAGCTTAAACTACATCTCTGGACAGCCAAAATATTAATTTATGAGAGAAAGAATCAGTTTTAACTCAGTTAATTTCAAATCCCAAGGAGTGGCTTGAAGTTTCATATGGTTTCCTTTGGTGCTAATTACTGATTTGCTATATTTATAAGCGAGCTGGCGTCTCGTGAATTTCACATTGTAGTCATATCTCCATATGTTTGTTATTGTTCCAAATATAGCAAAAATGCAATTAGCACTAGAAATATATTACACTAGGAAAGTTTATAAATAAATAATGCTTGTATTTGTTTAAGAAAGTACAAAGGACAGTTTTGTTTGCTTCTGAAATTCTGAGTGCTCCAATACTTGACGGTTACTGCGTACCAAATTATAATTAACATTTGATTATATGACATCACATTCTAATTGTTCCACCTTATCTTCCCCCTATAAGATATCTATGACTCAAGCATTTCCCATCTTCTATGTAAACCTGGCACATAGGGCCTGAACCAAGACTTTGCCCTCCCAGCAGAATAATACCTTGAGCGAAACACTGGCAGAAGCATGAGCTTCTGATAAAATCATTTCTTGCTGGTGAAGTTAAAAGAAGAGAGGTGAAGCTTAAGACCATCCACAAAAAAGGGGTTAAAGGCAGATAAAGTACTATTTGTTTGATGGAAGCTAACCCATCAAGGAGAAAGAACTCTAAAATAAAACCAAAAGAACACAATGGGAAACTTCTTCAGGATTTTTGTCAAGAAAATTATGACCATGGCTATTAACATAGATGACTTTGAAGGCCTGATGATGAAACCACCTTCTCCTCTAGGTTATTATGGAGGAATGTACAGTAAACCTTTCTCAAATACATCTGTAAGTGAAAACATTCATTCATTCATTCATTCATTCAAATTTATATGCTGAATAAATCACTAAAACTACTCCAGGTAGCTTATAGTTCAGGATTAAACTAATGATAGAAAACTGCATGAACTGAGAGTGTAATGGAATCTGTGAATGAGCTTGGGGAAAGAGGAGAAGAGATGCTGCCTAGGAAACAGACAAAAGAGTAGGAGCCCCCAGGTCTTAATGGTCAGAGAAAGAAACTTAGGAAGGACCCATCCTAATGGATCAAGCTGGGGGAGTTTTGTGCCTTCAGTTGTCAAAGCTGCTAACATCGAATGTTCTTGCTTGACAAGAGATGAAGAAGCAGCTATTTCATATGTTAAACTTGTGTATTACTTTAAGAGCTAGGATTATTGCTGGGAGGAGGCAGGAGGAAGATTGTACCTCAAGGCTGTCTGAAATAAAAGAAGATAAGAACTTGGCAGGTTGTCTAACAGAAAAGAAACTGATTCTTCAAAATAATTGGAGGGTGTGATTCATGACAGAAATAGAAAGGTGGAGAATTGTGGTTAATATATTGTGCAAAGGGGAGGGGATTCAGATTCCAGCTCCCTCTAGCAAGCTTTTGCCGATGTATAGGGCTAATAAAGGACTTTTAAGGTAAACAATGCCTCAGTCACTTGAAAAGTTCATCCTCGGAAACTTGACATCAGTCTTACAAGATTCTGCTAATGTAGCCTTATAATACAGTAGAATTAGTTCATCTAGTTTGTGTCCTGTCTGGTTGACTTGCCCCAAACCCCACAGTCATTTAGTCTTGCTAGGTTTGAGCTGAAATCTATTTTTCCCCGTGCAGATCACTACAGCCTCCAGACATTGAGAAAGAACCTGAAAGCCATTATGTGGATCAACCAAGGGTAAAGATATAAAGTTAGGCTGCATCAGTATATTGATAATACTTAAATCATGCTAAAGGATGACCACTCCCAGGAGCTCCATGTCAAATTAGAGTGGAGAGATCATAGATCCTTGAGAAACTCTGAAAATAGTTGTCTTCTGCCAGCAGAAAGGGTTTCTCTGCTATTATTTCTTCTTCCAGAATCTCCTTGAACCCTTCCCTGAGAAACTCAAAACAAGTAAAAGAAATTGAATCAGATTTGCTGACAAGATTCCAATTTGCTATTAAACTTATATTGGATACTTTTACAGATAGTAATGAGCTGACAGTTACCTTTTGTTGAAATATCAAAACTACAAATTATTTTGTCTTGGAGTAAGAATAATCTTTGATATATCCTTTTAGGTATCATTGAATCCTACCTTCAGTCCTTATAGTATGAGTATGTATCAGAAACATAGACACAGGACACATCTGTATACATGTGCATAGGTTGATGTCCCTACAGGTTGGTTTCCTCAAAGCTTATAGCACATCTTAAAGCAACCTGAATATTTGCTTCACAAAGACTAATGCAGTTTCCACTCTTTCTTCAATATCACCTTTGTACCTTCTTTTTATTATTTTCTTACAAAAATCCATTTCTGCCAACATCTATAGATTATGCAAAAGAGAAAAAGATTCCAGCACCTCTCCACCAATAATCAGCACTCAGATCTGCATAGATTAACTCCAAGGTCACCTTCAGAGCAAGAATCAAGTAAGCAACACACCAGTCAAGAAACTGACAAATAACCATTAGTAAACAGCTCAATCAAAGAATCCCTAAGACCACCCCTACCCACACAGATGGGCAAGACACCAGAATATAAACAAACAGCAAGTATGTGATGACCCAGGGCCCCGAACAGAGACAAGCAGTCAGCTAGCAAATAAACAGTTATTTAATCATTGCCCAAGTTCTACAAAAGCTCCCACAGAAGCTGGCAAGAGTTCAAGCAAACACACACAGGCAAGACAGATAACACAAAAACAGAATGTAAATAGTCCTTCCAACTCTCAGCCTGCCTGCAGTCTATAAGGAAAGACTCAGAAATATCTTCTGTGGCTGAAACAGGAAACCGACCAGTCCGGACTCCAAAGTGACCAGGCTAGACAAGGGACAATTCACATCTCCAGATACCATGTATTGTTCCCAGCAAATACCCCACCCCACAGCGTCTCCTAATATCTTAGTCCACAGGTGTGCCTTGTGAAGTGGGCTGGGACGCTCTCCTCCCAAGCAAGTGAGCCTGACTCCGTTGTTCCCTTCTCCTCTCTGCTTTCCTTGCTCTGGGATCGGGGGGGGGGGGGGCTTGCTCCTTGCCTGCACTATGCCTTTCCTGTTGCAAACCTGAAGGGCCCTGGCCTGCCTCAGCCTGCTCTTTCCCACAGTCCTCCGAAGCCACAGACACCCCCTCCTGGGCCTCAACAAAGCACTCCATGTCGTCCTTGGAGTCAGGCTCGGACAGAGTCATGATGTGCTGTTACATCAGCCATAAAGTATTATGCAGTGCATATTGTGCTGCCACCATGTGGTTGTTTTGGGGAACTACAACATTATGTCAGCCAACCTCTCCCATTTGTAACATACTTCCTCTTTCTTCTTAACCCTGAATGTTCTATCACTTCCTGCCACCATCTCACATGTGGTGGTCTCTACATGCTAGGACCATTTCTGTCTTTTGACCTTGAAATACCGTCCATTTCATCATTTATCACACCTTGTCTGCTGTAATCTATTCTGCATGCAAATAAAAGTCCTTCTGGATGATAAAAAGGTAATTTCATGAGTTCTGCTATCTGGCAAAGGCTGTTAACAGTGAAAGTATCTGCTTATACAGGCCAGGCACAGGGGTCTCAGCAAGGGGATACATCATTAAACAACAGTCAGAGTCAGAATACATGACAAAGTAGCACTCCTTACTAGCACTAATCATATTACCTATCATGTTTTCCTGAAAATACGACCAGGTCTTAATTATTATTGTTTGCCTCCAAAAGAGGCACCAGGTCTTATTTTGGGGGGGGGTGTCTTTTATATTCACCTGTGGGAGCCCAGCCGGTGCACTTCTTCTGCGGCAGAAGGAACAGCTTCATTCTTCAGCTGGCTTCTGGCCTGCATTTCACAGTCAGGCCTTTCCAGAAGGCCTCTGCAGCCAAGTACCGAGCTATGGATTCAATCTATAGCTCGGTTCTTGGCTGCACAGCTCTTGCAGAACCGAACTATGGATTGAATCCATAGCTCAGTTCTTGGCTAAAGTGAGTGAGTGGCCTGACTGCAGAAGTTGCCACAGAACACACACCCCATACCCACTTACCTTGCCGCAGGCCAGTGAGGAGAGGCCTGGCTGCAAGGTAAGTGGATATGGGGTGTGTGGGGTAGCTCCACACCCCCACCCTCACCCCCACCCTAGATTGATTCTTTTTTATTTAAAAAGTTTTACAATACATTTTAACTTTAATGCCCCCCTCCCCCACCCCTATCCAACCCTCCCTATCCCTCTCCCCCACTCCCTCCCCCCCCGACTTCCCAGAGCTAAA
This sequence comes from Vipera ursinii, assembly GCF_947247035.1. NCBI lineage: Eukaryota > Metazoa > Chordata > Lepidosauria > Squamata > Viperidae > Vipera > Vipera ursinii. Next base: position 137,281,362 of record NC_139516.1, on the reverse strand, counting down.
TACAGGGCATAAAATCAAAAAACAAACATAAACACCCCTATGTTATCAACAATAAACTATAAATTCTATCTCTCTCTAGCTCATATAAAATGAATACAAACAATATTAACATTACAAATAAAGTAGAGGAAAAAAAAGAGGAAAACAGAAAAAGAGCTTTACTCAAAATAAATTTTCTTAATCCCAGTCCTTATTCATATTAATTTCAAAAAAGAAAAAAGAAAAGAAAAAAAACAAAAAAACTTTCACCTGCTATTTGCACTCTCCCACCTTTCTCTAATTTCCAAACAAATTCTCAGTTACACGCCAAAAGCGCCTATCTCTGTTAATCTTAATAATCTCCAACCAAACTAAACTACGATCAAAAATAGTTCTTGCATGTACCACGCCAAATGTCTCGCAGTTCCAAATCATCCTTAAGTTCAAATAAAAGTTCAAATACAAAGAATATATATATAAAAAAAGATTTAGGCAATCTCTAAGACAACTTGTTGTTAATTAGGAGCTTACATACCCATTCTTAGTTCAACACATACTTTAAGTCCATTACCCTAATATACTTTTCTAGCAAGCAATCTTAAATTGTGTAAAATATTAACAAAAAAACAAAAAAAACCTTCTTTCTCCTCTATAATAATTTTACTCCATTGACATTCTAATCTAAAAATTAATCAGCAATCTTAACGCCCCAAAACTTTTGGAGCACCTCTGTCATGACCCCCAAAACTTCTTTAGACCACTCCTCTCTCACATCTTCACTGTAAGCACGCTTTGGAGATTCCATAACTTTCTGCTGATCTTGCTCTTGCTCTCGTCTCGCTCTTCTTAGGGCGGCACGCGTCATCTTCTAGCCTCCTGCAGCAACCGATGAAACTGTGACTTGATCCCCTCCAACACCATTGTCCTCTGTCTGTCTATCTGTAATGCCTTGAGGCTTTCCCCCACCGTATCCTTTTGCAGCTTCCAAAAATGATAGGGGGGTTGCTTTTAACACATTACTATAAAAATCACGTGCCTGAGCCACAGTAACCAAACGATGTCTTTTACCTTCATATGTCGCCACCAATCCAACTGGAATCTCCCATCTAAACTTAATATCACATTTCTTAATTTCCTGTACCAGAAATGCAAAATCTTTCCTTCTCCTTAGGATCTTCGGAGGAATCTCTTTTAAAACCAAAACTTCTTGCTCAGCCACTACTAAATTAGTATCATAAGCAGCTTGAATAACTTCATCTCTCATTACTCTCTTTGTAAAATAGACCACCACATCTCTGGGTAACTTCCTCTGTCTTGCAATCCATGAATTTACACGAAAAACTTTGTCCATATTTCCCTCAATTTCAGATGCTGACTGGCCCAGTACCCCTTCCAGAGCCTCAGAAATCAGCTGCTTTAAATCTTCTTTACCATTCTCCTTTAAACCCCTAATTCTAATAGCATACTGCATCTGATTATACTGAACAAGGCTCAATTCTTCGTCCATTTTATCCCTTATATTTTCATTTTCTAATACCTTTGCTTCTAATATAGAGTTCTTTTGACTGAGATCCTCCACTTTTATATCCAGCTGTAGCACACATTCAGCTACGGATTCAACCTTAGACAAAATGTCCACCCTCATTGCTCTCAGCTTCTCTTCTATCTTCTTCTCCAATTTCTCCATTTTCTCCTCCATTTTCTCCTCCAGCTTTTTCAACTTTTCATCCATCATATCAGACATCAATTGTGCATGCTTTCCAAGAGCGTCTTGTAAATCCTTAAGCGTCAATGCCGGGGGAGATGCAGGAGAAAGCAAAGCTTGCAATGAGGTCTCTTGCACCAGGGAAGACCCCGCATTCCGGAGAGCTTTAGAAGTTTTAGCCGCCATCTTCCCCCACTTTCACTTATTACTCACTTTCACTTTGAAGCTATAAAATCCATTGAGCTAGAGAGTAAAAATAAAGAGTCCACTTCACCTTGACCTCCTGTACCACTCTGCCTGCTTCTTGATAATCAAAAGTATTTCCTTTTGGCAGGGGTGGTTGCTAACACCTGGCTCTGCTCCAATAATCCCAGAGCAGAGGCGCTGCGCAGCTCGGAGCAACCCAGGCTTCGGGGGGGCTCATCCTTCAGCCGCCCAAGCTCTCAGCTCAGGCGGCCCCAGAGAGCTCAACCCCTACCAGGGGCCTCACCCCCTCCTCTTCTCCCGAGGAGGGGGCTTCAAATCCATCTAAACAGCTGATCGGCGCTGTTTACGATGGAAAAACACAGCTGCGGAGAGGGCAGCCCGAAAATGGCTGTCTTCGGCGTCGCGTCGCCACCGGAAGTCCACCCTAGATTGATTCTTAGGTGTGTGCCTTGCCCCAAAACTAGGGCTTATATTAGTCCCGCCCCCCAAAATCAAGCTAGGGCTTATTTTTACAATAGGCCTTACTTTCAGGGAAATATAGTAGTTAGGGTAATGAAACCTCTGCAAGAAAACAAGCAAGCTCAGAGAGTATCAAGGACTCCTCATTTCAATGCTTAGCTACAATTATTTTCCTTCATTCGTACTACTAAAACTTCTTGCAATGGCCCCAATAGGGGTTGCATTTATTTACGCATGTATGGTTTGTGTTTTGACTATCATTTTTAACATATGTTCAGTAATTTTGTAGCTAGCCAGAAACCTCTGGTTATTAGATAGTTTATATAATAATAAAATAAACAATAAAGTATAATCAATAGGTCCTATCCACACAAACAACTTTATATGATCTAGGAGTTTCAAAGTTTTATCTTTCTCTATTCAAGGTAAATAGATGTCAGGAGTGATGTATTATAACAAATACTAATATATTCATATTGAGGAAATGAAGGACAGTTTGTGAAATCGAAGTAGACTGAAACAAAATAAATCACAGAGTGTTCCAGATCTGCTGGTTGGAATTATATGATTGCCATTCATGCATAATGCATTTTGGGCTAGGGCTTTAGTTATATGAGAAGATATACGCACCTTTACATTATAACAAATTTAGGTTTGTGTTAGAATATTTTTTTTTACCTTTGCGGGAAAAATATATTGCACTTCAGCATTTATTGAGACAAAGAATGATCTGGAAAGATAGATTTTTTTTTTAAAAAAAAAACAGGAAGTTATGTCAATACCATTTGACTTGAAGTAGGTCAACTTTTTTGTATCCTTTGGAGGTTACCACTAATTTTGGTCTTTTTTTGGGGGGGGGGAGAGGGGATAATTAATGTAATTGTTATATTTTTGCAGTCCATATAAAAATGGACATTCCTCATTGATTCCATTTTTGTTCCAACTAGTTTATATTTTGCACATGGTGAAAATCTAAATAAATTTCAATGTCCTTTTAGTGTTGGTTTAATTTAGCATTTCCCCCATCATGTATTTTTCTTGCCCATGATTTTCTTTATTCTTCTAAACCACAGGTCTGCAACCTGCGGCTCCGGAGTCTTCTGCCATGTGCAGTCCAAAAAAAAAAAAAGTGGGACTAAAAAAGTTCAAACAATCAATTCAAATATGCAGGGTAGGTGCATATCTCGCCTTGGCTCCACTCTTCAGTCAAACCCTGTTCTGCGCATACGCGCATGTACGTGCATGTGCACACATTTTTTGTGGCTCCCAGTTTATCCTTTTGTGAGGGAACCGGTTCTGAGTGGCTCTTTCACTGTTTCAGGTTGCTGACCCCTGTTCTAAACCAACTTTGAACAGGAAAGGAGAACAACAGGAATAAATGCATGCTTGTACTGAAAGGGATTTCTGGATCAATTTAAATTGGTCTGTTGTACCATCTACTTTAATAAGACAACATGCTGGTCTGTTGATTTTTTTTGTTTATTTATTTTTAAAATCTGCATCTGTTTTCATTTGCAATCTTCCTCAAAACATGGATATTTGATTGTATTTTTCAAAGCGCTTACACTGGGCAAATGGATTTAAAAAGTGTGTTATGGGAAAGTGTATAAAAATGTTTCACATGTGTGTGTTTTTTCAAAGCTAGTACATCAGGAAGATTTGTCTAAGAAGGCACACATATTCATAGAAGATAATAGGTGCTCTTGGAAAGCCCAAGGGGAATAATGAGAATGAGAAAAATGACGATTGACATGAACAAACTCTACTAAAATGAAAGCCAGCTATGGATAAAGCATAATCAAGTTTAAATGAGTCAAAGTAATAGAAATAAAATAGGAGGTATAGTATGCTGCTTTTTCAGCTGCATTACTCTAAATGTTCATTTTATATTAGTCTGCTCTTTTACATTTGACGCCCCTGCACACATTGGTCTTGGAACTGATATTCTATGCTACTCTTTTCATTTCTTGTGTTTAAGCAAGAACAAGAGAAAGCAAGAGAAGCTTGTAAATGTTCATTATTATTATTTGTGCAGTCGCTGCTTGCTTCTACTTCTAGTCACCATTTTATTTCCTAATTGGAATTGTTTGAAATCGTATTTTGGTGTTTCATTTTTTTTAAAGAACTTCAGCTCATTTGAAACTTGTTTTCCAATTGCCTTGTCCTGCCATGGGATTCTGCTTATTGCTCTGAGTTGATTAAAATAACTCTTTTTTGAAGTCCAAGCTGTGTGTGAGACTGCACTTAGCTTTAGTTCTTCCTAAAAGTCTACTTTCACTCATATTGCTTAATTACGCCTTTCCTTCCAAGTCAACAATAGCTGATTCTCTTGTGTTTTCCTCCATTATCCAAAGGATAAAATTGTTAGCAAAACAATTCTGGGTTGTTTTTTTCTGAACAATTATGTTTGCCATATTTTGTCTTCCAATAGAATTGGAGATAATTAAAGTACTACTTTACTGCTTCTGGACCCTTTGAAAGTTCTGTCACTGCTTTGGGGAAGTATCATCCACTTCTTTTTAACTGAATTGCTGATAATAGAACTCAATAACAGTATTGCTTTGGTTTGTCCCTCCAATTATTTGAATCTTTATGTCCTCTCTATAAGCAATGTGGATACTTTGAACAAACTACAAATCCTCCTCCCTTCTGGTTGCTTCTGCTCCTCTTGAAACAAATTATCTTTTGTTTGCACTATTTCATCCAGGGTTCATTATATCTATTAAATCATAGCTGAATTTCTGTAAAGGAAGTTCAAATGTACCCTGCTTATTTCTCACATTCTGAGCATTAGTATATAGACAGTGAAGACTATGAACTATATGAGGCAATATTCTTTCTAATTTTCCACTGGCTGGTTTAAGAATCTCCATTAGAACTTAGTCTTACTTCTTTCCACAGAACATAAGTCTTCATCTTAGATAGTAATTTCAGGATTTTCATCTCCATAAGATTTAGTATAAAATATACTTGATCAAACTCACTTTACTTAAGCCAAACACATTTGGACCAATTCTACTGAAGGGCAGGCCAGTTGACTAAGAACATGGTTCCAGATACCAACATTATTTGACACCCCCTATGTAACCAGTTATTGGTACAGCTTGGAAAACTAGCAAAGAACACTTAGTTCCCCCAGGATCATGAGTCTGTTTCCTCATTTTTTCAAAATCCATAATGATGCTATTGTAGCTATCCTTTGCATTATTTTTGTCCGCATGAATTAGCGGGTAATAATGATTGCATTTCCGTTCATTATTTCATTAATTCACAATATAAAATAATTTGAAAATTAATATTTCAAAATGTTTTCTCACAACTGTATTTGTTTCTACAATGGACTATATCACAAGATGAAGATAAGTATATAACATTAATAGCTTTAAAAAAAATCACTAACTCCCAAAGTGAGTTGCCCGATTTTATGAGGAACTACCAAATAATTTTGGATTAGTGGATACACAATGCTGGTCATTTTCTCACATATGAAACTCTTTTCTGAGAGATATTTGATCTCCTTCACTGTTTACCTTCCATTTTTGTTTGTTTCAGTTTACAACTGTTAGAATAAGCTGTGTTACTGTCCTTACATTTATACACCTTCTAGTTCTATTTTTACATATATACTTTTGCTATGCTTTAAAAGAAGTTACAATGTTTTGTACTGCATAGTATGATTTTGTTGTATAATAAATAAATCCTGTCACGTAATAATCAAGAAAATGTGAATTGGTTCACATTGCATAATTATTCTACAATATGTGATAACTCACCATAATAATGTTACGATGATTTGTCATAGCAGAAACTTAGATAAATACCTGTCAAAATCTTTTCAAATATTTTTGTTTATATAAGAATGGCATTAAGGATCATGCAAAAATACAAACTTGTTTGCCATTAAATCATTTTACAGTCAAGAGATCACAGATTTAAATGACATGGTGGTCTACTCAAGAATAAACACTGATTACTAAGCTATAATTGCCTTTTAGAAATACATTTCTAGCTAAGATTGTATAGGCTTTAGCTGGCTATGAAAAACATAAAGTTTATATGTTGATTTCTGGTACATATTTCTTTTCATGACAATCATAGATAGCATTGTCAATCAAATGCTGACTCTCCTGTTTTGTAGTTAATAAGAATTTCTTTAAAAAATTAGTACCAATATATCTTAGTACCAATATGTAAAAATGTACTTAATTATGCTATTATGTGACAGACTGGATCTTCCTGCAGTGCCAGTGCATTTGAGATTGAATACTATACATTATTAAACAGGCAATGCAATCTACAAGTTCAAAATCAAAACTATAATCTATAACCAATTAAGATATTTTATTAAAGAACATTTCAATCTAATAATGTACCAGGTATTAAAATAATCACATGGATTCAGTAATCACAGTGAACATTTTATAGCCCTACAGAAGTTGTAAGCAATTAATGCTTTGAAAGATAATGTATAAAAAGTTTTAAACTATGGTGATCAATACTCTAAACCAGAATCCTAAATAATTCTCAATCTTTCCTGATAGAACCCTTCAAATAATTTACAGGGTGTTTTTTTTTTTTAAAAAATTCCCTGCCAATCCCTCCCCTCCCCTCAAACCTTTACAATACTATTCACTTCCAACCCATAGAATCCATGTGTTACAACATTTGCAACAATATCAAGGCAGTCAAGACTTGGCATTTAAAAATTTCCACCACTGTTTGTTCTAGCTTTCAGCATGCCAAATGCTCATTTAGCTTTGTACTTTGTAGAAAGTAAACACATGGTCAGTCATAAAGGACTCAAATGTCTACACACCAACACACAGAGTATGAGCAATAAACAGGTTGAATTAGAAATTCAGGTAAATGAGGGCAGCTATTGTTGCCATTATGGAAACTTGGTGGGATGAAGCCCAAAATGGAACACACAGTTAGAGGGATTTAAATTATTTAAAAGAAACAGACCAAATAAAAGAGGTGGAGTTGGTCTCTATATAAGAAATAACTTTATCTCTACAGAAATAGAGCACAACAATGATGAAAACTGTCTTGAATGCATTTGGGTCAATATAAAAGGGGAAAAATGACATTGCCATAAGTGTATACTATAGGCTACCCAACCAAACAGAGGAAATAGATGAATTTTTTGCTAGTCAGCTAACTAAGGTATGTAGGAAGCACTTCACAATAGTAATGGGGGACTTTAATTACCCTAACATCAACTGGGAGACAAACTCTGCACCAAGTGGAAGATCAAATTGATTCCTGACAAACCTAGCAGACAACTTTATCTCCCAAAAAGTAGAAAAGGGAACTAGGGAATCAACCATATTGGACCTAATTCTCAGTAACAGAGATAAAATGATAGAAGGTGTTGAAGCCACAGGAACCTTGGATGGGAGTGATCATGCAATATTGGAATTTAACATTATGCAAGCACAAGCAATAGAACATGGTCAAACTAGAGTCTTGGATTTTAAGAGAACTAATTTCAATAAACTTAGAGAGACCTTGGGAAGAATTCAATGAATGAGAATCTTCAAGGGGAAAACAACTCAAGAAGCTGGGGGAATTTTTAAAAGTGAGATTATAAAAGCCCAGTCTAGCACAATACCAATGAAGAAGAAAAATAACAGTTCTGAAAAAAAACCCAGCATGGCTGCATAAAGATCTCTCTGATAAATTGAAAGATAAAAAGGACAAGTATAAAAAGTGGGGAAAAGGGGCTCATAACTAAGGCAGAATATCAGCAAATAGCCCGAGCATGAAAAGATGAAGTGAGGAAAGCTAAGGCTCAAAATGAACTAAGGCTTGTGACAAAAGTAAAAAATAACAAAAAAGTGTCTTTCAACATGTAAAAAACAAGGGAAAATGTTAAGGAAATGATTGGTCCATTAGTGGGAGAAAGTGGCAAGAAGTTGACAAGTAACACGGAGAAAGCAGAACTATTTAACTCATTTTTTGCATCTGTCTTTACACAAAGGGGGAAAAAACAATCCAACCTATCAAAAACAGTACTGTAAAAAACAGATTAGAAACAAAAATTAAGATAGGCAAGATAATGCTAAGTGAGCACCTGTCCACCTTAGACAAGTTCAAATCACCAGGACTAGATGGATTACACCCCAAGGTTCTCAAGGAACTGGCAGATATGATCTCAGAATCACTGAATTATCTTTCAAAAATCCTGGAGCACTGAGGAACTACCAGAGGACTGGAAAGAGCTGATTTAGTTCCCATCTTCAAAAAATGAAAAGAAATGGATCCAGGAAACTAAAAACCTATCAGCCTGACCTCAATACCTGGGAACATTCTGGAAAAGATAATCAAGCAATGAATCAGCAAACACCTAGAGGCAAACAAAGTCATTACCAAAAGCTAACATGGGTTTGTCAAAAATAGATCATGCTATAGAAATCTTATTGCATTCTTTGACCAAGTGACTAAATTAATGGACCAGAGGATGCTGTGGATATAATTTACTTGGACTTCAGTAAGGCATTTGATAAAGTAGACCACAACCTACTACTTGATAAGATAGAAAAATATGGGTTAGACAGCATCATCACCAGATGGATTAGTAGCTGGCTGACCAGCCATACTTTGCATATGGTCCTCAGTGAAACTGCATCTACATGGAGGGAGGTGTGTAGTGGGGTGCCCCAGGGCTCTGTTCTGGGCCCAGTGTTCTTCAACATCTTCATCAATGATTTGGAGAAGGAGATAGATGGGGAACTCATCAAATTTGCAGACAACACCAAGCTGATAGGAATAGCCAACACTTCAGAAGATAGGCTTAAAATACAGAAGGATCTTGACAGACTTGAACACTGGGCGCTATCTAACAAAATGAAATTCAGTGGTGAAAAAGTAAGGTTCTACATTTAGGCAAGAAAAACCAAATGCACAGGTATAGTATAGGTGGTACCTTGCTCAATAGCAGTAACTATGAGAGGGATCTCGGAGTCCTAGTCAACAATCAATTACATATGAGCCAGCAGTGCGCTGCAGCTGCCAAAAAAGCCAACACAGTGCTAGGCTGCATTAAGAGTGGGATAGAATTAAGATCACATGAAGTATTAATACCACTTTACAATGCCTTGGTAAGGCCACACCTGGAATACTGCATCCAGATGTTGAGAATCTCGAAAGAGTACAGAGAAGAGCAACAGAGATTATTAGGGGACTGGAGGTTAATACATATAAGGAAGAGTTGCTGGAATTGGGTATGTCTAGTTTAATTAAGAGAAGGATGAGGGTGACATGATAGCAGTGTTCCAATATCTCAGGGATTGCCACAAAGAAGAGGGAGTCAAGCTATTCTCAAAGCACCTGAAGGCAAGACAAGAAGCAATGGATAGAAACTAACCAAAGAGAGAAGCAACCTAGAACTAAGGAGAAGTTTCCTGACAGAACAATTGATTAGAGGAACAACCTGCCTCCAGAAGCTGTGAATGCTCCAACACAGGAAGTTTTAAGAAGAGTCTGAACAGCCATTTGTCTGAAGTAATATAGGGTTTTCTGCCTGAGCAGGTGGTTGGACTAGATGACCTCCAAGGTCCCTTCCAACTTTATTATTATTATTACTTTTATTACAAGATTAAAAACTAATATGAACTAATATAAATAAGAAAGAAAAAAGAAAGGTATTGGAGAAGTAGATGAAATTATAAAAAAGGAAAAAAGGAAAAATAGAAAGGAAAGAAAAGAGATACAAAGAAGTGACTTTCAATCTTTTATTCAGTTATAAGTACAATTATAAATTTAGCTCTTTTTCCAATGTAACCTGCCATTCTTTCCATAAGTGATCCTATATATTCATCAAATCCATAAATTATGAGTTCGTTTTTTTCTGTTTTCTGCAAAAAGTCCATAAGTAGTCAATAATAAATTTAATAATAATAATTTTTTCTAATCAAATAAATCAATTTGTCCATTTTGTCAAGTTCCTATATTCTAGATATTGCTACATCTTTCCATCTTTTGTGCATATAATAATCTTGCTGAGTTACTATGTATACAAATAAAATTCCATAACTTTGTTCCAACTGTTTGTCCATCAGTCCCAAAAGAGAAACCTCTGGCATCAATTTTGTATTAATCTTTAAAATACTCAGAATCAATGTATGCATGCGAATCCAACATTTTATAGTTCTTTTACACATCCATCAAGCATAATAAAATGTCCATTCTTGTTGCTCACATTTACAGAATAGATTTGAAGTGCCTTTATGGAGAGTTTTTCTGGTCACATATATCAATGGTATATCCTTTTATAACAATTATCCATAATATTATAATATAGCATGCATTTCAGTCCTCTCAAAAAATATTTTTCCTTTGCACTTCTGTTTGAACAAACTTTTGTCCCACTTCATCATGCATTGTTTCACTTGTTCTTCTGTTTCAAATTTCAATAGTTTATACATTTTAGCAATTAGAAACCCACAACCAGAAGTAATGGTGGAGGAAAGCTATTAACTTAAACTCAGTGCATCCAGCTGACCGTGAGGTAGTAGAAAATGTGAAGTAAATGTGGGTCTATTCCAGCCATATTCTTCTTGTATAATTATTTTAGAATATTGTTTGACTAATAGGTTTATGCTGCTGAGAATTCAGTTACAGCTTTTTTTCAAAAAAGAATGTAGAGGCTTGCTTTGTTCCAATAAGCAACAGATGATACCTTGTTTAGGTGTGGTAATCACAGATATATTAGCACAATTCATCCTTTGTTTCTCTCTTTGTATTCCTGCATATGTAATACCTTTTCAATTATTTGGTCTGGCCATCCCACATAGCAAAGCAAGTGTTGGGCAGGTATAGATACAGTATATAGCCCAAACATTTCTATTTTTAAATTCCCAGTCTATAGAAAAGTACAATTTTTTGGAAATTAACTTTATTAAAAGCAGATCTAAAGTCACAGGTGAATAATCCAGGGTAATCAAAGTTTGACTTTCCATTATTTACCTATTAAAGTCATTCCTTAAATGACAATGCCCCTGGACCATTATTCTATTAAAAGACCAGCAAGACAGGTGGCACGTATTCTAAAGAGACGCAGTAAACACCACCAGATGGTTGAGATGCTTACTCAGTGGGAATAGCTTCTATGCAAAACAAACCCATATAACAGCTGTTAAAACTCAAATTTCCTCTTAATAATTAATTAATATTTAATTAATGGATTGACTAGCTCTAAAATTCCAAATGGGTTATGACATTAAGCTTATTACCACACTTGATTTATTGTATTTGTTCCACGAAATGACCAAATGTTAATAAAACTCACAGCTGACATTGTGCCACTTTTCAACTATGTAAAGATGGAAACCCTTATATGGGCAGTTACACATGCAACATACTTTTGCAGCAAAGCACTAAGAAAAATAAACAGATGTTTAGGGCACCAAGGGAAGGAGGAGCATCACAGACTTCTTTCCCCTAGCTATCATGTCATTGGACAGCTAGTGTTCTGTAACACATCAGGTTAGAAACTGGGTGATTGTAAGCTCTAGTCCCAGGTTAGGCAAAAGGCTATCTGGATGACCTGAAAGTAAGGTGGAAATCAATTAGGCACAAAGCCATCTAGGTAACCCAGAAACAGGTTCCAGAGGTCAACTGCTCACTGGTCACCACATGGCTGTTTGTGTATTTGTGTGTGTGTCTATGTGCGGTCACACATCCCTTACCTCTTTCATTGCCACACTCAGTTTTAGCTCTCAAGAGAAATGAGGTTTGTTTGTTGCTTAAGGCATCATTTTCGAGCATGCTAGACTTTATAGGAACAATGCATAAAGCAATCCTTTAATTTAAAATGTAGAATTTTAACTGAAAGTTTACTTGGTTAATCATTGTAAAGGATAATTTTATTTGTGTAATGAATGTAGCATAAAACTTGAATCATTTTGAAAGCAGCATTTTCTAGTTAGTGTGAATGTTGATGATGATGATGATGATGATGATGATGATGATACAACTAGGACAAGGAAATAGAATTCATTGTTAACGGTGCCCTGCGGTCCTTCTTTGTTTGTTTGTTAGTTTATTAGTTGGGGATATAGTTTGTAAAGGAATAGGTCCTTAAAACTTCCTTTAAAAAATAAATACAAATGTTCTCAACTTCTGGAGATAATATCATTTAATCTGGGAGAAAATCTTAAATCAGACCCAATGCACAGAAGGGGATGGGTGGAGGAAAAAGTGAGCCCTTGGGGATTTGTTTTGTTTTAATTTCTCTTGGTTGCTCTTTCTTTGTTGCTAGAAGTGTGGTGCCATGGCCTCCTGGTAATGTTGTTTCCATTCATCTGAAAGCTAGGGGAGATGGATAGCTTCCCACACTAATCTCTCTGGGAGCAAGACAAACACTAATAAGAGGAGGTCTTTCATGATGTCTTCTATTGGATTTTTCATATTTCCAGTTCCTAAACACAGGTTTGAAAATATAACTCAGAGTCTATGGAGGCAGAACACTAGAATGAAATATAAAATCAATTGTATTAACTAATAAATCCGGGGCCGCCATTTTTCATGGGGTAACAAATTCAGATGGAAAACAGAAATGTCTCAGGAGAGATGGTATGCAAGGAGTGATATTTCATAGTCAGGAATGAAAATTACATATTTTTAAACTCTAATCCTATACCTTTCTGTATAAAAGTTAATTCTGCTGGATGTCAAAGCTCGTCCTGAAGTGAGCGAAACAACAGCTTACCAGGAACGAGAGACGACCCACAAAGGATTGAATGTGTTTTATTCGTCTTCACAGCAACCCGAAGCAGGAAAAAAGTCAGCGTCGGCGGCTACCCGCCCCAATGCTGCTTTTGTAACAGCCCACCACTGTGACAAACACCACACCCACGGAACCACCATGCCCAATCCCACCACGCCCAAGTGATTGACCTCCGCTCACCACCCCCTACAAATGCCCCGTCCCTCTCTGCCCATGCCTTCCTTTGGCTTTGGTGCTTGACGCTGCCTGGAATGCCGTCCCCCTCGGCTCTTAGGTAAGTTCCCCCTTGAGGCTAATTTCCCCCTCATCCGGCCCTGTGTCCCCCATGACCCCACCCCATTTATAACCTGCCTACCCAGCCCCACCCCAACTTAGCTGAAAAACCCCTCCCGACCACCAGGCATGTGTGTGGATGTAACATCTCGTGCCGTTTCCCGTTCGGAGGCAGGACCCCTCCCTACGCTCATAACAGCCATCCGGAGATGAGGAAAGGGCTCCCAAGGTGGCAACCGCTTGCCAGCGGCCTCAGGCTGCTGTTCCGTTGCCCCGTTCAGTCACGCCAGCTGCTCCAGCTTCCTTGTTGGTCGTCCCGTCCACCGGCTCGTCCTGCACATGCGCAGTGACGGCGGGGAGCTCCACCAACAGCAGCGCGGTCGGCGGAGACGGGTGCAGTGGCTGGTGGCTCTCCTGGGCCCAGGAGGCGCGGGGCAGTGCACTGGGAACTGCCGAGCCGTCGAGGCCTCTGGTGGGTAGGTCTGGAGAGGCTTCAGGATGGGGGAGGGCCCCCGGCCCTGGCACGCTGGCCCTCATTGAATGTCGGGCCTGCGGGGCTCGACACGCTGCCCCCCTACTAGCGACCCACCTGGAACGCAAAAGAACAAAGGTAAGTACTTGGTTATGTGTTTTGCAGTCTCCCCTTGGCCCCCACCCGGTTTTCCTAGAAACCGTCGGTGGAATGCCCATACCAGACAGGGTGCATGCACGTCCCCCTCCGGTACCCAGGAGGCTTCCTCTATGGGGTATCCTTTCCAAAGAACCAGATACTGTAGTCGCCCCCTATGCCTCCTGGAGTCAAGGATTTCCTGCACCTCATAGTGCTCACCGTGCACAGGTCCCGGGCCTCCCTCCCTACTGCCACGGTAGCAGTTGTCGCAGGCTTCAACAAGCCACTATGAAATCTTCCCCAGGAGTGCGGGCAACCGGAGTCTGACGGTGACAGGGTTTATGACTTGCACCAACCGAAAGGACCCGAGGTACTTGGGCCCTAGCTTCTTACAGGGCACCTGTAGCCGTAAATACTTGGTGGACAAATAAACCAGGTCTCCCACCTTGGGAGGGTTGAAGGGCCTCCATTTCTTGTCTGTCTGCTCTTTGTACGCTTTCGTGGCCTGTTCCAATAATAGGAAAGTAGATAATAGGAAAGTAGATATAAATATGCAAACTTAATAACATGGTTTTGTTGCTGGGCCTGGAAAACCCAGATTGATTCAGAGGTGATCATGTGGTAAGCCAACTTCAACTCTTGTCAAGAAAACTGCAGGGATTTGCCATTGCCTTCTCCTTCCCAGGACTGAGTCACTGGTCCAATGTCACCCAGTGGATTTTGCTTAGCAGAGGACTAGAACTCACGGTCTCCTGGTTTTTAGCTTAATGCCTTGACCATGATACCAAACTGAGTCTCCAACCATTTGTGGGGTAGCAAAATCATAGCATGGCATACATGCAATAACAAGTTGCCCAGAAAAATAAAGAAATAAGTCAATGTTATCAAAATGTCTATTGGTCCTTTCAGCTGAATATTGATTGGAATATGTCCAGTGTTTCAGATTTAAATCTTTCCCACTTTTTATTTGCAATCAGCATTAGAGTAGAAATCTGTTTGCATTTAAATATCAGTTTGCCCACATGGTAATTTACACAAATCCATAACCATTCCACAAAATTGTAGCTATACATCCAAATTCACCTTTTTCAATATTTGTAATACAATTTATTGAACCAAGTGTATATAACATGCATGTATTGAGGAAAGGCTTAACATTTTAAGCTTTTGCATGGGAACATCAATGTTATGCACCGATGAACAAAAATGGAAAAGGGAAACTATTGCTTACACTGCATTGTTTTTTAAAAAAATGCACATCAAATATGGGAGGAAAAGAAGAAAGACATAATTGAGTGAAATGACTTTAAGATCAGAAAAATATGAGGAACTAAATGAAAAACAGAATTAAATGTATTAATCAATTCCTTTAATATAACATAAGCTGTATGATTCAGTTAAAAAACTCTGAAATTGTTTAGTGGGGAAGAAACAAAAATAAAAAAATAGAATAATACGCAAAGGTGTGCACACCCTTTTATAAGTAGGTATGTGTCTGTGTTCAAAATTAACCAATCATATTCAAACTGATGTTCAATAGTAGTCAGGACACATCTACAATCAATTAAAGTGACTCTGATCAATCCACTCAGTTATTCTAGAAGGATTTTTCTGACATCTATTCAGTTGTCTTTTATAGCAAATCCATAGTCTTCTTAAAAGCATCAAAAGGATCTCATTGTTGGAAGATATTAATCAGGAGAGGGGTACAAAACATTTCCAAGGCATTGGATATCTCAGGGAACACAATGAAGACAGTCATCAACAAGTGGAGAAAATGGAGTGACAGTACCAAGAACTGAACATTCCTTCACAATTGAGGGAAAAAAAACAAGAATAAAACTAGTCCAAGAGGATGTCAAGAGGCTTTTATCAGGAAATTCTGGCAGGTGCTGGTTGTGTATTCCATGTGACAATTTCCTGTATTATTCATATGAGTGGGCTGTGGGGTAGAGTGGTAAGATGGAAGCCTTTTCTTACCAAGAAAAACATCCAAGCCCAGCGACATTTTGAAAAAAGCTACATCAAGTCTAACAAAAGCATGTGGGAAAATGTGTGATGGCCTGAAGAGACCAAGGATGAACTTTTCAGTCATAATTCCCAAGAGTATATTTGGTGCAAAAATTACACTGCACATTACCAAAATTACATAAAGTCTGCAGTGAAGCAT
Source organism: Vipera ursinii (assembly GCF_947247035.1). Lineage (NCBI taxonomy): Eukaryota > Metazoa > Chordata > Lepidosauria > Squamata > Viperidae > Vipera > Vipera ursinii. The sequence continues at coordinate 137,265,227 of NC_139516.1, read as the reverse complement.
GAAGAGGGCAGCATTATGCTTTGAGGCTGCTTTTCTTCAACTGGAACTGAGGAAATCATGTACACTTCCAAATATGAGTCAGTTTTGTCATAAAACCTTCAGCCTCTGCTAAAATGCTGAATTTCAATTTTCATGACAATCGTGACCCAAAGCACACCTCCAAATCAACAAAAGAAAGGCTTCACCAGAAGACTAGAGTTTTGGAATGGGCCAGCAAGAGCCTGAACCTTAATCCAATGGAAAATTTTTGAGTGAGATGAACAGGGCTATGCACAGGACATGCCCTTGCAATCTGACAGATTTGGAGCACTTTTGCAAAGAAGAGTGGGCTAAACATTTTCAATTGAATTGTACAGCTTATATGTTAAACAGGGAAAAATTCTGAAGGGATTTATCTTGGTTTTATTTTATCTATCTATATCCAGTGGTGGGATTCAGCCTGTTCGCACCACTTCAACAGAACCGGTAGCTAATTTTTTCTTGCCCAGGCCCAGAATGAACCTCCGGAAGTGGCATCCACACAGAGAACCGGTTGTTCACATATTTGAATCCCACCACTATCTATATATCTATATCCAGTTCTGCCAAAGTGAGGCGAACCAGTTGAATCCCACCACTGTCTATATCTATATAGCTATCTATATCTATCTATATAAATCTATGTATATCTATACCTATAGAGATAGATAGATAGATAGATAGATAGATAGATAGATAGATAGATAGATAGATAGATAGATAGATAGATCAAAAGCCTGGCATTTTAACAGGGTGTCTAGACTTTTTATAGCCATTCCATATTTTAGGTGATTTTTTTTTCTCAAGTTCAACTCTATCAAGGTCTGAACTTGAAAAAATAAAAAAATCACCTCATACAGAACAGCAGGTTTCCTGGTTTTTTTAAAAAATCATTGCATACCTTAACTTACCTCTGTTACCTAATTAGAGATGGTTGATTAGTTCTAATTAATACAATTCAATTTACAGTTCAAGGAGCTAAGTAGAAAGATTAAACATTCTCAGACTAAACCAAAAGAAATCAATCCTCCAATGGCTGAGATTTCATGGTTCTTTGAACATGTTCAGGATCATATATTTATTGCCAACTATATATTAAAAGCTTAACATTAATGTTAATGGTTACACTAATAATGTTCTACTTACAGGAAGTGACTGTACTAATTAGGTAAACAATTTAATACTTGTTATATTAGCAAATAAATTGAAATAGGTATCACTGCAATTTCTCAATATATTATGTAGCTAAAATAATAAACTTTCTAACTATAGATAGATATTGCACAACTTAAAATTAGATCAAAGTGTGAGAAAGCTCTGGCCAACATTAACATTCAGCTTCGTAGTCACTGATACCCATCACAGAAAAAGTTCTTGATTTAGCCAATTATGTTTGCAGTATAAGTTAAATGGGAAATATGATTGTAGCTTGCAAAAGGTATCTCATAGGAAATCCTTTTACTTCAAAATATAATGCTAAATTATGATGGCGAGTAAAAGGGAACGTTCACTGAATAGTATGGTTTCTCCTTTGTCCTCATTGAAGAGTACAAAATAATTGCCTTCTACAGGTTTTTTTTTTGCTATCTTCCTAAAGAAACAGCTGCAGAAGAAACAGCATTGCTAAAAGAAGTAGGAACCCATCACTCTGTCCTGTTCCTCACTGTGCTCTTGAAAGACTCCAGCTTTAGGGGAGATAAAACTCTGTGCTTATTTGTAGGTGAATGTGTGGGAGAACATTTGTGTACTGTATGTCTCTATAATGCGTGCAGGGAACAGTGCTTTAATCAAACCATTTCAATCATCCACCTGGAGCAAAATCAGGAACAACAAACATGAACTTCATTAGCTTTCTTCCCTACAGTTTTTGTGTACTGTCGGAAACTAGAAACATTTTATTCTGTGGATATATTCCTGATGTTATCCAGATGTTTTGAAGTAGATCTCCATAATCCTTTACTGTTGATCATGCTAACTGGAAATGACTGAAGCTGAAGTCTAAGACATCCAGTTGCTCGATATACATTACTTCAGCTTTTCTAAGTTTTTCAGTCTCATATATATATATATATATATATATATATATATATATATATATATATATATATATATATATATATATATATTATATATATATATATATATATATATATATATATATATATATATATATATATATATATATATATATATATATATATATATATATATATATATATATATATATATATATATATATATATATATATATATATATATAATTTCAACCCTAAATCTAGCTATGTATATGAAAGCAACTGAAGATAAATGGGGATTATTATTCTGGAAAGTAAGAATAATCAAAGCAGACTCTGATTGAACCTGGTGACAGCCATTTTAATACAAAGCTGAGAAAACAATGGGTAATATTTCCATCTGCCTGTGTAGTTTCCTATGGGAAATTTCTCTTTCTTCTTGTTTCCTTCTATTATATTTCTATAAAACCAAGAGGCAGAAAAATTGGAGAAGACAAATAAGTTAAGAAACTGTCATGAAAAGAGTAATTAAAGTGCTGAAAGAATACTTGACCATGGGAGTGTATATGGATCACTACTATGCTTAATAAACCCAAAAGCTAATGTAATTGAAAGGACCCTTAAAAATACAGCTGAGGTAAAGGGAAATTGCAGTGGCTGAATATTTTAATATGGATGGCTAATATTATGAGGCAGATAATGTTGATCAAAAGACTGAACAGACTTTTCAATGCATAGTGAATAGCCTTTTAAAAAGCTCCTTTTGACTTGAGAGTTCCAGAGAATTAGCAGGAATTAGTTCCATGTGAATGCCTGCTTGGGTCAAAATTGGTTTTCAGACCTTTCTGTGTGGTCTGACACTTTCCTTTAAGCATTTTAGCTTCTATTATGATCAATTAATCTGTTAATGAATCTGCAATTTGGAGCTTGAGTAGGTAACCCAAGGGTGCACTTAAGTGCAGGAAACTTTTGTCTGATAGCCTCTATGTCTCTTCCCTAGGCTACTGTCTTCACATGCACAAAAACACCCATCACATTAGAAACAGGCCATTTTTGTCAGATAGTACATAAACATGGAAAGATCCAGAAAGAAAAAGGAAAAATATTTCATATTTCCTCTTTCAAAATAAACACTGAACCAGCATAATTCCACGTTTAACCACTATATGAACTTCAGTAGAAAAGATCACGTAAAACATACAGACTGTATCTAGGCATGCATAGTAAGATAATGCCTGGTGCAGACACAAATTTCACAGGAGAGGTATCCTAGTGATCAGCTTGTTTTTCAACATTTAATATTTTACCTTACAAACTGCATTATTCTTAACATTAATAGATGCAAAGCATAAAAGTTATAAATGTTCTATGAATTAGTCTATGGGACGGAGGTGCCATGACAAAACCCAGGATTCATACCTATTGTCCATCCTAGGGAACATTGCATAGATACTACAATAAGTATTTACTTTACTAAACGTTGTAGTGATCACATTGGCTTTCAGCTTCTTTTTCTTAGGAATCCCATTCTGGCATAGTTGGTTTGGTTTCCCAAGAGATGTTTGTCTGGGAGCCTTAGGGGAAAACATCCAGCGCTTATTCTTTTACGCTCATGTTAGAATGTTCCAGGGATGCAGTGGCTCAGTGGGTTAGGACGCTGAGCTTGTCAATCAGATGGTCGGCAGTTTGGCAGGTCGAATCCTGAGTGCTGCATAACAGAGTGAGCGCCTGTTACTCGTCCCAGCTTCTGCCAACCTGGCAGTTCGAAAGCACGGAAAAATGCAAGTAGAAAAATAGGGACCACTATGGTGGGAAGGTAACAGTGTTCTGTGCGCCTTTGGCATCTAGTCATGCTGGCCACATGACCACGGAGACGTCCTCGGACAAGCGCTGGCTTTGAAACAGAGATGAGCACTGGCCCCTAGAGTTGGAAACAACTACCATGCATGTGCGGGGGAACCTTTACCTTTTACTTTAGAATGTTCCATCTCATTTTTCAGATTACTTCTCCTTTTCCAAATCATAACCAATTCAAACTTTTAATATAATTTATATAATGAATTGCCTATGGGGACTGACTATGTGTTAATCGATGATGTAACATAATTACAAAGTTGGAAGGGACCTTGGAAGTCTCCTAGTCCAACCCCCTGCTCAGGCAGGAAACCCTATACTATTGCAGACAAATGGTTGGCCAATCTCTTCTTGAAAACTTCCAGTGTTGAGGCATCCACAACTTTTGGAGGCAACTATTTCCATGAGATTGGGTTTCCTAACCAGGTACTACCAGATCTGAACAAACTTAGCTTTCTTAAGATGTGCTAGATCAGCTTTGCCACCTACTGTGAAAAGGAGACAAAAGCCTGCCTCATTATTTCTGGCTACATTCAGTGTTACTGCATTCCAGAAGAATTTGCCTGTCTCGCTACCAATTATTTTGGTGACACTAGTCTCATTAATTTTATATAAGGAAAACAATGTAGCATTAGAAGAACCTGCTGCAGATATTGAGATTTTTAAATTATTTTTGCAGTTAGAGTCCACGGACATGGAACAGCAATACATTAAAAAGAGGAGGAGGAGGAGGAGGAAGAAGAGGGGGAGGAGGTGCAGCTTCACATTGGTATGGATATAGTAGTAATAATTAATAATATACCAGACCAAAGAGAGAAAATGCATTTTCTAGTTTATGGGATTGATTCCACTAACTTGTACAAAGCTGGGAAATACCTAGGAGCATGAATTCTTCCAACACTTTTGCTTATTAATGGAATCAACAAGATATTCAAGGTGCTGGTGATGAACTATAAAGCCCTAAATGGCCTGGGTCCGGGATATTTGAGGGAACACCTCCTGTCAGCATCAAACTCCCTTCGTCCAGTGCACTTGCACAGGGAGGGTCTTCTCTGGGTGCCGCCGGTAAAAGATTGCTGGCGGATAACACCCAGGGGGAGGGCCTTCTCTGTGGGTGTGCCTGCCCTCTGGAACCAGCTGCCCGTGGAGCTTAGGACCGTCCTTGACCTTCGTTCATTCCGCCGGGATTCTTTGAGCTCTCTGGCCCAGGCTGAGAATTTTTAACTGAGGTTTTTAGTTAAGGGATAATTTAATCTTTTTAAATTGTTTTTTTAACTTTTGTATTTCATACTGTTTGATTTTAAATACCCTGTAAACTGCCCTGAGTCCTTCGGGAAAGGGCGGTATATAAATTTAATAAAATTAAATTAAAATTAAATATTTTAATGGCAAACAATAGGAGCATACAAAGAATCCTCTCACACTCCAAGTTTATGTATTAGACATAAGGTAGAGGGAAAGGGTTCTGCACTAAGTTTTATTTATAACAGTACATTACCAAAGATCCATGAATAAGCCCATTACAGAGGTTTGTTGAATAAGAGGTTATGAGTCTATTTGATTTTAGTGGTGTGTTGTCCCAAGCCAGTATGTATAGAGTAGAATTCTTCAGATATGAATTCCAAATAATTAAAGCATTCTAGCATTCAAGACAATGATGGAAGCAATATAACAACAAAATCTGCAATATAACAACAAAATCTGGGGGAGAAAAAAAGGGATTGACCACAAAAAAAGACTTTAGTGAAAGGGTATCAGCATAGGTATAATTTGTCTTAAAACATGATAGCCGTGGAAATCTTACAGTTGCCCATAATTAACGAAAAAGAGAATATAATTAGATTAGAAGAAGCGATACTGAATTTGCTTAAGGGAAAAGAGTTGAAAAGCAATAGAAATCTCAGTTAAGGAATTATATTCTACTGGTTTCAGTGAATGTTTCTACATATATAAATTACACCCTTTGTGTGTTTGGGCATGTGTGGATGTAAATTTGTAGAAGAAAAAGTGTTTGTTTTTGGAGGAGAAGAAAATTTCTTTTAAAAGTTCTAAATGTTATTAACTATCGGTAAACACTTTCTTCTTATTGCAGATTTAAATACAATTGTTCAATTTGTTCATGCAGATTTTTTTTTGTTGCATTACATAAGCAAAAAGTGAACGTTTAAAAACAAAATTCTGCTAATTTTAGCTTGGTATTTTTATTTTACAAAAAATAAAATTCTTTTATTCATAATCAAGCACTTTTTCAAAAATAGAAAATATTTAAAGAAAATGTAGCCAATACCTACACCATTTTATCTTGTTCCCCTCACAGCCCTTCCTCAAGCAACTTTGTCACTAACCACAGTACTATATTGCTCTCTTGACCTGAGGATGTGCACGAAGGATGTGATTTTCATGTTTCTTTTCTGAAGCCAATTCAAGCAAGAACCACAGTCATATGTCCCAACAAGCTCAGCATGGCTTATTTATGACCAGTTTGCAGGCAGGTAGGCAGGCAGGGGAGATTCCTAGTGCGTTAGAAATAAAAAAAATGCAGAGGTCTGCACCACAATATCCTGCAGAAAGTAGAGCAAACAGGAATAGGAAATGAAACATTTTTTTCACAAATATTAAGGGAAACAGAAAGAAAAACAGAACAAAGTACATTAATGCATAGAGAGACAGTCAATAAAAATGGATGTTTTGTAGCTGATTCTGTTATAAATTTCTACATTGTGTTGTGGGTTTTTTTTCCTCAAAAAGCACAAGAGAGGAATATGCAGTACAGCTCAAATTATGTTACTTTTCTATATTGCATGGCTAGAACTTTGAGGTGGTATGAGATTTAAGTTGGTGATCCACTGAAGTGTTAACTGACAGATAAGTTGTTCTTTATAACCATGAATGATTTTTCAGAGGAAAAAAGATAAGATCTTTTGCTTAAGTCAGTTAAATATAGATTTGCCTTTATGTATGTGTGTACAGTAAATATGGGAGTATGTGTGAATATCCCTACAGGAATAAATGGAATATTTTATAACATCTTTTTTTTTCTTTATAATTCATCTCTCAATAATGTATTCCCTGCACTCGCATGTTCTCTGCAAAGCAGAATTTGAGCCACTAAGCTGACAATACTCTGAAGATTAATAATTCTAATTACTATATTTTAAAGTGTCTGAATATTAATCTGAGAAATATAATTTATGATATTCATGACATCATTAACTGGCCCCAAGGGATGGATTTCCTTTGCAGTATAAAGTAGAATAATCGTTTCAGTAATAGCTGTTGGTTAATATTTAGCATTAGATTATTAATATACTAGCTTACTCTCTCTCTCTTTCTGATACAATATAATCTTTTTGATTATTTGAACACTGGGGTAGCAATGAAAAGTACTGGATGAGCAAAAACTAATAAATTGTTCTGCTTATTTTTCTATCCTTGGCCAAGTCCAAATACATTCTCCTTCTTATATTTCTAATTTGGACATTCCAGTCTCCAATTTCAATCAACACATCTTGGCTTGCATATTCTGTCAATTTCAGATTGAACTTGGTCTTAAAACTCTTCAACCTCATTTTCTTCTGCATCAGACTTGGATAACCACCATATTAAAGGTTTTCTGCAAAAAAAAATATATATTTCTCATTGAACTACATTGTGCCGAAATAATGTCTTTGCTTACATCCTTCCTGATTATGAAAGCAGTACTGTTCTTTTTATGTTTTTTATGAATACTGAATATGATCTTCTTATTGGAAATGCCCAATTCCAGTTTATTTCAATTTACTGGTGCCTGGAATATCAATTTGTCCATTCACTTCATTTTTCACCATGTTGAACTTCTCCATGTTCATTTTTTATGAAGTACGTAATTCTGTGGCTACAACTTCATTTTTTTTTTTGGAAAGGCAACATCAACAACCAAATGTACTAAAAAGTTTTAACCCAGCCACTTCACAAGTAGTTCAGTAGATCCTCGGTTCTTCCTCAGTAGCATGTTGAGCGCCATCCCACCTATTATCTGGTCCGATATTGTCAAATCACTTTTTCTTGCCTGTCTGTGAGGTATTTTTGGTAAAATATGGAATAGTTTGCCATTGCCTTCTGATGTTGTTCCTTTGCCATTCTCACTAAAGCAAATATGCCTTCAGCAACGTCTGTGTCAGTATGCCCTAGTTCCTGACGTTTTTAGCTGAACTCTTGGATGACTGCCACACCTTGGGGGATACTGCCGGAAAGACGTGCTCTTAGCAGGTACTCCTGACATTCTTTGCTCCTAAAAGATGCCTCATCATGCTGGGAAAAAGTTTTTTGGGAGAGCAAACCCCCTTTTCCCTAGCATGATAAGGCACCATAGGAGGACTTGAGGACATTTTTAATGTATTTTCTTAAACTGAAATAAACTGAAATTATCTTCCTTTCTTCTCTCTAAATGTAGATCTTTTTTGTATAACATTTCATTCATGAGACAAAAAATATGTTAAAAAATGAAGATTCGTGGGATAGCTTATGGAGTATTGCAGATTCTGTATATATTTCAGCAGGTATGACATTAGTATAACACTCTAAAATTTCTGATTGATTCAAGATCTCCTCCCCCTGATATTATCAAAACATAAATAATAATTCTTTTAATAACAATGTCATTTCGTCAAGCGTCACTTTCAATCCTATCTGTTTGAAGCCCGGCCCTTTGAAACATAAAAGAAACCAAAAGTTTTCTGAATGCTAGTTATTTACTAACATCTATACAAGGGCTTCTTACATTTTGACTCTTTGGTTGGGTATAAAGGCCACTCCAATCAGAACTGATTCTGAGTGGCATAGAATTTCCCCTTTGTAAGTCAGGATCAAAGCATAAAAAAAGAAAACAATATAACCACATAATATATTCCATAAAAATGTAAGCCCCCTGGAGACAAAAATTTCATTTCAGACACTACAGGGGGCAAGGAACAGCAGTATCTGTGATGAAGAGAAGTTTTTTTGCTTGCTCGCTTGTTTTTGTTTGTTTTCTTTGTTTGGTTTTGCTTCTAAATGTCTGAAGAAATAAGATAGATATAGAAACCGACGAGTTATGATTACACTGTGACACCTGCCCTCGGGTTTACGCGTTTTTAAACCTGCACAGGAACATAGAAAAGTACTTTGTACTAAGACTGTTGTTTTAGACCAATATCATTCATTCATTCATTCATTATTTTAATTTATGTCAGTCAGCCAAATAACTTTGGACTTATTGGCAATGCCTAAAAACAAGCTAGCTAACATTTCAGGCAGGGTTTTTACAGCACCCTTCGAGATGTAGAGCAGGGCTTTTCAACCTTTTCACCTACTGTACCACTTTTAGGATATGGCAACATCCGAGTACCACCAGTCGCCTAGCAAGGTGTCAAAAACTTGATGATCAAAAAAAAAAAGGAAAAAAGTGATGAAGTACAGGTAGTCCTCGACTTACAACAGTTCGCTTAGTGACTGTTCGAAATTACAGTGGCACTGAAAAAGTGCCCCTTAAGCGGAACTCTTCTTCCTGGCATCTGAATGTAAATCACAAGACCCTGGAGATGCTGCAACATTCCAGCTGATCGGTGTTTCTTCCGGGCTCAGCAGAAGGACCAGGATCAGCGCCGAGCTCCAGCTGGAGCCTGGCGCTGATCCTGGTGCTTCTGCTGAGCCCTGGCATCCCTGCAACTCCAGCCATCTCTCGCTCAGGCTTGTGTGGTGCTACCACTGGTTCAGCTCATTCCCCTCCCCTGCTACCACTTTTCTAGGATGGTCGCGTACCACCTGCCAGGTGCCAATGTACCATTGGTTGAAAAACCCTGTTCTAAGCAGCTGTATCCCAAACACATGGTTTGGATCACATGCTTTTAGTATAATCAGTCAGAGTTATATTTCAATATGCAATATGCAGGGGAAAGAGCCATTGTGGTATAGTGTCTAGAATGGTTGTATTAAGGTAAAGGAAAGACTGTAGACAGAGTCTTCTGCTCCAGTGTATGGATGCTGGAGCTGATCCAAGGGTTCCAAATACCAGGATGCTTCTGGTCCAAGCTGTTCCCCATTGCAAGATAATGAGTCCTTTCTTGCAGATCAGTAAATAAAATATTATCAGTAACATTTTTGTTTTGTGCTTCTTCTTTTTTTTATTGAAAAGTTTTATCATACATTTTACCTTTAACAAACCCCCCTACCCCTCCCCTATCCCTCCCTCCTTACCCCTCCCCCCCTCCCCCCCGACTTCCCAGAGCTAAGTACAAGGTATAAAAAACAAAAACAAAAAGAATCATAAACAACCATATGCTAACAACCATAAACTCTAAAATCTATCACTCTCTAGCTCATATAGGATAACTACAAACACTATTAATATAAAATATATAAAAATATATATAAAAAAAGGGAAAAAGAAAGGAAGACTTATTCAAATGCTACATGAAACTTCTTAGTCCCGTATTTGTTCTGGATATACTCAATCCATTTTCTCCACTCCATAATATAGCGTTCTTGCGAATGATCTTTCAGATAGACCGATATCTTTGCCATCTCTGCCAGGTCAGAAACCTTTAAAGTCCATTCTTCTATAGTCGGCAGTTCCTCCTTCTTCCAATACTGACCTATTAAGAGTCTTGCTGCCGTAATTAAATTCAACATCAACTTAGTGTCCACAACTGTAGCATCTGTGATTATTCCCAACAAAAAAAGTTGCGGACAAAACTTTATCCTCTGTTTAAAAATCTTCTGCATGTTCCACCAGACTTTTATCCAAAAAGCCTTAACCTTTTTACAAGTCCACCATATGTGAAAATATGTTGCGTCTTCGTCACCGCACCTCCAACATTTAGGCTGATAATTCGGATACATACTTGCAAGCTTTTTAGGATCTAAATGCCATCTATAAAACATTTTGTAAAAATTCTCTCTTAGATTTTGAGCTTGTGTAAATTTTACGTTCCTCACCCAGATCCTTTCCCACATGTCCATTGTAATAACTTCTTGGATATTTTGGGCCCATTTAATCATACAATCTTTAACAAGCTCTGTTTCTGAGTCAATTTCTATCAATGCAAGATATATCCGTTTGATATGTGCTGGACCCTGATTTCTAATTTGCTTTATCAGATTTTCATCAGTCATTGTAAAACCAATTTTCTGGTCTTCTTTCCACCTGGCCCGTAGCTGAATATATTGAAACCAAGTTTGAACAATCTTCTCATCTCGCAAGAGGCTATATGATTTCAAACACCAGACATTTCTTTCCAAGCTCAGAATCTCCTTGTACGTAGTCACATCATATTTGAAACCAGCATGTATATTTTCTATTGCGTGTTTTGGAATTGCCCACAGTGGTATCTTACAATCTAACTTATGTCTATACTTCTTCCAAACTCTCAACAATGCCTGTCTTATAATATGCACTCTAAACACATTGTCTACCTTCTTGTCATACAACAAATATGCATGCCAGCCAAACAACAAATCGTGGCCCTCAAGATTTAATAATCTCTCTTGTGTCAAATTAATCCAATCACTTATTCCTACTAATGCAGCAGCTTCATAATATAGTCTAAGACTGGGCATTTTAAGACCACCTCTCTCACGAGTATCCTGCATAATCTTAAGTTTAACTCGTGGCCTTTTCCCTGCCCAAACAAATTTATTGATACCTCGCTGCCATTCCTCCAAATTAGAATCTTTCTTAAGAATCGGTATCATTTGAAATAAAAATAAAAATTTAGGCAGGACATTCATTTTCACTGCTGCGATCCGTCCCAACAAAGACAATTGCAATTTTTCCCAACTCTCCAATTCTTTTTGAATTTTCCCCCATAGTTTTTCATAATTATTTTTATATAACTTTGTATTAGAGGGCGACAAAAGCACCCCCAAATATTTAACCCTTTTAACAATTTCAAATCCAGTTAATCCTTCTAAGAGAGCCTTTTGCGAAACTGTCATATTTTTGGCCAAAATTTTGGTTTTCTGTATATTAACTTTAAATCCAGAAACCTTCCCGTATTGTGTTATTATCTCCATCAGGTCCACAACAGAGTTCTCTGGCTGGGTCACTGTAACAACCAGATCATCTGCGAATGCTCTCAATCTATAATCCTGATCTCTAATTTGTATACCCTTAATTTTTTCCGAATTCCGTATTTTAACCAATAATATCTCTAATGTTAACACAAATAACAAGGGCGATAACGGACACCCTTGCCTTGTGCCCTTCTCAATATTACATGCTTCTGTCAGGCTATTATTAACTATAATTCGGGCAGTTTGTTTTTGATATAATGCCCTAATCGGTTGTAAAAAATTTTCCCCAAAATCCATTTTGTCTAAAACTTTCATCAAAAATTGCCAATTCAATTGATCAAAAGCTTTTTCAGCATCTAAAAAGATTAGCGCCGCAGGGATCTGGTTGTTCCTTTCCAAAATCTCTAACACATCAACTATATGCCTCACATTATTTTTCATTTGCCTACCACTAATAAACCCTGTTTGGTCCCCATGAATCACCTGTTGCAGAACCCTCATCAGTCTATTAGCCAACACCTTAGCAAATATCTTGTAATCTGTATTTAAAAGCGATATCGGTCTATAATTTTTAACTTGAGTAACATCTTGGTCTTCCTTCGGAATCAAGGAAATAAAAGCTGTTCTCCAAGATGGTGGCACCTTTCCCCCCCTCTGGATTGTCTGGAACAGTTCCTTTAACGGTTTTATCATCTCTAATTGTAAATTTTTGTAGTAAGCCGCAGTCAAACCATCCGTACCTGGTGCTTTATCCACCTTCAATTCCTTAATTGCTGTAAAAATTTCTTCTTCTGTAATCAATTGATTAATCCCCTCTTTTTGTACTTGCGTAAGAACCGGAATGCTAGCATTCTCCAAATATATATCAATGTCTTTTTCATTAATCTTCTCCTTAGCATATAATTTAGAATAAAAATCCACAAAAGCATCCTTAATAAGGTCCTGTTGAAACACAACCCTTCCTTTATGCTCAATTTTGTCTATATTAGAAGCCCTTTGCTTTTTCCTCAGTCTATAAGCTAACCATCTACCTGGTTTATTAGCGTTGCAAAAGGTATTATGTCTGGCAAACCACAAATTGGTTGCCACTTGGTCAGCCATTAATTTATCAAATTGTCCTCTTAACAGTTTAATAGCCTCCTTAGTCTTCACATCCTCTGAATTCAAAATCAAAGCCTTTTCTTTTTCCTTTATTTCATTCTCCAGTTCTTTCCTCCTAGCTTCCACAGCACGTCTATGTTTATTGTTCATATATATCAACACCCCTCTCATATAGGCCTTGCTAGCATCCCAAACCATGTCCATAGAGGTGCCCTTATTCATATTAGTCTCAAAAAAATCCTTCATCCGCTGTTTACAGTCTTCCACATTTCTCTGATTTCTAAACAAATTCTCATTTACGCGCCACGAGCGCCTATCTCTATTCTCCTTATTAATATCTAGCCAGACTGGGCTATGATCAGAAATAGTTCTTGCACAAATCTTCACCTTCTTAGTCCTTAAAAAAAATCATTAGTCAACAAAATAAAATCGATCCTGGAAAAAGATTGATGTCTGTCAGAAAAAAAAGTATAATCCTTTTCCTGCAAATGTCTCTCGCGCCAAATATCTCGCAGTTCCAAGTCATCCTTCATTTCAAAAAAAGATTTAGGCAGTCTAGCATGACTTGGAATGCGCTTAAAGGCTCCAGCCTTGTCCATCTGTACATCCAAAACACCATTCCAATCCCCCATAAAAATAAAAGATTTATAATCCAACTGGGTAAGCTTTGAATGAAGTAAACTAAAAAAGTCAGCTTGTTGTTGATTAGGAGCATATAATCCAACTAAGAGCGTCTTTTTACCTTCTAGCAGCAACTCTATCATAACGTATCTTCCATGCTTATCTGCTTCAATTAAGTCCGCTGTTAAAGCACTTTTAACATAAACAACCACTCCATTTTTCTTATTCATTGCAGAAGCAACAAATTGCGTACCCAACCTTGAGTTCGATAAATACTTTTGGTCCATAACCCTAATATGCGTTTCTTGCAAACATATAACATCTATCTTGAATTGTTTTAAATATTGAAAAACTTTCTTCCTCTTCTGTGGTGAATTTAGTCCATTAACGTTCCAAGTTAAAAATTTAGTTGTCATGCATATCATCCCAAAGCTCTTGGAGCACTGCTTTAATAGGACTATCTTTTTTAGGCCGTGCTCCTCCCACTGCTTGGCTGTAAGTACGTTTTGGAAGTTCCATAGACTTCTGCTGATCTTGTTCTTTTATTTTTTTTTTGATCGTTTTAAAGCAGCATGCGTCACCCTCTGCTCTCCAGGATCATCCAAAGAAGTTGTAGCTTGGTCTCCTCCAGCACCGTTCTCCTCTGTCTGTCCATCTTCAGCCTCTTGATGTTCTCCTTCTCCAGATCCCTTTGCAGCTTCCAGAAGTGATAATGGGGTTGCTTTTAAAACATTATTGTAAAAATCACGCGCCTGCATCACAGTAGCCAGACGGTACCTTTTACCTTCATGCATCACCATCAACCCAACTGGAATCTCCCATCTGAACCTTATATCACGTTGCTTGAGCTCTTGCACAAGAAATGTAAAATCCTTCCTTCTCCTCAAAATCTTTGGAGGAATTTCTTTTAGAACCAAAACTTCTTGATCAGCAATCACAACTTTAGTATCATAGGCAGCTTGTATAACTTCATCTCTAATTTCCCTCTTTGCAAAATAAACCACCACATCTCTAGGCAGCTTTCTCTGTCTAGCAATCCATGAATTCACACGAAACACTTTATCCATGCCTCCCTTTATTTCAGATGCTGGCTGATTCAATACCACTTCCAGAGCCTCAGAAATCAGCTGCTTTAAATCTTCCTTAATATTCTCTTTTAAGCCTCTGATTCTAACAGCAAACTGCATCTGGTAATATTGAGCAAGACTCAGTTCTCTATCCATTTTGTCTCTTAAATCTTCATTCTCCAATACTTTTGCTTCTAATATGGCATTCTTTTGAGTCAAATCTTCCACTTTTTCATCCAAATCTTCCACACATTCAGCCACTTTATGCACTGAAAACAAAATGTCTACCTTCATCACACTGAACTTCTGTTCCATCCTCTCTTCCATTCTCTCCTCCAATTTCTCCTCCATCTTTGCAAATTTATCACCCATTGATTCCAGAATTACCTGGGCATGTTTTTCAAGAGCATCTTGTAAATCCTTCGATGTCAATACCTCAGGAGGATGCAACGCCTGCAATGATGATTGTTGCACCGGAGAAGTTCCAGCACTCCGAAGAGTTTTTGGGGGAGGTTTAGCCGCCATCTTTTACTTTCACTTGTGACGCACTTCACTTTAAGTTTAAAAAGTCCATCAAGCTCGAGAGTAAAGTATAATAATCCTCTTCACCTTTTCCTCTTGTACCACTCTGCCTGCTCCTTTTATTCCATAGTCCTTCCTTCAGGCAGGGGTGGTCGCAAACGCCTGGCTCTGCTCCAAGAAATCCGGAGCAGAGACGCTGACCAGCTGGGAGCGACCCAGGCTACGGGGGAGTTCAATCCTTCAGCCGCCCAAGCTACAAGCTCAGGCGGCCCCGGAGAACTCGACCCCTACCTGGGGCCTCACCCCCTCCTCTTCTCCCGAGGAGGGGGCTTCAAATTCACCCGAACAGCTGATCGGTGCTGTTTCAGGTGAAAATTACTCAGCTGAGCCGCGGGCAGCCCGGGAAGGCTGTCTCCGGCGCCGCGCAGCGACCGGAAGTGTTTTGTGCTTCTCCTTTAAGTGTGACTTGGAATCTTAGAATCTCTCAAACCTCATAGAATTGTCTTGTGAAGCACAAAGTATTCTAAATTCTTTTCTTTTTCTTAAGTGCACAGCACAGAGAAAGAAAGGCATTTAAGGCACATTGTGTACAATCAACACCTTTTGCCTATTGTGTGCTACACTGTCTACAGCCTTTCCTTTCATACAATCACTATATCACAATGGTTCTTTTCCCTGCATGTTGCGTATAGGTAAAGGTTCCCCCGCACATGCGTGCTAGTCGTTTCAAACTCTAGGGGCCGGTGCTCATCTCCATTTCAAAGCCGAAGAGCATCTCCGTGGTCATGTGGCCGGCATGACTAGATGCCAAAGGTGCACGAAATGCTGTTACCTTCCCACCGTAGTGGCTCCTATTTTTCTACTTGCATTTTTACATGCTTTCAAACTGCTAGGATGAGTAACAGGCGATCACTCTGTTACGCAGCACTCAGGATTTGACCAGCCAAACTGCCGACCTTCTGATCGACAAGCTCAGCATCCTAACCCATAAGTGAAACACAATTGTCATTACAAGAAATATAACTCTGATTTTATTCCTCAGAAGGGATTTCTTATATTCTGAGGATTCTTTTTTTAAAAAAAAAACCAAAAACAAAACCCATATTAGATCTAATCCATAACCCTTTAATTCCCTGCATCATAGCTAACAACCAGAACCCTGTGCGGTTTTTGTAATGCTTCACAAATCATTAATTGAAATTTAAAAGTGGAAATGGATTATTTTCTGGGATCATTTGCATAAGTTATTAAATTCCCCCTGACAGGGCTATATGACATTTTTGCTTCTCAGATCCCTTGATAAACAGTTGATGGATCTACATAACTATCTTTAGTCATTAAGCATGAACAAATATGCTGCACAATATATTCACTAAAGCAGATTCGTGTCCAGCAGAGTATTACTTTTCATTGGGCTGCAAAAATTAATCAAACCTCAGCTACATCTTATAAATCTCTTTAACTCTGATCAACAGCTTTTCATATTTGCTGTTAGTCATGTGTGTAGATCCTGAGTTCTGAAATTAGTGGTTCTTGGCTGATCTCACAATGCAAAAATGCTGGAATCATTCAATTCAGATTGAAATGATACAACTAAATAGGGTGGTTGATGACATCCATAGATCATGGATGAATTCCAAAAGACCTTTTTAAATTTAATTCTACCCTGCCTTTGCTCCAGGAGCGCAAAACAGTTTACATAAAAATCCTGCCTCCATTATCCTCCACTACAAAAATCCTGTAAAGTTGGTCTGGCTAAGAATGAGCAACTCACCCAAGATTACCCAGCCAAATCCCATACCTTGAACTGATGATTAGAATTTTATCCAGCATTTTAATACACAGTTCAAAGGAGCAATCATATCTAATGTTCCTGCCTCCTATTCCCACTCAAGAGGTGGGCTGAGTTGAGACAGAGTTACCCAGCTAGGTTTTACGCCTATGGCAGGCCTAGAACTCAGTTTCCTAGTTTCTAGGCCAGAACTAATCTTTCCTAAAATGCTCTCCTTTATATACTGCTGTGTGTTTGGGCTTATAAGAAGAGATGTACTCTTCAAGAGCTATATTCACAGTGGTACCCTACTTTCATTTGTACATTTTAACCCTTACTTTCAGAAGCATCAGAGTATGTCTGAAACATTCCCTAATCGGCCCAACATCCTGAAAAATGTATTTGCTTTGTCTATAATATTTCTATATTGATTTTCATCTAAGGAAATATAAAAATGTTTAGGATTGGAGAGTGGGGTAAATGATGAAATGTGTGTTGCAATGTGGTAGTGCAAATTCCACTACACACACACGCACACACACATACACACACACATATGCAGCGTCCTAATACTAGTGCATTATAATGTCACTATGCATATTTTGTCATTCTGCATTATCATGGCTATCTGTGGATGCTTCTGCACTCAGGATCAGAATTTTTTCATCCATGAAAGTTCAAAATAGGTGTTGGAAAATGCTGAACCAGGCAAGGTTGAAGGATCAAGTGAGAGACTAGCCTTGAATCCTTGCACAGCCGCAAATGCCATAAGCCTGATCACCAACAACACCACCCCAGTTCCATAGAACCTAATCTGTCTGTTCCTAAGGGAAAGCAAGCAGTCTGGGGATATTCCTGTACTATAGGTAAGAACATATAAAGAAGTCACCTTGAATTTGTCATCTGTGGATATATTTGCTTATACTTGTCATTAGGTGACACAAGATGAAGTATTGTTTTTCAGACTTACTTTTTAGAATTATGGTTCTAGAGGAAAATGGGAGGAGGAGATATCTAAAAATATTTTTAATATACAAGATTACAATCCCATATATATGTACCTAAAATAATTCTATATCAATCTCTCTCTCTCTCTTATCTATCCCTATCTGTCTATCTGTCTGTATAATCTATTTTCATTATACCCCCATAGAAAACCCCTTTAGAAATTTAAATTTGACCTGCCAGTAACACTAGGAAACAATGTTGCAAAAATATGCAAAACAAATACTATCTTGCAAGACTAATCACTGCAGCAAAAGGGACCTGCTGCAGTAGAGGCAATTCAATCTAGAAACAGATTAACAAA
Organism: Vipera ursinii; assembly: GCF_947247035.1. Lineage (NCBI taxonomy): Eukaryota > Metazoa > Chordata > Lepidosauria > Squamata > Viperidae > Vipera > Vipera ursinii. The sequence goes on along the minus strand of NC_139516.1, from coordinate 137,246,918 downwards.
AGAAAGACATTGCAATGGAACCCAATTCCATAGATATATAAAATTTAATATTCAACAAACCCTACCCAAACATGAATAGGGAAAGAATCAGTGTACTCAAGCAAATGCTTTAAATACCCATACATACTTCCCTTAAACCACACAGCCATCAGATCAACCCAAAACACATATCCCTTACACTTCTCCTCTACACATACAAGCACACTCTTCCCTATAAAATATCTTCGATCCCAATATCAAACTCTGTAGCCTAGTTTTTTGGAAGCCAACCTCTGTGCTGGGTTCTCAGATATAAATTCAGATATAAATTCAAGCAGTGGTCTTTGCATCCAGCTTAGGAACTGGACTCCATTGATTTTCCGATCTCTCTCTCTCTCTCTCTCTCTCTCTCTCTCTCTCACACACACACACACACACACACACACACACACACACACACACAGAGAGAGAGAGAGAGAGAGAGAGAGAGAGAGAGAGAGAGAGAGAGAGATACAGACATACACACTATCATCTACTCTATATTGTTTTTCTATTTATGTTCATAGTGCAATCTTATACTTTAGAATAGAGGTGTCAAACTCGCAACATCACGTGATGTGTCACGACGTATCACAACTTTTTGCCATTGTTGGCAATGGGGTGGGCGCGGTTCTGCTATGATGCATCCAGCCTGCTGGCCCGCAGTTTAACACTCATGCTTTAGAATGACATTATCACACTTAAAATTATCAAGGAGAAACAAACAAAAAAAAGGAAATAATAATTCCAGTGATATTTGCCACTGTGGTTGTGAAGATAATATACTCTTCTAACACATATTAACATGACAAGACACACATGACATATTTCAATTCTACACCTCACTGCATGGTTGATGATGTGATGAATCAATGTTTGAAAAACATGTATAAAACAGCATGAAAAGCAGCAAGACAACAAGTTTGCCCATTGGTACAAATATAAATCACACAAAACATTAGCAAAACTGGACAGGGCAAAATTAGAATGCTGCAAAAGCTTTGTAATCAGTTTAAAAGATTTATTATCAGTGAAACTGAAAAAAGCCTTCGAGCAGAAGTAAAGTAGTGCTCCTGGATTAGATTAGTAAAACAGTAGGATAGTGGCACTATACACTGCCAAGCAATTTTAAGGACTTTATTGAATCAAGCTAAATCAAGCTTATAGAAAGCCAAATATGGCGTTACCAGATGTGGTGCAGAAAAGTTTCTGGTTTTGGCTGCTTATTTCTGTTGCCCTAACTAGGAGCATCATCACTTATTCACAAGGCCACCAGGTGTGATTAGCAGCCTGCAATTGGCTAGCTGGGACAGACGTTATCTTGTTTGCTTGTTTAAAATGGTAGCTTATCCAAGGAGAAATTTGTTTAGGAAACACAGAGAAAAAAAAATATTGGCTCTACATTTATGAAGAAGTGGTTAGCTGACTTCAAATAATTTGGGATGAGGGAAGCTGAGAAGCCTCAGAACTGTTTGATACTTGAGTGGGAAATGACCTTCCAAATCCCAAGGCTGTAGATTAGACTGGAAAGTTGGGGAAAAACAATCGTAAGACAGTGCGAAGCCACTTCTATATATATATTTTTTTGCCCCAAAGATATGCCATGTAATTGCTAGAATCTCAGTTCAGTTCAAGGAAGCCTTTAGGTTTACATAGCAATTTTATTTATTTATTGGTTTGTTTGATTTTTATCCTGTCTTTATTACCTTTGTAAGTAACTCATGACAACAAACATAACACTCCTTCCTTCTATCTTTCCACACAGCTACAGTACCCTGTGGATACCCTGTATTGTGGGGGTGGGCTGGGCTGGGAGAGAGCAGGATCTCAACTTTCTGAGCTCTTCAGCATCTTTTGACCTGTACTCCGGCTATCATTTGCCATCTACAGCACCTAACTATCATTTTTTCTCTTTCAAATTGCACTTCCTGTTCAATAACTGATGTGGCCTACCTACAAAAGTCAACATATTTGTCACATAGCCATGGGAAGGAATGAAGTAAAATAAACATGTTGGGGAAAAGTGCTTGGCAAGTTAAAGTTTACCTGCCCATACTTACTTGGCCTCTTTTCTTCTAAAAAGCTGCCTTTCTTCATATAACATGGTCCTTCTTCCTACTTGTATTTTAAGTCTTCAAAGAGTGACCAGAATTTTCCAAATAAGAATCATCAGATTATTCAGATTCTCTAACAGCAGAGAAACTTACTTATCTGGAAGGTCAATGAGTCACATGTCTTCCATCATTTATCATTAACGATGTTTTTCAGAGCCGCAGAACATATAAATGCTAATAATTTATTTTTGGTGGGCTTGATAAAACATTCATTATTTTCAGCAATTAGGGCACACTAATGAGCAACAAATATTAATTCATCTAACAAAGTTCACTTTTAGTTTTGATACTTACCAAGGTAATTAGCAAATTTGCTTCATTCATTAACAGTTCAAATCTCATTAACATGCAAATAGATAGAAAAAAAACCCTTCTCTTTTTCTTCTTCCCTTCCTTCCCTCCCCTCCTCCTCTGTGTGTTTATTAGAGAATAATTGCTGACATTCATCATGTTAAGTAATTTGGGTCCTAATTAATTTTTTTCAAAAAAAAATCCCTACAAATAGCAATTTACTTTTGTGGGAACAGCTGTGGAAAGGTTATAATGCATATTGTAAAAGTAGGAAAGTAATTGTTAGCTTTTTCTCTGTTTTACCCATACAGTACTTCTGGTTCAGTTGTGACAAGGCAATTGTTGTTATGGTTGATCAAGGTAGAGAGCTTGGAATTTGAGGAATTTACTCACTCCAGTTGTTTCTGCCTGTTGTGTAAAATTTGCCAAGGTTGGATGCTTTTAGTTCCAACTATTAAATCTAATGGCCCAAAAATTATGCCTTCTCTCTCATAGAACCTGTCCTTGGGAATAGCATTTCTCCCAAGTTATGAATAGTTTTGATCTTGCATACTTTCAAGAAAGTCTTGGAGAACCAGCAGTCTTTCAACACTTTTGCCTTAGATAGCATGCACATCCACTTTATAAGATATATTTGTTACATTAAAAATCCTCCCATGACACACCCAGTCTCCTGAAGTGGCCCTTGAAATTATAAGTAAACATCTAAATCCCCATCTAATGAAAACAATAACCTGCTGAATTAACCACTAGCATGCTCAAATGAAATGAGAGAGCCACAGGGCCAAAAAATAGAAATCATTACAACAAGAACTCCATTTATTTATTCATTCATTGACTATTTATTTATTGGATGTATATGCCACTGAATCATATAAATCCAGGAAGATGAATTGAAATAAAGAATAACTGAACATCTGGAACAGCACAAAAACAACAGAATAAGGTTGTCTGCATTGAAGTTTGTGAAAAAGAAACAGCTTGCACAAGTATTAAAAGATACCAATACTACAGTATCAAGTATAAGAATCAGCTCAATGCAAGAAACCAACTAACCAATGTATTGTACAGCTGTAATAATAACTAAATACCTTGGATGAAAAATCAACAAAAAAAAGTGAAACAGCCACCACCAAAAGAAAAGTTCAGACTGGAAAATAAGATCAGCATGCTAAAATCAGATCCAAGCAAAGTAGAATAGATGAAAGACAAGCAGTTGAAGAACTAGAAAACAAAAGCGTATTTTCACTTGAAGGCTTAACAAGTACCAGAAAGACCAAACTGGCCTACAAAAAAAGGCCAAATGAAGAATAGAAAAAGAGACATTGTAAGGCAAAACATTACATCACGGGTGTCAAACTCGCCACATCATGTGACGTGTTGCAATGTATTGCGACTTTGCATTGCAGGCAATGGGGTGGGCTGGGGGTGGCACAGCTTCAGTATGATGAAACCTGCCCGCAGGCCGGCAGTTTGACACCTCTGCATTACATGATCAGTACATAAAAACTATCTATCAAACCAGATAACAAGAAGTCTTGGCAATGACTAAGAACAGGAATGTTGAAGAAAGAGATAGAGGGGCTAATTCTGGCTGCAGAAGACCAAACCTTAAGAACAAATGCATATCAAGCAGAATTGAGAAGACAGCAACAGACAACAACAGCTTCCTTTGCAAAGAAAGTGAGGAAACAGTAGATTACCTGCTTAGCTGTTGCAAGTAAATCACATAGACCAACTACAAAAATGGCATGATAAAGTTGCAACAATGTACATTAGAACACCTGCAAGAAATCCCATTTGCCTGCAAGCAAGAACTGGTGGGACTATAAAATAGAGAAAGTAATAGGAAATGAAGAAGCTAAAGTGCTCTGAGACTTTAGAATTGAAACAGATATGAACTTGCCACATAACTTAACAATTGTTGATAACAAAGACGCAAAAGACTGGTACCTGGAAACAGCAGAATAGAAGAGAAACAATTGAAGAAGATAACAAAATGCAAACAGAAAGAAAGCAAAGGTAGTCTGAATAGTAATAAGTTCCTCGGATGCAATCTCAAAACATCTGGAAGACCACTTAAACACCATTGGCATTGATAAAACCAGTCAATTACAAAAGGTAGCTTTCCTTGGAACTGCTTATATCCTGAGACAATATCTTTAACAACATCAAAAAAACATCTACCTAATCCAGGTCCTTGGAAAGGACTTGTTAGGTGGACAAAAATGCCAAATGTAGTCTAAATTTCTGACTGAATGTGTGATGAACCATGATGAAAAAGCAAACAGCAATCTATTTTTACAAGGCAGTTTCTGAAATGTAAGGTTAGCTTTGTGAAAACAAACAGGTCTGCCCAAAGAGAGTGACATATGATAATGCAAAGCAGAATGTATATGAGAAGCTCCCAACTGGTCAGTTATTATAATAACCTCTCTCACAATAGATTGGGATGGAGTAGGGAAGGTCATCTTAACATAACACACAAATGCAGAATTCAAATAGAAATATTGGTTTATATGTCAAGCAATTCAAGCTTGCATACTTGCTTTCCAGTCCTTTTTTGGGGGGAAAAATAAGATTCATTTTAGGGCAAAATCATTCCTAACTTAATATGTTTATATACTACAGGAAAGATTTAAACTGAATTCCAGACATTGTGGCTGGAGAATTTGTGCATTTTTTTTCCTTTTGTGAGAGAGATTATTATCATTCCACCTATATTATAGTAACTTCAGTGTCTCTTTTAATTAAATATAAAGAAGAGATTGGTTAATAAAGTCAACAATACACAATTTCTGCATTTTATTATATTTTTTAATCCTGTTTGGGATTGTTATTGCATCTGCCTTTGGTTCTCTGAAAAAAAACCTTTTGTCAATATTAAATATATATTTTAAGCAATGTAAATGGCTTTATTCATTTACTCAATCTATCTATAGTAAACGCTACTTGAAGATGTGCTGTGAGTCTCCAGATCTGGCTCAAGCCATTTTGCTAACAGAGGTAATGGTGAGCTGCCACCAAGGGTGGCCTTATCAATTAGCAGACCTTCAAAACAACACTTTGTGAGCAACATAGTGTCACACAACACTCATACCAGATTGCCACATGGCGGATACTGCTCCATTGCAAATGGAGCAAATAAAGCATTCTGTGGAGAATGAGATAGCAAAATGTCTTGGAACTTGATGGCAACCACACTTATTTTGTGTAAGTTCAGATCCCTTAACTTCTATCATAATTGTGGCAATAGACTTGTTCACAGCTTCAAGGATATGTTGTGCAGCAGACTGATTCGTTCTGCGCATTTGCAGTGCTTTGCCTTTCCTCCTGCTTTGGATTGCAGCAACATGCTTGTAAATCTCTGCCTTTGTTGGTTGTTTTGGCCTGAAAACAGGCTCCTGGGCATGTGTTGCACATCCCCAGAAGCTCCTTTTAGCAGTTGTATTCCAACAGCATGGTCAATCAACATTAGAAATGGAATTCAAGTGAGAACTGGACTTGAAGCTCAAAGATGCACTTGGTCCTAGTCCAACAACAGAGAAACCCATAATGCACCTCAAAAAGCATATCTAGAGAACTGTCATTGACACCTCTCAGAAGCAATTACTTCACCTATTTGCTAGCCTCCCTGTTTTGTGTACCCTAGGAGAGGAGAGGAGAGAGAGAGGGAGAGGGAGAGGGAGAGGGAGAGAGAGAGAGAGAGAGAAACTGGAGAGGGGTGGGGAAATGTCTTTCTTCTAGTTAGAATATAAACAACTGTAACCAGAAGAATGAGTATACAGGAAAGAGGAAAATCAGATAGCATGCCTAATAGTTTCTAGTGGCCAGTGAGGATGGAAATACATTGGTTGAATGGGGAAAATATCAACCTCATCCTAATTATGTGGTTCTGCTGCTTTTCCTCAAATGACCCTGAGCTTTTGTTGTCTTCTGTATGGTAAGAAAAGGTTCACATATAGTTAGGAGTAATGTTAATGGTAGGGACGCGGTGGCTCAGTGGGTTAGGACGCTGAGCTTGTCGATCAGAAGGTCGGCAGTTTGGCGGGTCAAATCCTGAGTGCCGTGTAACAGAGTGAGCGCCTGTTACTTGTCCCAGCTTCTGCCAACCTAGCAGTTCGAAAGCACGTAAAAATGCAAGTAGAAAAATAGGGACCGCTCCGGTGGGAAGGTAACAGCGTTCCGTGCGCCTTTGGTGTCTAGTCATGCCGGCCACATGACCACGGAGATGTCCTCGGACAAGCGCTGGCTCTTCGGCTTTGAAACGGAGATGAGCACCGGCCCCTAGAGTTGGAAACGACTAGCACGCATGTGCGGGGAAACCTTTACCTTTACCTTTTAATGTTAATGGTAATGTTTCTCCTAAATTAGTAGTTTTCAGAATTAAAAAACAAAACAAAAAAACCCAAAACTGATAATGGGCACATTCTTTTATAAACATATATTTAGTATCAGCCTACTTAAAAAAATACACACGGTAATTAGCATTTAAAAAATTTGTTCACCATTAACCTCCATAAACAGAAGTATAGCAAAGGAGGAAAATATTATTGATAGGTACTCTGGGAAAAAATCTCATGGATACATTCATGCACACATTCACATAGTAGGATTCTGTGTGGTGAATTAAACTTTATGAATGAAGAAATGTTAAAAATGAAATACAATTAACTCAAAGTATACTCAGCCTGTATTGAGAATTGGACTGTATAAAACACAGAGCAGTATCCTCTTTCTTTTTGTATGGCCAGGCATATACAGAATAGGGATTTGGGTGTTCCTTGCACTTACTGATTACTACTACATTTCCAGTTTCCTCAGCGCTTTTCCTACTACAGTCATTTTTATAAAACAAACTACTGAGAGGTTCTTGTTAGTGCCTAGCTCAGGGGTAGGCAATCTCGGCTCTTTCATGACTCATGGACTTCAACTCCCAGAATTCCTGAGTCAGATGCTGACTCAGGAATTCTGGGAGTTGAAGTCCACGAGTCATAAAAGAGCAGGGGTTGCCTACCCCTGGCCTAGCTTGTGCTTTTCCGAGCTTGTTTCTGTGACAACCTCTTACCTCTTCCTGTAAGTAAGAGGACTAGGTTAATGACCACTACTTAAGACAATTAGGTGTGACTCCAGTGGAACCAACTCAATTTTAGTCATTGGGTAGTATAACAGTAAGCACTAATTAACCATAAATGTCTAAGTCTGGTCCTTCTATCATTTGCAGTAACAGGAAAATATAATTTGTGTTACAGGAATTTGCCATGTATTGGAAAAAGGGGCCTTCACAAATGTGAACACAGTCTGTATACCTAAAATCTCATCCCATCCCAACCCATCTTGCTTTTCAGTTATAGTCTCCTTTTGTTCCAGTTTAATGTGTTATTTTTGAATCAGAAAGAACCACAGGGAGTTATGTGCACAGATATAGACTAAATTGAATTGTTGCCGCTCATCTTCTTCCACAGGGACCTCTGCCTTTGGAGTTCAGCAAATCTCTTCCTGTGCAACCAATGGAGATTGCATTGCTAACCTTCCCTTCTTTATAGTAGCAGTTTCTCATTTTATTGGTGGCAGATACATTTTGTTCAGAACGATATACTCGATTAGGTCTCTTATTTCTGGAGTATAATTCTTGACTATTGGCATATTACTTTAAAATAGAACACTGTTGGCTTTCAGGGGCAAGCAGATAGTGAGAAAAGAGTTACTATGCTTATAAATTATTAGTGAGAATTGTAAGGGGAATATAAAATTGCCTTGTATATAAAATTTACTATTATAGAGAGATAACTTTGTTTAATATCAATAAAATTGATCATGTGTGCTCTCTCCCGTTGGCAGGAACAGGGGGAGCAATAATTCCCATTATGACACCAAGAAGAATGGGGCTTTGCCCTCAGTAATGGGCATGAGTACCACTGCTTAAATCTTTCATTGTCTGATTAATTCATGCAACTTGTCTATACTAGAATTAAGCTATTCTGTTCAGGAGACAGCAGTTGGCTTGTGGGTAAATAATAAAACAATGCAGGGCATTAAAAGGTGGTGATGCCAGAAATAAATGAGAAAAATTTCAGAAATAGGTTTTTTAGAAATCAAACCTCTTTCTTTTTTTCCCTTATGCTAGAACTGCTATACAGTATTCCGTGCATAGTTACTGACTGATAGACAAAAAGAACTTAATTTGTGCTACTATTTAGTCAGTTTGCAAGGACCATAAGAAAGGCTGAGCGCCAAAGAATTGAGGCCTTTGAACTGTGGTGCTGGAGAAGACTCCTGCGAGTCCCTTGGACTGCAAGGCGATCAAACCGGTCAGTCCTAGAGGAGATCAATCCTGACTGCTCTTTAGAAGGCCAGATCCTGAAGCTAAAACTCAAGTACTTTGGCCACCTAATGAGAAGGAAGGACTCCCTGGAGAAGAGCCTAATGCTGGGGAAGATCGAGGGCAATAGAAGAAGGGGACGACAGAGAATGAGGTGGCTGGATGGAGTCACTGAAGCAGTAGGCGTGAGCTTAAATGGACTCCAGAAGATGGTAGAGGACAGGAAGGCCTGGAGGAATGTTGTCCATAGGGTCGCGATGGGTCGGACACGACTTCGCAGCTAACAACAACAACAACAACAATGCAATAGAATGTCTATGTTTGAGAAAATGCACAATAATGTGCATGTTTGGGGAAAATGCCTGCCAAATAAAGGCATTGGGGAAGACAGTATACAGAAAAGCATAGTTTAGTTAAGCAATGTTTTTTTTTTAAAAAAGTGAAACACTATAAAACAAGAGGTATGTATATTCTGCCAAAAATGTTTATAAAATGCCTACAATCTGAAGTTAAAAACCAGATAAAACAAATATATTGATTTTTAAAAAGTGATCATTGTGGAAAATGGGAAAGATTTTTTTCTCTCTTCTTAAGTCATCATCAGTCATTATTTTAGTGATGTACACAGTCTACAGAATTATTTTGGGGAGACCAAATAGAATAGAATAGAGCTGGAAGGGATCTTGGAGGTCTTCTAGTTATGTCCCCTGCTCAAGCAGAAGAACCTATACCATCTCAGACAAGTGACTGTCTAGCTTCTTTTTAAAAATCTCCAGTGATGGAGTGCCCATGATGTCTGGGGGCAAGCTATTCCATTGGTTAATTGTCATCACTGTCAGGAAGTTTCTCCGTAATTCCAGGTTGCTTCTCTCTTTGATCAGTTTCCAACCATTGTTTCTTGACCTGCCCTCTGGTGCTTTGGTGAATAACATGACCCCCTCTTCTTTGTGGCAGCCCCTCAAATACTGGAATACTGCGATCACGTCTCCCCTATTTCTTCTTTTCTTTAGACTAGCCAAACCCATGTCCTGCAGCCGTTCTTTTACCAGTCTACTATAGAGAGTGTCCTCTCATACTGTATTGTGGTTTGGTATGCTGGCCTGACAGCCACAGATAGGAAAGTATTACAGAGGGTGGTGAGCACAGCACAAAACATTGTGGGCTGTCCCCTGACACCACTGGATAACATTGCCAGGGCTCACTGCCTTGGAAGAGTGAGGAAAATTCTTAAGGATGACTCCCACCCTGGTTGGTATCTCTTTACTCTCCTACCATTGGATAGGAGATATAGGAGTATTGCCAGCCGTACCAACAGGCTGAAGAACAGCTTTTATCCATGGGCTATTAGGCACTTGAACGGGAAATAATTTTATAATTTTATGTGTGACTGACTTGTGAGGCCGGTGTGTTGTGCAATTAGCTCACATGATGTAACAAGATGGAGGGTTTGTTGTCACTTGTGAGTTGTGGGGGGGCATGAAGGGAGGCTCATCCAATCTCAATGTATACATGGTTGTACTTTGACAATAAAGGTTCATTCATTCATTCATTCATTCATTCATTCATTCATTCATTCATTCATATGTTTTAGTCTCCAGGCCTTTGATTATCTTAGTTGCTCTTCTCTGAATTTTTTCCAAGCTCTCAACATCTTTTTTGTGATATGGTGACCAAAATTGGCTGCAGTATTCCAGATGTGGTCTTACTAGGGTTTTATAAAATGGTACTAATACCTCGTGTGATCTTGATTCTATGCCTCAGGATTGTATTAGCATTTTTGGCTTCTGCTGCATACCGGTGGCTCATGGTTACATGATTGTCCACTAAGACTCCAAGGTCCCTCTCACAGTTACTGTTTTTAAGCCAGGTTTCACCCAATCTGTACTTGTACCTTTGATTTTTCCTGCCTAAATGTAAAACTTTGCTTTACTCCACACTGAAACTCATTTTGTTGGATAGGGCCCATTGTTCAAGTTTATCAAGATCTTTTTGGATCCTTAGTTGGTCTTCTGGGGTGTTAGCTACTCCTGCCAGTTTCGTGTCATCTGCAAATTTCATGAGTTCCTCTTCAATTCCCTCATCTAAGTCATTGATGAAGATATTGAAGAGTACTAGAACGGAACCTTGTGGTACCCCAGTGCTTACTTCTCTCCATGTGGATATAATGCCATTGAGGCCTACTCAATGAGTTTGGTTTGCCAGGTAGCTACAGATCCATCTGGTGGTGATGTTGTCTATGCCACCTTTTTCTAGCTTACCAAGAAGTAGGTTGTGGTCTAATAGTTTATCAACTTGGGTGTCCTCCTGGATTCATGGCTTAATTTGGAGGATCATCTAACTGCTGTGACCAGTTTGCATAGGTTCGCCTGGTGCACCAGTTGCACCCCTTTTTGGATCGAGATGTCCTATGCACAGTCACCCATTCCCTTGTCACTTCTTGCCTGGATTACTGCAATGCTCTCTACATGGGGCTGCCCATGAGGTGCACCCGGAGGCTTCAACTGGTGCAAAATGCGGCCACGTGGGTGCTTATGGGAGTATCTCGATACTCCCATGTTACACCACTCCTGCATGAGCTGCATTGGCTTCCGGTTGCCCTCTGGGTGCGATTCAAGGTGCTGGTAATTACCTTTAAAGCCCTACATGACTTAGGCCTGGGGTACTTGTGAGACCACCTGCTGCCTTTGTCAACCTCCCATCGCCTGGTTCGCTCCCACAGAGTTGGCCTCCTCAGGGTGCCATCGGCCAGGCAATGCCGGCTGGTGACCCCCAGGGGGAGAGCCTTCTCTGTGGGTGCACCAACCCTCTGGAATGAACTGCCTCCGGAGCTGCGGACGGCCCCTGACCTTCGATCCTTCTGCCGCGACCTGAAAACATGGTTGTTCCAACAAGCAGGCCTGGACTGATCATGGTTTTTTAAATTTGGTTTTTATTGGCTTAAATTGTCCTTTATTTCTTTATTTATTGTTTAATTCTTTTTTTAATCTTTGTATTCTATGTTTTTTAATTTTTTATTGTTGTGAGCCACCCTGAGTCCTTAGGGAGAAGGGCGGCATATAAATTTTAATAATAATAATAATAATAATAATAATAATAATAATAATAATAATAATAATAATAATAATAATAATAATAAATGCCTTACTGAAGTCTAAGTATACTATGTCCACAGTATTTTGCTGGTCTATTAGTTTAGTCACTTTCTTGAAGAATGAAATAAGATTGGTTTGGTATGATTTGTTTTTAACAAACCCGTGCCAGCTACTAGTTATAATTTTGTTTGCTTATAATTGTTCACAGATCTGCTTTTGGATTATCTGTTCTAGGATCTTCCCAGGTATTGATGTTAAACTGATTGGTCTGTGGTTTCCTGGGTCCATTTTTTCCCCTTTCTTGAAGATGGGAACCACATCAGCCGTTTTCCAATCTTCATGTACTTCCCCTGTGCTCCAGGATTTTTGAAAGATGTGGTACAATGATTCTGAGATAATATCTTTCAGCTTCTTCAGAACTGTGGGATGTAATCTGTCAGGCCACAGTGATTTATATTCTTCAAGGTCAGATAGGTGTTCTCTTACCATTTTCTTATTTTAATTTTTATTTCTAATTTGTCTTTTGTAGTGATTTTTTTAGTATGTTCGGCTATGGTTTCTTTTTGTGTGAAGACTGATGTAAAGTATGAGTTAAGCAGCTCTTTCTCTCTTGCCATCTTCTCTCTTTAGTGGACCTACAGTTTCCTTGACCTTTTTCTTGTTAATATGTTGGAAGAAACTTTTTTATTATACATGATTTCTGTTGCAAGTCTTTGTTCATTCTGAGTCTTTGTTTTCCTGACTTCATATTTACATGTTCTGGCTGTCTGCTGATAATCAGTCTTAGTTATGTGCCCCTCTTTCCATTTTTTGTATTTGTCCTTTTTGTCAGTTTGTCCGAAAGGTCTTTGTGCAGCCATGCTGATTTTTTTTTTGAATTTCTTGTTTTTCTTTTTCAGTGGTATTGTACTGATATGGGCTTTTATGATCACATTTTTGAGAGTTTCCCACACTTCTTGGGTTGTTTTCTGCTTTAAGATTTTCATCCATGGGATCTTTCCTAGGTTCTTTCTGAGTTTGTTCAAGTCATCTCTTTTGAAGTTCAAGATACTGGTTGGATTGTTTTCTGTTGCTAGTGTTTGTGTTATATTAAATTCCAATATGACATTGTCACTTTCGCACAAGTTTTCGGCAACTTCAACTACTTCTATCACTTCTTTTCTATAGTTAGAATGAAGTCCAGAATGGCTTTATGTCTAGTTCCCTCCTCCACCTTTTGGATGACAAAGTTGTTGGCTAGATTGGTTAGGAATCTGTTTGATCTCCCACTTGTTGCAGAATTTGTCTCCCACTTGATATCTGAATAGTTGAAGTCTTCCATTACTATTGTGGTATGCTTCCTACATACATTTGTTAATTGGTTGGCAAAGAGTTCATCTATTTCTTCTGATTAGTTGGGTGGTTTGTTTGTTAAGTTTGTTACAAATTAAATCACCGATTGCACAATTTGATCCGGTCCATGGCTTCACTTCTGTGGGTGCCAAATTTCAAACATTACTTAATATTGGACAAAGGAAAAGTCATGTTCAGAAGGAATGATGACAACCTTTCCTGCTTATGATGAAACCAATTGCCAGGAATTTACTCACATGTGTAAATAAAGAGGGCCCAGTTCAAGCTTTCAGTTTTTTTGAATCAATTAGCCAATAAATTATGACAGAAGAATAAGCAAAAGGTTAGAGGAAAAAGGCATAAATTATAGGCCTCATTAGTCTATGCTGCTATAACCGTGAATGTTTGCAACAATATTCTAATGTATCTCTGTGTTTATTTCCTGTAAAATAGGTGATCTAACATTTACATAACCGTCATTTTTTCCAAAATGCCGATGATATTCAAGCATTAATTTATTTTTGTTTCTCTTCCTGGCAATGTTGAACATTTGCTACTTAATTAAAATAGCACCTTGGTGCCAGCTGTGTCCAAAATAGATCTGATTTGAGAGATCAACATGCCTGATCCTCCTTGGGAGCAAAAAATATATATAAAAGAGTAGATTTCTTCTATTAGAATTCTGTTCCATTCTGTAGAAATGCTTTTCCCCCATCCCTCCAAAAAGAGACAGGGATGAAATAACAAAAAAGCAAGTAGGTTGGGTGGATATGTCTTTTATTTTCTCCTTATTAGTTTACAAAGCTTATTAGCCTATGCTTCACTACACACCAAGAATTCACAGCAAGTAATTTAGCACATGTTCTTAGTTGTTTTAAGGAAAATTTATTTTTTGTATATAGAGCATAAAGACTTCCTCTTTGTAATATGCATATATATTCCACCCTCATTTAGTGTAAATCTTGTTGTCTATAAGGAAAAATTACACTCTAAAATATCTCTTGCCCATGTTCAATATTTATTTTTATCATTATTTTATTTATTTATTTATTTATTTTTATTTTTATTCCATTTATATCCCGCCCTTCTCCGAAGACTCAGGGCAGCTTACAAGCTTAGCAGTAGCCTTCATTCTATGTATATGCCTGCTTATTAGGGCTTTCACACACACCCCAAGCGGCATTATTACAAAGTCAGCTTAATTGCCCCCAACAATCTGGGTCCTCATTTTACCTACCTCGGAAGGATGGAAGGCTGACTCAACCTTGAGCCTGGTGGGATGCGAACCTGCACTAATTGCAGGCAGCTGGTGTTACTTAAGGAGGCATTAGCCCACTGCTCCACCAAGGCTCTTTTTAATTAGGCTCTTTTTAATTTGGTGCTATGCAATAATATATGATAAGGGTAAGAAGCAGAGAGAGAGAGAGAGAGAGAGAGAGAGAGAGAGAGAGAGAGAGAGAGAGAGAGAAGAAAGAAAGAAAGAAAGAAAGAAAGAAAGAAAGAAAGAAAGAAAGAAAGAAAGAAAGAAAGAAAGAAAGAAAGAACAATGAAAACAATGAATGGCAGGTTTGCCTTGAGTGCATTCTTTTGTGAATTATATTTTTGCCTTCTGAATAATTTAACTTAGCAATGATATCTAAAGATATATAGTAACATGCATTTTTTTGGTTTTTTGGAATGCATTAAGAATAATTGTAATATTATTGCTTATGGCTGCCTTGACTGTTGGAAGTTTTTTTAAATGCATATACGTATGTGTATGTCTGTGAGTTATATATTCATACAAATACATGCCTGAATTCATTTAAGGAGAAAGCTCTGGGGATATAGAGTCTAAGAAATGCAACTACTTTAGGGCTTACCAGAAATGTTGCTTCTCCTTAAAATACATCATTGTAGTCATCAGTGGTGGACTCTATGCATTGTGAATCAATTTTAATCTTCTTGCGACTTTAGTATTCTGTTGCTTCTTTTATTGTGATGAGTTGGTGCAGTTGCTGATTTTTATCTTGATTATTGTGCTACTTTCCAGGTTGTTTGTAGTATTCTGTTTTTATCTTTTTAACTCCCAATAGATGGTGTATTTTAGCTGATCTTGGCTGATCTTGAAAATAATGAATGGGTTAGACCCATGAACATTTGTGGAGAAGGGTGAAACAAAAAAGCATATATTTCTGTGGGAGTAAAGATTAAAAAAAAGAAACCTATAGGTTTAAGGGTATTTTCAGATAAGTCAGCATTGGGTTTGAAAGATCCTTTAAAAGGAATTGAAATATTAATGGGAGATTAAAAGTATTTGGTACATTAGCAGGTTTTAAGATTATGAAACACAAGACAAAGATGCTAACAAAAAGAGAGGATCAAACTAAATTGATGAAAATGGGTTTTAAGACTGAAAAAAGTTAACTATCTGAGTGTCGTCATGATATATAAACACTATATATTATTTAAAACCAATTATCAAATTATTATTATTATTGGGAAGAGTTTCTATGATAGAAATGAATGTTTTGCCTAAAGTGATGTTTTGGTTTCAGACAATACTAGTTTTGGCTAATAATGCACCATTTATAAATTTGTATGGCAAGGAATAAAATGTGAGTTAAATATAAAGTATTACAAGATGGAAAGGAAAGAAAAAGATTGGTTTACCTGATTTGAAATTGAATTTTGTATGTTGCTTTTTGGTCTGGATAGAGAATGAATGTTACTGAAAAATAGAAGACTTCTAGAGTTAGAAGAACATTACCTGAGGTTTGTGTAGCATGGATATTTGTGATACAATAAATTAAAGGTTAATTTTAAAATTCACTATCTCATATTGTGTCATACTGAGACCATAAAATATATACAAATCCTAAAATGGAGAAACTTTTTTGAACTTTGAAACAGAAGAACAAGTGAAAGAGTATATGATAAGGTGGGCTAATTTTTTTTGATTATAATATACAGATGGAGCAATGGGAAAATATGTAGTTTAAAGTAATGTAATTTGCACTATGTTATAATCTTCAAAAGATTTTTTTATAAAATGATATACCATTTGTATATGGCACTGGAAAAATTGCCTAGAATGTATTCAAGTATTTCAAATCTGTATCGAAAATGTATAACAGAATAAAGAATAACCGACTTTAAAAGGACCTTGGAGGTCTTCAAGCAGGAAACACTATACCATTTCAGACAAAGGGTTGCTCAATTTCTTCTTAAAAACCTCAAACAATGGAGCATCCACAACTTCTAGAGGCAAGTTGTTTCACTGATTAATTGTTCTAACTGTCAGGAAAATTCTCCTTAGTTCTAAGTTGTTTCTTTTCTATTTTCTATCTATTGCTTCTTGTCCTGCCTTCAGGTGCAATCGTAAGTCATCTCTTTATATCTTTTTTTCTTTCTTATTTTTTTTTCTTTTCTGCACTTTAGCTTTCTCCTTTATTGCTTCCTTTTTCTTTTTTTTCTTCTTCCTTTATTTTAATTTATATTAATTTTTTACTCGTTTTCCAAACTGTCAATACAGTCATATTAAAAAAGGCATATATTTCAATGTCATTGTGTAGGATCTCATCCTCTTGTATATGTGGCACAATGTCATACACAAATACATAATGGATAGAATTTCCATTGTGACATTCTAACACATGCTTTCTCATTTTAATGAAATGCCCTTCAGCTGATTAGTGTTTGAATGGGAGACTACCTGCAGGCTAGTGTCTCATACCTTGCATGACAATAAATCTCAGTCCTCCAGGAACTTAGCCCCATCTTCAGAAACTTGCTTACAGCAGACGCTCAGAGACATAACACAGGTCTACAAACTCCCTTGTTGTAAACAAGATAGAAACCATATAAATGCAAATATAACTACTGCAGAGCACAGAAATCAAGTCCTTTGTGTGGTGTGTGTGCATGCACAGACATGCTTTACATTTTAAAATGTAAGCCTTTCCTTCTCTATGGAGCCAACAGACATTTAGCTGTTCTTGTCATAGTCTTGAAACTGGGACACATCTGTTCCCTGTTTATATAACCGTTCTGTGTAGCTTGGACTGAGGAATCCTGTCTCACTGTCAGCTACATAGGGAAACTTAAACACTCCTGAGAAAAGTCATTGGCAAGCTACTTCCATATGTTTACTACAAGTAAGGCATGGAAGTGTCCAAGTAACTATCCAGAAATGAGCATGACTCAAGGGCATTTTCATCTTTATTTTTAAATTTTGTCTCCTTGAACTGAGGAACTGCAGTGATTTGGTGGCCTAGAAATGTAATGAATAAGGTAATTATCCATAGTGCATTTTGAGACATAGTAGTCAACAGGCGTAGTCTCCAGGGTAAAAATGCTTAACAGGGGAAAGATGATCTATCTTTATTTCCCCTTAAATAGCCAATAATATATAGTAATAGATGAAAATGGCCATCTTTGAAGAAAGGCAGTTTCTATAAGCCTTAGCTAGTTAGTTCTGTGGCAAATTTTCTTCATGACATCCAAGATCTTTTTTTTCCCCTCATAAAGCTGTTCAGAACCAAAATTGTGACTAATCTATATACTGGAGCAGTGTACTGTAGTAAAAAATATACAGAGGAGAACCCAAACCCACAATACAATATTAGAGGCAATTTTGAAAGGTATCTGAGAGTCAGCTTAAATATTAGTTGTTTTTTATTTTAGATGGTAAAATATATGGTAAAATATATGGCTCCTTGTACCACTGCCACAACTGTGCCTATGGATCACTATTATTGGCAACCTATGTGAATATCATATTTCTGAAATAAATGATGAGAAGTGCATTTGCAATGGGGAAAACATGAACAACTGAATGTTTCTGCTTTCTATAATCTAGTAATCAAAATTTTTATGTCAGAAAGTAGCATGGAAATAGCAAATTACATGCAAGGAAATCTGATAAATAGGGTTTAGGGTAGAGCTGCACAAATATGAATGACAAAAAACACAAAGGACAAGTGACTGCATGTTAGTAGATGAGAAATATATATTTTTGTGGCAATAGAATGTTAAAGTATCAGCTCAGTGGAAGCTAATTGAAGGTAATATGGAGTTGGCTGTATAAGACATGTAATTCAACATTAGTGAGCAAACATCTGCACTATGCCGATAAGATCTAAATGCTCAAACTGAGATGTAAACCCAAGATTTATATATACAGTAACTCCAGGTGTAGTATCAGCTTTTCTGCTCAGCTCTAGTGAAGAATCATCTTTGAACATACAAACAGATAACTACACTCACAAATTACAAGACCCATCTTGTCAGCAAAAATTGCTCCAATATATAGTACAAATTGTTGCAGGTGTATATATTTTTATTTATAAAAGCGGACATCTCTACAAATAATGCACATCCAGCAGAAAACAAGTATGCAATAACTCCATTCCTTAAAATGTTAAAATATTCCCATTGTAAAAAAAAAAAATCTGCAAAAGGGCAGCATCTGGGATATGAGCTAAAATTTATGAGATAACATCGCCCATAAAAGTCTCACAGTAATGCTGTATATAAATCATTTGTTCTAATCCATGGCTAGGGAAAAGATTAAACTAAATGCTTTTTTCTTCTCTGAAAATAGGGTATCAGAAACAAATACATATCAGAGCACCTACATTCTTCATGGAGACAGAGCTTTTTTTTTTCTTTATGTAATTTTGAAAATGCTTAAACTTACATCTTAATAGAATCCTAGCCAAGAAATGTATCTTGTTTATTGTAAGCTGATATTTGGTGACAAACCTCAAGCTATTCAGCTATAAACTCAGAAATAGGTCCAACTATAAAAGATATGAAGTCAACTTCACTTTATCCATTATTCCAAAGGCCACTGAAATTGATATTTTAATTTCCACAATGCATTACCATTTTACAGTGTTTGCCCTTACAGCTCTCTTGCTCCAGTTTATCAAACTTTTATTCTTGCTTTCTTCCCCCCACCCCTCAAAAAAACAAAAACAAAAAACAAAACTCACTTGTGAATAGAAAGGTGTAGGACTGCATGACAATGAAATGGGACAGAAAATTGTTTGGTTAAACAGCAAGATCCACTGAATAAGTAGATAAAGAATCACTTCCTAAATATATTAACTAGAGGCATTTATACAATATCGATTACAAGGGAGCAGTAAATGACTTATACTGCATCCAAGTCAGCAATGTCTTCCTAATGGAAAAGCATATACCAGCAAAACAGATTTACCTGGCTCCTAATCCATAGCTTGGCACATTGATATATCTTATTCAGTCCTCTAAGGAGTAGAAAAAGATGTTGCACATAGAAGAGGTGAGACCACTACCTGATAACTGATGCTGCTCCCAATCAGAACATCTGTGGGAAGCTCATTAAATAAGAAAAAAGGGTGGCCACAGCTATGTGAATGAAATCCCTTCTCTTTTTTCTACAAAGGCTGGTGCTTTGATGGTCATGAACACCATTTTCTCAACCTGCACCCCAGCAGATGCCCCTGGATACAGCCCTTCTTTTCCTTTGCAACTCTTGACATTTGACTTTTATGCTTTTTTTTTCTTTGATATTTTCCTGTTTGCTTTCACTAATCGTTTTAGTGGTTGTTTCTACTCATTGTCTTCATTTTGGTACTGGGTTCAGAAGCAAACCTTAAGAAGCAAGAGATACATTCATTGTGTACTATTGTTCCCTTATTTTTTCTTTCCTAAACTAAGTACATAATGAAGAGCACTGCCTGAAAAGAGAACCTTAATCATTGAACCTGATTCATTGTGGATAACCTTAATCATATGTACATATAGTATGAAAAATGATTAAGGTTCTCCATGCATAGACCCAGGGTTTCCCCTTAAAACTTGTCATTGCTACCTCTCTTGATAATATACTTAACCATGCCCATATATGGCAAATGAGAAAAGGAATCATTAACGTATCCAAAAGAGACAATTGTGCAAAGAATTGACATGAGTTATCCAAGCCCATCCTATCATCAGCCAAATTGCTTCCTTGAAATGCAATTTAAGGAGATTTAGTGAGGGGACAAGAAAATGGCTAATGTTGAAATTGGTTTGTGTAACAATTCACTGAACAGGTAATCATTAGCTGCAAGACTCAAAGTCTGTTTTGTAACTTTTTAAAGCTAGCAATGCCATAGACTATGCATATTACTGGTTATTTAAAGCACCCATTTAATGCATACCTTTAAAATATATGTATCCTGCATCAGAGAGGTATGAAATCTCCATACAATGGTTTATGATGTTAGAAGAATCAATAGGGACCAAAATTACTTCTGTGCTAATTTCTGTCTCCTAACTATTTTCCATGGCTCTGTAAGCACCAATCGTATTACCTGTACTACAGTTTGAGCACATATCTCCATTCTTCTCATTATGTAAAGAGAACAGCTTTATTCTCCTTCTCTAGGCTATGTATGCTAGGCTAAATACACACAGGATATATGTACCAATGACACTTAGTCATTAGCTTATTTCTTCTACTGTGTTCTACTTGTTGATGCTATGTTGATTGTACTCTCATTACTATATATAGTAAGGGAACACTTGTGATTATTATTTTTTTGGTGACTTAACATACATTGCTTCAGCAGGATTATCTGTCAAGTAACTTTCTTTCTATAATAAGCTCAGGCTGGTGTCATCAGGGTAGCCTTTAGGCACCTTGTCTTCTGCCTTTTTTTTCCAACTGCCTTTGTTAAAGCATCAGGGCGTATGCAATGATTCCTTCCTTTGTACTACATGTCCAAAATATTTAAGTTTAACTTTAATGTTAGTGCTTCCTATGAAGCAGTCTGATTTTACTTTATCTAATACTGAATCATTTGTGATCCAAGGTATTCTCCATTTCCTTCAGCCCACAATTCAAAGGCATTATTTTGTTTCTTTGTTCAGCCTCTCTTCTACTCCAGCCTTCATAGTCATATATTACAACAGGGAAAACCATAGTCTTGACAATTTATACCTTTGTTGTCAGTGTGAAGTCTTTTCATTTGGATATTTCATCTATATCTGTCACAGTCTTTCTCCAAGTCTCTTTATTTCATACAGCTACAGTCAAAATACCTATGAATTTTTGAGTCTAGAATAAAATCTGTGACCAGTTTAATTTTGTCTCCTTTCATTTGGACAATACCTACTGATATAATTATTTACTTGTTTAAGAGTGATCAGAAGCTCAACTTAGCTTTTACACTTTCTTTTTTCAACTTGAATTAGAGATTTGTTTATTCTCACTTCCAGCCACCATGGTACTATCATCAGCATTTTTGAGGTTAGGTTTTTTTTTGTTCCAATCTTTATTTCTTACTCTGAGGCATTTCTTATTACACATTCTGCCTATAAACTAAATAAGAGAAAGTATACAACCTTGGAAAATAGAACCAACATTAAAAAAAATCACATTTCATTTTATTTTACGATATTTAGAAGCTGCTTGACTTCAGAATGACTCTTGGCAGCTTACATAAAATACAGAAAACTTTTTTTTTTAAAAAAAGAGAAAATGCCATGTATCTGGACAGACACACACTCTATAATAGAAAACATAATCAGTTGGAGTCCATACACTTCCTGTTCAAAAGCCTGGGAGAACAGCCAACTTTTTAGACTTCTGGAACATCTTCAGGGTAGATACCAATTTGATCTTTGTGGGGGATATAATTCAGGAGGCCATGATATCCATTGTATAATATTTGCTTAAGCAAAAGTGTTGTAAAGAGGACAGCTTAATGAGACTGCATATATTCTTCTCTTTGTTATAAGTAATAAGGTCTCATGGGAGCTCTTGGCATGTTCATGGGCTGCAAGGATAACTCTTCTTTGTAAATGAATGTCTTAATAAACATGTCTATTGAAGAAGCCCCCTTCATGGATTACTGCCTTGTCATGGTGAAGGGGCTTGCGTAATTCAATGAAGCTATGAGCTATGCCGTGCAGGGCCACCCAAGACGGACAGGTCATAGCCGAGAGTTCTGACAAAACGTGATCCACTGGAGAAGGAAATGGCAACCCACTCCAGTATCTTTGCCATGAAAACCCTATGGACAGTACCAAAAGGCAAAACGATATGACACTGGAAGATGAGCCCCTCAGGTCGGAAGGCGTCCAATATGCTACTGGGGAAGAGCAGAGGGCTAGTACTAGTAGTGCCAGAAAGAATGAAGCAACTGGGCCAAAGCTGAAAGGATGCTCAGCTGTGGATGTGTCTGGTGGTGAAAGGAAAGTCCGATGCTGTAAAGATTTTTTCTCCATAGGAACCTGGAATGTAAGATCCATGAATCAAGGAAAGCTGGACGTGGTCAAACAAGAGATGACAAGACTGAACATTGACATCTTAGGTATCAGCGAACTAAAATGGACAGGAATGGGTGAATTTAATTCAGATGACCATCAGGTATACTACTGCGGACAAGAATCCCTCAGAAGAAATGGAGTAGCCTTCATAGTCAATAAAAGAGTAGGAAAAGCAATACTGGGATACAATCCTCAAAATGACAGAATGATCTCAGTTCGAATCCAAGGCAAACCATTCAATATCACAGTAGTCCAAGTCTATGCCCCAACCACCGGTGCTGAAGAGAATGAAATTGACCGGTTCTACGAAGCCCTACAGCACCTTATAGAACTAACACCAAAAAATGATGTCCTTATCATCATGGGGGATTGGAATGCTAAAGTAGGAAGCCAAAAGATAACCGGAATAACAGGCAAGTTTGGCCTTGGAGTACAAAATGAAGCAGGGCACAGGCTGATAGAATTTTGTCAAGAGAATACGATGGTCATAGCAAACACTCTTTTCCAACAACCCAAGAGACGGCTCTACACATGGACATCACCAGACGGTCAACACAGAAATCAGATTGACTATATTCTCTGCAGCCAAAGATGGAGAAGCTCTATACAGTCAGTAAAAACAAGACCAGGAGCTGACTGTGGCTTGCTGCCATCAGATCTTTACTCAAGAAAATTCTTTACTACCACAAAGGAGAGGAAGAGTTAAAGAAAGGATGCAACAACCAGAATAACAGAGTTGGAAGGAACATTGGAGGTCTTCTAGTCCAGCCCCCTACACAAGCAGGAGACTCTACATCATTACAGACAAGTGGCTGTCCAGACTATTTTTAAGAGCCTCCAGTGATGCAGCACCCACAGCTTCTGAAGGCAAACTGTTCTACTGGTTAATTGTTTTCACTGTTGGGAAATTTCTCCTTAGTTCTAGGTTGCTTCTCTGCTTGATTAATTTCCATTCTTTGTTCTTGTTCTGCCTTCTGGTGCTTTGGAAAATAAGTTTATCCCCTCTTCTTTGTGACAGACCCTTAAATATTGGAACACTGCTATCACGTCCTTCCTTCTTTCTTCCATCCCTCTTCCTTTTTCATTCTCTTCCATCCATCCACCACAGTTGCCTGATCCAACAAATACATGATGACTTACTTTATTAGATCATGCAATCAAGAAATTCCTGGAGCCTAAGACTGGAGCAGATATTTTGTTCTCTTTTGCCTGAAGACTTCATTCTGATGAGCTTTCTTCACAATCTAGTGCTGAGCTTGTAGAACAGGGGTGTCAAACTCGCAATGTTACATGACGTGTTGCGATGTATCGTGACTTTTCCCCCATTACCGGCAATGGGGTGGGCACAGTTTTGGCATGATGAATCCAGCCCAAGGGCCAGCAGTTTGACACCCCTGTTGTAGAAGACCATGCTGGGCATTGATTTCCCCATAAATGGAAGTCATCTGTCTCACACATTTGGACATCTTCGCAATTATGCTCCAATAAACTAATTTGAAAGTTAACTATGCTGCTATTCAGTGCCTGTACTATATTCAGCAGAACAACGTGGCTGCCAGTATTTTTTTCTAGGCAGTGGTAGTATTTTATCATGAACAAAAGTGTATGACATCTGAGATAAACCAGCATTGGGTTTCTGGTTTTCAGACGTTGAGTGCTATTGATTTGAAACCATCTGTACAACTGGCTCACTAGGTGTAATAGAAGATGTAGGCCACCCTGCTAACTACCATGCAGGGGTCTTCTCTGCTGATTTATAAAATAAAGAAATGTTTTGATCCCCTTGGGATTCAAGATGATGACACTGATAGAAACACAGGAGACATGCTTTGCCAACATTTCACTCCATGCATGGCTACAGGGAAAAGCCCAGCAGAGCTGCGCTGAGGGAGGCGACTAATCACAAAGCTGGACAGGTTGCACCCAGACCAGGTGGCAGCAGAGGCCTCTCACCCAAAACCCCCGAGGGGGCTACAAGTGGGCGACGGGGTGTGGGCCAGGAACTATGGGCATGGGAACTTGTGGGTGCCAGGGAAAATCACTAAAATATCAGGCCCTCTCTCACACGAAGTGGGCCTAGAGGGTGGGTGAGTTGTCCATTGCCATATCTATCAGCTTAGGAAGTGTTTTCCAGAATGGCCACAAAGCGAGGACTTCATCACAGGTCCTTGCCACGGACCGCAAACCGGCAACCAGGCCAGTCCATTCATAGGCTCTGAGTGCCCAAGCAGCCAGAGCAACAGGGAGATGGCCATAGGGGAGGAAAGCCCAGAAGTGCAACATGGGTCCCCTGACAGAGAAAGCCAACCTAAATACTACAACTGCTGTGCTAACTCTGCAGAACAAACTGACTCTGGGGTGGGACAACCTGGAAGGGCCAGCCAGAGAATGCCGAGCCAACTGGAATCACTTGAACTGAGAGACACTGGTTTACCCAGCCCGGCGGGCAAGCTGGTAGGCCAGGAAGTGCCTGGGTCCCCCAGGCATTCCACAAGGGTTCGCAAACCTCCTGCTTATCTACAAGATTTTGTCCTGAAATAACGAAGCTATAATGTTGTGTGTACCTTTATTGTGCTGCTAGCTAGGAATCATCTGTATTAGCTAGGATGGAAACGTGTTAACTCACACTAGTGTTATTCCTTTGTAAACTTGTATCACTGTAATTACTTTTCTTTTGTTACTATAACCTTTGTACATTCTAGGGGGAAGGGTATAATGTATTGGGCTTGTTTTGTCAAGGGAACACCATGTGGGTAATTGCTGGGAGGTTGCTTGAGCAGGGAAGCTGGCTAACGGCCCCCAGCTCCTCAGACAACCCACCCCCAGCACCGCTATTAGTTGCCTCTAGGGTGGCAATAGGTTGCTTTAAACCTATTGGCCGCTGCCTAGAGGCCAGGGTATAAATTGCTGCATTCGCAGCCCTGTTTCTCAGTTCAGATCCTGCAAGCAATAAACAATGACCTTGCTGAACTCGCTCACCTCATCTTGTCATTAAGCAATGAACCCAGCATATAACACCATCCATTTAAACTCCTCTGGAAAGACTGTCTTCACCATATTGTCCAAGCAGTAGAGGAAAGCATATCTTTGACTTACACCTGAACATCTGACATGAAACAGATACTGCTAATTAATTTTTGAGACTCTTGAGTATTCTCAATATGAAATCATCTGTGATGCCCTCTGTGTTTTATGGCAAATTCAGGATGGTTTTACTCAATCTGAAGTGCCCATGGCAGTGCCAGGTATGAGTTCTAGTGCTCCGAGCCCAGATCAAATACTGATTTTGAACTTGCTACTTAGTGGCTTATTTTAAAATACTGATGGCAGTTAAGACTCTGCCTGAACACCTGGACTTCTCGCACTTGGATTTCCATGGTGAGACTTATGTGTTGTGTGACTTTGGAACTCTTAAAGTCATCCTGTTGGCAAGCTGCTGCTGGTGTGCCTTCCTTTACTGTTTTGTCACTCCTGTGTGTCAAGGAGTCGGTAATAGCACACTATTTTTCATGGTAGATTCTAAGTATAGGTTACTTAGAAAAAAATATTTAATCCAGTTATTCACCTGGCTTAAACTGAAGTCATAAACACAAATTTCCCTCAATGTTACAGGTTGACATTGATCCAGTTATTTCTCCCACTTATGTCTGAAATGGAAATACAGGTGATCCCCCGGTATGACTGTTCATTTAGCAAATTTTCACAAGAATGAATTTATTCAGAAAGGGTATTTATGGTAGAAATTCAAAACTGTGACCAAAAAGAGGCCTCTGTAGCCATGTGACTTGGATTCAGTCTCTGCTGCAGCCGTGGCCATTTTTAACACTCACTTGCCTGGGCCATTTGGAGTTACAAACCCAGCAGGGTTTTTGTTTTGTTTTGTTTTTTTGTCCCTGGTCAAATGACCAAACAAGATCCAGTGATTTTTGCAGCTGGTGCTGAGCTTGTTTTTGGCTTTTGGTGCTGCATGGAGGATCTGCTGCTGCCTGGGCTTGAGAACTGGAGTGTTAGAATGTATTCTGTAAGTATTTTAAAATATTCTTTTTTGTTACTCTATAGTACTGTACTGTTTGTAAGCACTTTGGGAACTGCTCTGCTTCTTTTTAAGTGCTGTACTTTGCAAACTATTGTGCTTGTAAGTACAGTACTTTGCAAAGAAAGTTTGTTTGCATTTGCCTTGTAACTGCTTGTAGAAATGCTAGCCAGCATCTACACAAAGCATTCTATAATGTTGTTTCCTTGCTTTTATTTTGGAGATTAGTATATATTACTGTAGTTTGTAGGTTTGAAATTTAAATTGCCTCCAGAAGTTGTGGGTGCCCCATTGCTGGAAGTTTTTAAGAAGAGACCGGATAGGCGTTTATCAGAAATACTCTCTTGTGGGAGCAGTGAGTTAGACTAGATGACCTCAAGGCCCCTTCCATTTCTGTTACCTTACAAACTCAGAGTTCTGTAAATCCCTCCCCCATCTCCCTCTGGGTACCTGGCTGGAGACTCTTAAGCTAATTGGTGTAAAGTGGTCTTTTTTAAAATCCCCTCCCCAGATGAAGATGCTTGAGCTGACTAGCAAAAAGTTTTTTAAAAAAAAACAAAAAAAAACCAAACAAAACTGGATTCCTGAGCCAAGGCTGCATCGGAAACAGCTAATAGGCAGATCTTTGTTCATTTAATGACCCATTTGATTCAATTAATGAATTTGATTTTAAAAATTTGTAAAATTGAGTGATTCATCTGATGAATGTTTTGACTTACGATCCTAATGGGCAGGCTCCATTAGGTTCATGCCTTAGGACTACCTGTATTCATTTATTTTGACCAGATAGATGAGCAATTTAGCTACACCCGATTAAACGTTTCTTCTGTTTCTGTTTTCACAGGAGCTGAGACAGGTTACAGTAGGAGTTCAGTTTCATACCGAAAGCTTTCCTTTACTCGCCTCCAATCACAATTTTAATGTTTATGTTGTGACCTTGAAAACATCAGTAGTTAAATTGGAACATGCGTATTGTATGCCTTTCCCCTCCAGCATCTTAAGCCTCGGGCATCCTAAGCTATGGCAAAATATCATTTGAAAAAAATGAAATAGGCATTTCAAGTTTATACCCTAAATCAAAGAGGCATTTTTTTAGTTTCAGTCCTTCTGAACTGACTGCAGGATATTTCATTATACTGCCGTTTTGTAATGACTTTATAACCCAACTTTTATATATGTTTTCAGTGGATTGTGTGCAACAGTAGGTATATCTCCAGGGAGACAGAATCAGATTCCAGCCATAAATTAATAATTAGAGTCTCAATTATATTGCAAAACAAGAATTTCTCTGCTGAAAAAAAAATGAAAGAGGCAAATGGGAAAACTCAAGGCATGACTATATACAGAAAATAAAAAACAGAAAATGGCTCATTTGCTTCTTTTCCATTTGCAGAGTGCCTATAAAAATGCCAGCAGGATTGATTTTTAGGCAAACAGTAACCGTGCACTAAAGTCGAGATTAATTCACAATATTCCTCTTGCAACCTTGCATTTCAGCCACAGTTACCAGGGCTGCGTTGATCTGAGGGTGCTTTAATTTTAGTTAGAAAAGAGACCATTTCATTATTGCATTTAATGAGAATAGTCTTTTCTTCCTTCTGATCCCCCACCCTCACCTCTGTGAAAATGCAAAGAATGCTTCTGAATTAGTTCACAAAATAATTGCTTTCTGCAATAATTAAGATTTTATCACCTGGAAAATTCCATGCCAATTGATGAGGTGAATCTTTCCAGTATGCTGTGGCAAACTGACCATCAGATAAATTATAAGTGTACGATTTCAACCTTGTCTCCATTATATATCTGGCTTGAGTGTTGCACTTCTGGCAGTGGCTTATTTATCATTAATGGCTTTTCTAATATTATAATAACACTACTTCACCAAGCGCTCTGCCCTTGAATTTCTTCTGAAAGCTTTATTGTTTAAGCTTTCACAGGCATTTTTTTAACCAGATAGGAAATCTAAGGATATAGGGAAGAGTACAGTGTCCTTTCTTTTAGTTTGTTCTCTTCAGTTCTTTGCGGTATATCTTCTTCACTGAACTTCAGATGCTCTTCCAATGCCCCTTTTTCCTCTTCAACCGTCTGGTATACTTGCAACATTCCACATCTACCTGTTTTCCTTGGTAAATACTGTAGAGTCTGTCAACATTGCTGTGTGGATTAAGGCCATGATTCGTTGTCACTGTTTTTCTTGTCTTTTTTAAAAAAATCCAGTACTTTTATTCAGTTCAGTTCACTACTTTAGGTATGTATTTAATGACTGGATTTGCCCAAGTGTTAATTTGCCCAAGTGTTAGTTCCTCTGCTGAGTTCTGACTTTAAGATCTTCTTCGTTCTCATGTTGTATTCACTTCTCACCTTCTTCTTCAGTGTGCTTGATGTTGTCAGCTTGAAGAATGCTCATCTATTTGTAGTGATCATCTTCATACAGACACTTGATGCTATTTCTATAGGGCACCTTGATTCTTTCCATATTCACTTTTTTTCTATTGATGGTGAAAGTGACACATCAGTCCAGTCCAGTCCAGTCCAGTCCAAATTCAACTGCAATTTTTTGATTTTATACATAGGCAGCGATTCTGTTTCAGATGGGGTTTTTCCCTACAGTTTTAGATTGTCCATATAAAGATGGTGGATAACTTGTCAAATATTTTTGAAGTTTAATAGTTTAATAGCCATGGACTGACTTGTTCAGTATTCCTGCAAGAGAAATCAATGCAATGACAAACTTTAGTGGTCATAGTGAGTCTCCTTGAAAAAAATTCTTTGATATTAACCTCTCCCAATCTATTGCCATTGACCAGCAACCATGTCTTCCATTGTGTCATTGACCTTTGCACAAAGCTTTTGATGTTTTTCCTGAGTCCTTTTATTTCTAGGTACTTGATTATCCAATCATGTGGCAGGGAGTCATAAACTTCTTGTATTCAATCCAAGTTACTTCAAGTTGGTCTTTTATCTCTACTTCTTCAGATGCACTGGTTCCCAGTAGGCTTTCAAATGCAATTCATTGTGCAATTTGTAAATTACAATTTATAAATCTCTACATGGAACAGTACAGTGACAGTTATAGTCCTTGACCTAATGGTGATTCAAAGTTATGATGGCCTCAAAAAGTGATTGACTTATTCTTGAAAGTATAATTGTTGCACACATACACACACACACACACACACACACACACAATGCAATTCTAATACTTGGCAATCTGCTTATATTTACAACTAGCTATAGCATCCAGTGATCAATTGATCATGATTTGCATTCTTTCCCCAAAAACAACATTGTAGGCATCTTTCTTTAAAAAGCCATACTTTTAACAGAATGCAGATCCAAATCTTCTCTTACTCCATTGAATTACAAAGAGTTCAACCTCTCAGAAGTATAGAGTGCAGATGCTTAAAAGGAAAATGAACCACCCCAATTATAGCTATCCCTTGCTCTTTAAAGTTACCATATATACTTGAGTATAAGCCGATTTTTCAGCCCAAAATCCACTTCGGCTTATACTCCAGTGAACAAAAAAAAGAACTGTCCCTTCGTTCGGGCCAGGCTGCTGAGAGAAGGGAGCGGCAGAGCCTTGCAGAGCTGCTCCCTTCGGCTCCTCTTTGTTCAGGCCAGGCAGCGGAGAGAAGGGGCAGCAAAGGCTTGCAGAGCTGGCAGAGGTCCCAGCAGTCCAGCGTTGTTTCTCCCCCTCGTGCGTGCGTGTGTGTGTCAGACCCACAGGAATGGCTGGTAGGGAAGCGGCATTCTGGCATTCCCCCCCTTCCTGTGTGTCGGGCCCACGGGGCTTGACACACAGAGAAACGCAAATGCCGGACTGCCACCACCTTTACTAGCCATTCCTGCGGGTCTGACACACACACACACACACACACACACACGCACGAGGGGGAGAAACAACGCTGGACTGCCGCCACCTCTGCCAGCCCTGTGTTTCTCTGTGTGTCAAGCCCCGTGGGCCCGACACACAGGAAGGGGGGGAATGCCGGAATGCCGCTTTCCTACCAGCCATTCCCGTGGGTCTGACACACACACACACACGCACGAGGGGGAGAAACAACG
Source organism: Vipera ursinii (assembly GCF_947247035.1). Taxonomy (NCBI): domain Eukaryota; kingdom Metazoa; phylum Chordata; class Lepidosauria; order Squamata; family Viperidae; genus Vipera; species Vipera ursinii. Next base: position 137,216,363 of record NC_139516.1, on the reverse strand, counting down.
CTGGACTGCCGCCACCTCTGCCAGCCCTGCAAGCCTCTGCCGCCCCCTTCTCTCAGCTGCCCAGGAAGCTTGTCCACCGCCCCATACTTCGCGTCTCAGCGCCCATTTTCTCGGCGAAGACTTCTTTCGGGGGATCCAGCCTCTGCCGCCCCCTTCTCTCAGCTGCCCAGGAAGCTTGTCCACCGCACCATACTTCGCGTCTCAGCGCCCATTTTCTCGGCGAAGACTTGTTTCGGGGGATCCAGCCTCTGCCGCCCCCTTCTCTCAGCTGCCCAGGAAGCTTGTCCACCGCCCCATACTTCGCGTCTCAGCGCCCATTTTCTTGGCGAAGACTTGTTTCGGGGGATACAGCCTCTGCCGCCCCCTTCTCTCAGCTGCCCAGGCAGCTGCCCAGGCAGCTGAGAGAAGGGGGCGGCAGAGGCTGCATCCCCCGAAAGAAGTCTCCGCTGAGCGAGAGAATGAGGCGGTGGAGCGCTACGCGAAGTATGGGGCGGTGGAAGCTTGCCCACCGCCCCATACTTCGCGGAGCACTCCAACGCCTCATTCTCTCATCTCAGCGCCCATTTTCTCGGCGAAGACTTCTTTCGGGGGATCCAGCCTCTGCCGCCCCCTTCTCTCAGCTGCCCAGGAAGCTTGTCCACCGCCCCATACTTCGCGGAGCACTCCAACGCCTCATTCTCTCGTCTCAGCGCCCATTTTCTCGGCGGAGACTTCTTTCGCGAGATCCAGCCTCTGCCGTGCTGCACCGAGAGAACAGCAAGCCGCCCCATTCTCTTGGCGGAGCACTCCACCACCCCATTCTCTCGGCGGCTTGTCACCCTGTTCTCTCATCTCAGCAGAGACGTCTTTCGGGGGATCCAGCCTCCAGCTGCTGCATTTCCCAGCCTCGGCTTATACTTGAGTCAATAACTTTTTCCAGTTTTTTGGGGTGAAATTAGGGGTCTCAGCTTATACTCGAGTCAGCTTATACTCAAGTATATACGGTAGTCAGTAGGAGAGTTGATTATCATTTTAGATCAGGCTTTGAGTCAAATTTAGCAGCCTGTGTTTCACTCCCAGTCAATTTAGCTCCCCCCCCCCAGAATGTCCAAACTGGTTGGGATTCTTAGTGCTCAGTGAAGTTTTTATGAATTTTAGACAAAGAAGCATTGAGAAAGTCAGCAAAATGATACCTAAACCTAAAACTTCTTGCTTCATCTCATAGATCTATTTTTGACTACATCATTGTATTACTTCCAAGAACTGTGCCTTACTGTTTAAGACCGATAACTACAGAAACAAAAGAACAAAATTCCGTAATCCAAACAGAAGCTAAACATGGCTACGATAACACCCAGGCAACCCAAGATAAAAGACTTTTTTCAGATAATGGACAGTGTAAGTAAGTCTCCTTTTCTCTTTTCTTCCCCAATTTTGACCCCAGGCAAAAAAAACTAGCTTCCTTCTGGATTGGGAAGAGGATGCCTACTTCTCTGTGGAGGAGAGAGTTGCAATTCCAGTAAGAGTTGGAGGGAAGAATAAGAACAATATTAAGAACAGTTTTAAAGGAGACTTGGATTTGGTTTCTAAGAAGTGCCTACTAACAGCTCAAACAGTCTCTGCTATATTTGACCAGCTCCTGAAAGCAAATAGAGAGATTAAAGAATTAAAGTGTCTAATGAGAGGACTTCCAGTTTTGCGCAGTAGCGCAGCAGGCAAGGGATTGCAGGGCTCCGGACCCTACCAGGGAACCCTAAATGGGCCTGAAGTTGTCCTATAGAGGCAACATAGAAGGGGGGAAGTCCCGCCGATTGCAGAGAGATGGTGGTCGATCAGTTTGGGAAAAGCCCTCCAGAAACCAGCAGGAGAAGAGGCTCGCTTAATTTCTGAGTCTAGCCCAAGCTACAAGCAACCGAAATCAAACTGACTGTAAACAATGTGTTTGGAACTGGGTAAGAACAATGATTTTCTCTCTCCTACATGGAAATTGATTTCCTGGGGAAAAAAAGAAAAGCCCCAAGAAGCAAAAAGCCTCCAAAAGTGAAGGAGGGGGACCTTTGCTCCACCATCCTGCAGACAGAAGTGGTGAATTATACCTTTCAGGGGGAACAGAAATATACTAAAATGATAATAATACAAGACTTACTTTGGATAAGTTTGAAATTGGTGGAATCTGTTAAGATTTTCCTTTTATATCATGAAAATAGAAGTAAATAATTATTACTGAAAAGAACTGGTGCTGACATCTAGTGGTGGATGAAAATATACAACAACAGCTGCTCTGTTACAGGGAGTGGCAAGGCCCAAGAAAAGATAAATTTGATTCTGGTGATCTTCAATGTCTTAATAACAGAGAACAGCTGTGACAAAAAAGAAAGAGAAAGAAGGAAAGGAACAGAAAGGAAAGGAAGAAAAAAGAAAATATCTTGGGCTTTCTACAAATTGAGAATTATAAACTCCTAAAAAAAAAGTATTGACCTTTCTGGATTACAAATACTAACTCAACACTGAATTTAAAGCTGTCTGCAGAGGGAAAAAAAGCCTCTGGTTTTTGGCTATCATGGAAAACCAGAGATTTCCAGAAAGAATATACCAAATAAATAAATAAATAAATAAATAAATAAATAAATAAATAAATAAATAAATAAATAAATAAATACTTTCCAGAAGGAGATCTATGCTATGTTGCAACTAATTCAAGCAACAATAATCTCAAATCACAAGGAAATTAAACATAACATTGAAAACATAAATAAACACATTTTCAATTTAACTTTACAACATAAAAATTTTCAGAAAATAAAAATAGAGAGTGAGCAGAAAAAACAGACAACTGAATACGAGACAGAGGAGAGAGATTTCAAGATGCAATTTAACAATACAAGGAAGTATGACTTAACCCAAATGGGGAAGAAAATACAGGAAACTCTGGACATGGAAAAGACAAACTATACTTTAAGATTACAAAATAAGTTTCACGACAAGAAAAAAATGGATTTTCCAGAAGAATTACGAGAACTTGAGAGACCAAAAATAATAAATAAAATCAAGAAAGAAAAAAGGGAAAAGATTTTCAATGAATATGAAGGGGTGAAACCTTCCTATAAAAACATCTTACTGTACCTGTTTTGCCTTTTATCTTTGCAACAACATTTATAAGTTTATGGGAAGATTCTTTGATTCATTGAAGCATATTGTACAGGGAAGATGTTGGACAAAAAAAAGCTAAAGTGACAATTAAGAAATTAGATGATGGGAATTACCAGAAGGATTTAAAAATTAAACATTTTTTTCAATATGGTTAAAGAAATAACAATTTTGAATACAAGTGAAGATTAGTTTAAGAGGGATGAACTCCTCAAGTAATATAGTATGCCTTCTTTCCTTTTTTCATTTGTGCTTGGTTTTTAGATATGAAAAATATAAAAATGTTGGGATAGTTTACATAAAATAAATGTTTTCTGTTTTGTCTTTTTTCTCTTATTTTCCTTTAAGATATGAGAAATATAAAAATGTGATGGTTTGTATGAGAAAAAAGACTTAAATACTTAAGTGTAACTAATTTTGAGAAAATCTTAACCAGTAAGAATGTTTTGAATATTGTGGGGAAAACAAATTTAAATAAGAATGTAAACAGGATTTATGACGAGGCAATCAAGATGATCAATGAAAAGAAGCTTTATATTGATGTAATTATTATTTAAAGAAACATGAGAAAAATGTTTATATTTAATTGTTATTTATTTAAATAAGAACTGTGTTTGTTGGCAAAAGAGAATATTATTGGAAGAAGAGGAAATCAAGCAAAGCTATTATATAGAATATAGAATTATAGAAATTGTTATTGTTTCTTAAACACTAACCTAGACAACACAATGTTTACCAAATATTAAGGTGTATATTAAAATTTATATATATATATATATATATATATATATATATATATATATATATATATATATATATATATATATATTCTCTAATGAGAAAACACATCAATAAGTTAGCTGAAGAAGTAAACAGCAAAGCTCACATTCCAAAGCTTACCCATGACATTCGGCCAGCCTGTGTGGACTGGGAGTCTCAGGGTGAAGAGGATGCGGTGAAGAGGCTGGTCTAGAAGAGACATAGGATTTTACTTCAAGTTGCTAACATCCCTCTGAACAGGGGTGGCACAACAGGTGGCATAACAGGAGTGTGATTTTGATCTCTCTATCCCAACTCTATGCTATAGTGTATATTCTAACGAGCTAATAAGAGATTTCTTGGCTCCCCAACAGACAAGGCTGCAAAAGAATATTGCTAACCTTTGGGTAGATTGTTCTGCCATCAATGTTATTCAGGCTTGAGACCTCATTAAAGAAACTCTGTATTTGGCCAAGACGGGTATTTCACACCACCCAAATACAGTCCCTGTTAAAGTCTGGGCAGAGAGCCAAGAAAGTGAGGGAGGTCAACATTAATCTTGGGAACTCCAAAATACCAATGGCCAACAAGGTTAAAAAAAGACAAGGACAATAAAAAAGAATACACAATGGAAAGCTTCAGTTCATGGATTGATGAGGAAGAGCTAGTCCACCAGTTTGCTACCCTTTGCCCAGGAGACCAAGAGATGATACTGGAGAATACTGAAATAATTGGTCAAATGTTGAGGTTGGCAGCTGGTGCAACAGAAAGCTTGAATGTTTTGCTTCCTACTGGCAGCTCCTCCATGGAACTGCTATCAAGTCTGGCTTCTGAAAGCACTCAAGCCCCAATAAATAAAAAGAGAAGGCATACTAGCCCCCCCACACACCAAAATAAAGAGGAGGAGGAAAGGGACATCCAACAGGACTTCTGGTAATCAAGATAAAGAGGAGCAACAAGAAGCTCAACAAGTTCTGCAACTCACAAGAAGAAATATTGAACCTTATAAAAACTTTGATTATATGAGAAGCATAGTTAATATTGACCCAGCTCCAATGTCAAGTTGACATCCACATTCTTACCACCTAGCCAACCAAGCCAGACCACCTTGCCCATGGGAATCCCATACAGATGCTGACCTGGAATGTGGCTGGTTGGAAAGGGATGGCTGATAGTGGACTAATGAACCTCCTCTCTAGATTTGATGTAATAGCCTTTCAGGAAACCTGGTTAACTGAAGTGGATGAACCAGAACAACTGCCCAGGCTTTCAGGAATGGGCTTCCCCAGCTCAAAAAACAAAGGGAGACTCTTTGTGAATTATGCATTCTTATAGAGCAAAAATTGCAATGACAGGGGGAGAAACTCTACAATGAAGACAAGTATTTGCATTTCCTAGCTGTTAAATTTGGATATAAAGAGTTCAAGTTAATACTGGTAAATGTATATATCCCTCGACACATCTTGGGATTATAACTCTGAATACTTGATGGGTCTGGAAGTTATCCTAAATGATATATCTGTATTGTACCCTCAGTCTATAGTGGTATTACTAGGAGATTTTAATGCTAGGTTGGGCCCTTCTTTGTATGAGTTTTCTCAGAAGAAGGGAGTCCCAGTGGTGTTTTTTGATAACTATCCTCAGTGGCTCTTGAGAGACTGCAAAAGTAATGCTGCTGGCCTTTTCCTACTCTCCTTAATCTTGAACGGTAATCTCCAAATTTTTGGAGGTAAGGATAAGAATTACACGTATCCTTACACATACCACTCGGCCCATTCATGCAGTGTACTAGATCTCTTTTGTGTGTCTAGAGATAAAGTCAACCTCTTCTCTGAGGTCACGATACACTTTAGTGACGATAGTGATCATCAGCCTGTAAGAGTGACATTGAGAGGCTGCTCAGATTTAAGAGTATATAAACATGGCTGACAGATGGCTCACCAAAAAGGTAGAGTCAACCCAAAATAAAAGGTTAATTTGGGCCAAAGTTGATACTAAGGCAATATCAGACTGCCTTAAAGCATTGAATGCTACCAACTGGCTAGAATAATCCAGTCATCTCCTACTGACTGGCTGTCAGCCTTCAACACATTCTCTAATCTCTGTAATATCCTGAAGAAACATCTAACAACTAAACCTGGTACAAAAAGAGCCCGAGTGGGTAGACCCCATTGGTTTGATCCTGAATATCAGTGGCTGAAAAATAAATTGAAGGCAGCCATGAGGCTCACCCAGAGGAATCCTACTGTTCATATACAAGCTAAGATGTTGCACACAGGAAGGGAATATATGTATAAAAAAAATAAAGGAAAAAAAGTCCTGCCATTTCAATCTGGTGACAATTTGAGTTGGCTGCCAAAAGTCAAAACTCAGTAATATTTTGACACTCTGTAGCAGGTGTCCTAAAGGAATGGAGATTTGCATTTGATATACCAATCTCTGCTGAGGACTGGGAGAATTATTATCAGTGTTTGTTTGCTTCCACAGAACCTGCAGAGAAACTGTCTTTAAGCAGTGATTTAGTAAACTCTAGAACTCCTCCCCCTTGGCCACCAGTCTCAGAAAAGGAGATACAATCCATCATTAAAAGCCTAAAGAGCAATAAAGCTCCAGGTGAGGATTTTTTTACCAACAGAATTATTTAAGAAATTTCTCAGTTGGTGGGGACCAGTATTGGCAGTTCTTTTTCCACATATAAATAACACCTGCCATATACCAGATGGGTGGAAGATGGGAATAGTTGTCCCCATATATAAAAAAGGAAATAAAAAGGATCTTATTAATTATAGGCCCATCAGTCTGATTGACATTGCAGCAAAAATATGTACTAGGTTCCTTTTAAATAGACTCAAAATCTGGGTAGAGGAAAACCACATTCGTGCAGCAGAACAAGCAGGTTTTAGACAAAGCCAATCCACTATTGATGACTGCTTTGTCTTGAACCATCTAATTGCCAAACATGCCTATAAGAGGAAACCTGTTTGCTGCTTTTATAGACCTAATAGCAGCATTTGATATGGTAAACAGAGATGTACTAGGGAGTAAACTGACAGCTCTTAAAATAGAACATAGACATTGATTAAAGCCCTTTACACAAGTACTTGTTTGAGGGTGTAGTATGGGGTTAAGGGGTCTCTGACTAACAGGATTAAAGGGGTAAGGCCAGAGTATATCCTGGCCCCATTATTATTTAGTTTATATATCAATGATTTGCTAGGGTTAATGAAGGATCCCAGTACATATGCCAATGATCCTAAATACATACTGTAACAGCTTGCTCTATGCTGATGATATGATTTTATTATTGTATTCACAAGTAGGATTATGTAGGCTATTAAGAAGATACAGCTCTTATTGCCAGGATAACTCCCTAAACATTAGTAAATCTAAATAAAACATCATTGGAAAACATCAACAAAGACACAGATGTCAGTTAGACAGTGAACCAATTGAACAGGTTAACACCTTTCTATATTTAGGTGTAATTTTTTCCAAGACTGGATCTTGGGCCTGCCATCATCAATGGAGTACACTTAGAGCAAAAGCTTGTTTGAATTTATTGCTTAAACTAAAGAATCGTAGTTACCCAGGGTCCCTAACCCCATTAATTAAAGTATATAAAGCTAAGGTTACCCCATGCTCCTATATGGAGCAGAGGTTTGGGGTCTATACTCAACCACAGTCCTAGAACAAACACAGTCCCAGCATTTGAGATGTATTTTGGGTGTAGATCTAAGAACATCTGCTGCACCAGTTAGAGCTGAATTGGGAATTCAGAAATTCATGCATTATCCAAAATTAGAGCATATAACTACTAGCATAATGAAATGTAGACTGGTAGACTGCCCACGTTATGTCTACTAGAGCAAATAAAATTACAATCACAAATCTCCTGGATCACCAAACTAACAAATTTTGTAAAAAGCTATGGCCTTCCTGACTCTTGCGTAACAGGAGAACAGTTTAAAAAAAGAGCTGCCTAAAGAATTAAGGATATAGAAACAGAAAATGATATAGCTATCCTTAGTAAGGTGGGTAACTTGAAATGGCTGAGCAAATACAAATGTACTTTTCAAATAGACAGCTATCTGAAGTTACAACTGCCAAAATATCTAAGGGAGATATTTACATGAGTGAGATTCAAACAGCTCAACACTATGGTTAGATATGGGAGATTCCATTCCATACCCTACAATGAACATCTCTGCATTTGTGGAGTGCCAGAGGTAGAAGACCTGGCTCACATCTTATTTAATTGTTGCCTGTATAAGAGGGTGAGAGACAGGTACCTTGGTCTATATACCAAACGAATGACCCTTTGGGATCCCCATATCAAAACAACCTACCTTATGTCCGGCCAGAATCTGAAAATAACATTTAACACAGCACAGTACTTAAGCAAAATGGTTCAGTTGATATCTGCGCATGTGGGACTGATTGGGGTAGATTTCAGGGGTGACACAGAAATATATTTTATTTTATCTATATTTTAAATTATTGTATTTTATTCCCATTTCATTTTATTTTATTCCCATTTCATTTTAAATTTTATTTTATCTAATTCTATTTTAAATTGCTTTTATAAAACTATAGTAATAATTTGTTTCTGGAACTTTGCACTTTGATGTGGCCCAAGGGAAAATCAATCAATCAATAGAATGTCCAAACCGTGTGTCATCTTCTATGAGCCCCCTGCCCCCAATTATTTTGTTCTTTAAAGCTCTACATCAGGGGTGTCAAACTGTTGGCCCATGGGCCAGATGCGTCACGCCAAAACCGCATCCACCCCATGGCTGGCAATAGGAAAATAAGTCACGATATGTCGCAACATGTCACGTGACATCGTGAGTTTGATACCTGTGCTCTACATGGTGCTGGGCCAGATTATTTGTGAAATACTTTTCCCTAAAGGTATCTGTCTGTTCCATTATGTTAGATAGGATAGGTGTTCTCCAGGTCCCCTTCCCTTAAATGTTGCCATCTGATAGGAGCTCAGAAGCATGCCTTCTTGGTGGCTTCCCCTGTCCTTTGGAAAAGCCTTCTCTGGAGACCAGAAGGAATTTAGCCTTTCAAAGGACTGTGAAGACCTGGCTGTTCCCCCAATCATGAAAATAGTATTGGCAGCAGGGGGGGACCTGTAAGAATGCTGGGTTTAGCATCCAGGGTGACCCAGATAAAAAGACCCATTGCTTTGAGTTTGCTTTGTGGTTGTGACATGAGATTGTAATGGAATGCTACTTTCTAAGTGTGTTTAAAAAATACTTAAATTAACTGGATAAGAAGCCCCAGCTGTTTTTGCAGCCTATCATAGTCTTACTTATTTTAGTCTTTCAGATTCCTATTCATTCTGCTCTATGTATACATAAAAAGTCTCTTCTATGACTCACTTCAGTGGCAAAGAGATTTAAGAAATTAAAAAAAAAAATCTTCCCCATAAGGATGTAAGATTAGATGTTCTGATAATGTATATGTGTCAACTGTAGGCTTTGGAATCATGTATACATTTTAATGCCCTTTTACAGTGGGTAGAAGAAACTTTTTAATTACCAGTGTCCCATTCTTGATGACCTCAGGTAATGCAATGAAGGAGAGGCATATTAGTGACCTTGTGGGGAAAACGTATGTTTAAGCCAAATTAACTTATTTAATGAGGGCTCTAGAAAAAAATGGATCATAGCCCCATCATGTCAGTTAAGCATATTGAGAGGCTTAAGGGAAGAATAGCTTGTAAGAGCTTTAATTAATTTCCACGAGAAAATCCTCTGAGACACAAACATGCATCTGGGGTGGGAATATGATGGCATTTTTTCTTAATAGTCTATATGGATTTCAAAGACATACAAGTATAATAAAGTACATTAGTTCTGACACATTTAGCATGATGCTAATTTACATATTGTTTTAAGTCTAATTAAGTGATACTTATAAAGCTGGTCTGAATAATATGTTTGAATTGATCTGGCGCCTTTTGAATTTTCAAACTCTTTCAGATTATGTGATATAAAAGATTGAAAAGTAATCTATTGCATATGGTAGATATATAAAGTCACATAATATTTATAAATTTGTAAAGCAGATCTGACAAAGAATATTCAAAATCATGCCATATTTTGATTTTATTATTAGTGCTATTCTTTTTATTGCATTGGCACTAAATTTAAGCTTTGATTCATTTAAACTCAGCTCCTATATAGAAGTACATGTTGATTAATATATAAGATGCTTATCAAAGCTAATTCAATTAATTAAATTATAAAACTATAATGGTATATAAGCTCCAAAAAGATTAAAGTAAACAAAATAAAATATAGAACTACTTACTAGATCAAAATATTTTTAGAAAAAATGTTTTAATTGCCATTGAGTGGCATTGGATAAGCATTTATTAGGACAAAAAGCTGAGAAATCACATAGATCTTTCACTTCTTTCAGCAACTTGGTTTAATTTTACTCTATTTTCCTTCAAAGAAAATGTTAGCATAGCTTGATGATAGATGTTAGGATACATTCTTCTGCTAGCATGTAGCTGTCTCCTTCAAATAATAGAACTATTTGTTAGGATATAGTTTGCCATGAAACAGTAACAATGGTATGAATTTGTATCATATCCCACAAAACCAAAGAAGTTATTGAGGCTAATAGTTAAAAAAAACTCAGAAAGAACCAATATCATTTTCTTGAAAATTGCTCAAAGAAAATGATTTGATCTTCTATCAACAAGCAAAAGGTCATTTCAATTTTGCTAAAGTTACCTCCCAAAGTTCATCCAAAGTTTGTTTATTAAATAATGTAGCTGAGCCAAAGCCTAAGCATCTCTGTAGTCAATAGATCAATCTGTGACAATGATTATAGCTGATAACGATGATATGTTTTCTGGCATGGGTAAATGATTTAAGGCAACAGAGCCATTGGGACAATCCACTAACTGTCAGAAAAGCAGCTGTATTAGGGGAATGTCCCTAAATTAAAAGAAAGTAATAAGTATTTCTGTAATTGATAATGTTTCCTGTGGAGGAAAGCCATGCAAATCTAGATAGCAAACTAAAAAGCAGAGACATCACCCTGCCAACAAAAGTGCATATAGTCAAGGCTATGGTCTTCCCAGTTGCAATGTATGGCTGTGAAAGTTGGACCATAAGAAAGGCTGAGTGCCAAAGAATTGAGGCCTTTGAAGTATGGTGCTGGAGAAGACTCCTGAGAGTCCCTTGGACTGCAAGGTGATCAAACTGGTCAGTCCTAGAGGAGATCAACCCTGACTGCTATTTAGAAGGCCAGATCCTGAAGTTGAAACTCAAATACTTTGGCCACATAATGAGAAGGAAGGACTCACTGGAGAAGAGCCTAATGCTGGGATAGATTGAGGGCAATAGAAGAATGGGACGACAGAGAATGAGGTGGCTGGATGGAGTCACTGAAGCAGTAGGCATGAGCTTAAATGAACTCCAGAAGATGGTAGAGGACAGGAAGGCTTGGAGGAATGTTGTCCATGGGGTCACAATGGGTCAGACACAACTTTGCAACTAACAACAATTGACAATGTTACCTGAACAGCTAAACCATAGGTTTTGGTTTACTGGTGGAAATCTAATTTACCCTAACCACCAAAATATGACTTTTCCAGTCATTGATATTACCAGTGTTTGAGTTGGACCATAGACATTCCTATTGCCAAAGATACCAAACATAGAAATTTCTTTTTTCCAAAGGAGCCTTGGCAGCATATTGATAAATTAAGAAATGAAACCATCCATCTGAAATGCCACAATCAGCCAAGAACAGCCAATGATATTCAGAAATGGTCGTTATGATGGTTCAGGCATATTGGCAGAATGGATCCAATTCAGTATTTATACAAGCTGCTCTGCAGAACATGACCCTGTGGATGAAAAGTTACATCTATAGCGTTAAGAAAAACATGTATATGTTATAATTAATGTATCTCATTGTAGACTGGAATTGAATGAAGTCAAAATCATGGCAGTGGATAAAATACTTTGATGAAGCATTGTATATGAAACACTTATGGTCCTGTAACACCCTCAGAAACATACTGGTTATGAAACCATACTCAGTTAACCACTTGGTAGGGAGATCAAGTTCAAATTCAAGTAACATAACACTATTTCATTGGCAGTGAAATTATTATGAATTGTGTCCATGTCAAAATGAATATTGAGAAAAGAAGTTGGATAATATTTAGAAGTGGAACTGATAACAATTAATTTATTGGTAGATTGGAGTTGAGGTAAAGACAACATCATGCAAACGTAACTTTAAAATGCTTAATGGGTCATTTTCATGCTGCACTTGGTGGATACTGTATGAGGATGAACTCCCAAACTAGTTTTTTTTGGTAAGATTACCAACATGCTATCAAAATATTACAGTTCTAGGAAGAGCTGATCCTGACAGCATATCATACATAGCCTCAGTTCTCTGTGCTTGCATGCTTGTTGTGAATAAAATAAATGGCCTTGTCTTAAAACAGGCTATCTTTAAAATTCTGTGTAATGAATAGCAATTATATAGTTCTCTAATATGCATTTATCCAGTTCTTCTGGATAGTAAAAATGATCAGACCAGTTTGAACTATAGGCTTGCATAAATAGGACACTGTTTTCTTCCCAATTGGCAAATCACAACTATTAAGAAGAATTTATTAAACAAAGAAAGATATAAGGGCAAGAAAATAATGCAATTATTTTAGAAATGACCAGAGGAGGATAAATCTGCACAGATAGAGAAGAAATGAAAATGACTCAAGGGATCACGCTGCCTTTAAATTCTTTCAAGGTAAAAATATAAATTGAAGGAGAAAAAAAAAGAGTTAGTAAAGCTAGTTGGAGCTTTCAAAGCAAAGACCAAAAATCTGAAAGTAAACCATAGATAAGATAGTAATATGCGAAGCAACCAGTAGTTAATTTAATGCCAGTATATGGTAACTATAAAGTAGTTTTATAAGCATAATTTTTATTCCAGCTCATTTTAAGAAGTGTCTGAGCAAGAAATACTCCACTATAAGCATGCACAAACACAAAGAGATAGAATTCTGATATTATTTTTAGTATATGTAGAGGGGAAAAACTCTTTAAAATATTATTTATTTATTTATTTATTTATTTATTTATTTATTTATTTATTTATTTATTTATTTGATTTGTATACCGCCCTTCTCCCTAAGGACTCAGGGCGGTGAACAGTGACATAAATAACAGAATGCACAAATACAGATATTGAAAACAAATTAAACCCTAATTTTGCCCAAATTGTTTAATATATAACAGAATCAAGAGCTTTCTATGCAAATAATGTTAAAATGACAAAGCAGAACAAACAACAACTGAGAGATATGTAAGCTCAAAGAGTTTAATACCTACAGTATAATCTACTGGTAAGTATCTCAACTGAGTTTGTCTCAACTGGAAGGCTTTACATAGTCTCTCTGCTCACTTCTATATGAAGCTGATTTAAATTCAGCTTATGTCATTCTATGATTGAGTTTGCACTTGAGAGCTCATCCAATTTTCATCTGGTTCAACTACTGTATGCTTATTTGAAATTACAATAAGAATATTATTTTTTTAAAAAAAATGCTATACAGTGAAACTTCTGAGTACCCAAGTTTTACCATTTGCAAGAATCTGTGCCTCATCTTGCTGCTCACCTCTGAGGTTGCACCCAGTTTCAGAGGTATTCCAAAGGTACAATAAGAAGACACCTTAACAGCTGCCGCTCCAAGAATCTGCTCCAATTTCCATTGTTTTGCTTATGGAATATCAGATACTCACCATATGAAGTAATTACACGGTCTTGTGACATAGCAATTCTTTGCTTATTGTTCTCAGCACTGCAAGGTCAGTCAAGAACATGATGATTTCCACCCTGTTTTGGAGGGAGTGGGAAGCAGAAATAGTGGTGCTCCATTCCTATTCATGCAATAAAATCATAACATTATGCATAGCTTTCCATATATTATTAAAATTATGTCTCCAAACAGCCTCAAAGGTGAAGTAACTGGGGGCTAAAATTTAGCAGGATTTGGAGTGTGTCAATTTATCCACAAGATGATATATTACAAGTGAAAATTATATAGAGGACCAACTTGCTAGATTAGGAAACATCCTTCTAAGTTCACAATAGTCTCCTCTTGCTATTAAAACCAGGATACTTTGAGGAAGTTTATTATGTATGTGTGTATGTATGTATGTGTATGTATACAACTCCAAATAAGTAACACAATAGGCAAGGAGCTGAAACAGGTTTGGTTCAGACAAAGGATTTGTGTTTCCTCTTTTGCCTGTAGAGCTGGTCATGGCCCCACAGGAATCTGGAAACGGCCATTAAAATATTAAAGGACTCATTCTTGCACAGGAACAGCCATTTCAATCACAAAGCCCCCAAAATTGTATAAAAGCCCATCTATTCTCAATCCCAATTTGTCAGTCACCACAGAAACATGCTGTTGTCACTGTTGCTTCTGGCTACCAAATACATGGAGATCTCCTTTCCAACTGCAGTCTGCCCTCCAGTTCATTTCTTTTCCATCTTTCTCCTGGCTAAGAATAAGAACAGAACCAGATTTTGCTTTCAACAATTTGGCATGCCAAGCTAACCTGACCAATGGACCTGGCCCAGGTAAGCCTCCAGATCAGAAGGAGAGCTGAGAAAATATCTGCAGACTCCTCACATGCTGGACACAAATTGTTTCAACTCCTTACCTCAACTAGACAACTAGACATAGGAACAATTTTTCCCTTGTGCCATCCTCTGCTAAGCACCCAATTCTCTCAATAAACAAGGTGACCACTACGTTCTGTCTAATGTGTGTGTATATTAATCCATAGAATGTGGCTGCAGTATTATTTTTTTATCTTATTTCCCCAATTTCACACTTTTAGTATTATTACTGATATACTGCTCAAAAAAATAAAGGGAACAGAAAATAAGACATCCTACTATTAAATACCCCCTTCATGGATTACTGCCTTGTCGTGGCGAAGGGGCTTGCATAATTCAATGAAGCTATGAGCTATGCCGTGCAGGGCCACCAAAGACAAAGGTCATAGCAGAGAGTTCTGACAAAACGTGATCCACTGGAGAAGGAAATGGCAACCCACTCCAGTATCTTTGCCATGAAAACCCTATGGACAGTACCAAAAGGCAATACGATATGACACTGGAAGATGAGCCCCTCAGATCGGAAGGCGTCCAATATGCTACTGGGGAAGAGCAGAGGGCTTGTACTAGTAGCGCCAGAAAGAATGAAGCGACTGGGCCAAAGCCGAAAGGACGCTCAGCTGTGGATGTGTCTGGTGGTGAAAGGAAAGTCCGATGCTGTAAATATTTTTCTCCATAGGAACCTGGAATGTAAGATCCATGAATCAAGGAAAGCTGGACGTGGTCAAACAAGAGATGACAAGACTGAACATCGACATCTTAGGTATCAGCGAACTCAAATGGACAGGAATGGGTGAATTTAATTCAGATGACCATCAGGTATACTACTGTGGGCAAGAAGAAGAAATGGAGTAGCCTTCATAGTCAATAAAAGAGTAGGAAAAGCAATACTGGGATACAATCCTCAAAATGACAGAATGATCTCAGTTCGAATCCAAGGCAAAACATTCAATATCACAGTAGTGCACGTTTATGCCCCAACCACCAATGCTGAAGAGGATGAAATTGACCGGTTCTATGAAGCCCTACAGCACCTTATACAACTAACACCCAAAAATGATGTCCTTATCATCATGGGGGATTGGAATGCTAAGGTAGGAAGCCAAAAGATAACCAGAATAACAGGCAAGAATGGCCTTGGAGTACAAAATGAAGCAGGGCACAGGCTGATAGAATTTTGTCAAGAAAATATGATGGTCATAGCAAACACTCTTTTCCAACAACCCAAGAGATGGCTTTACACATGGACATCACCAGACGGTCAACACAGAAATCAGATTGACTATACGCTCTGCAGCCAAAGGTGGGGAAGCTCTATTCAGTCAGTAAAAACAAGACTAGTAGCTGACTGGGGCTCAGACCATGAGCTTCTCATTGCAAAATTTAGGCTTAAACTGAAGAAAGCAGGGAAAAGCACTAGGCCACTCAGATATGAACTAAATCATATCCCGGACGAATATACAGTAGAGGTGACAAATAGATTTAAGGAATTAAATCTGATAGACAGAGTGCCTGAAGAACTATGGACAGAGGTTTGTGACATTGTACAACAGGTAGCAACCAAAACCATCCCAAAGAAAAAGAAATGCAAGAAAGCAAAATGGTTGTCTGAGGAAGCTTTGCAAATAGCTGAGGAAAGGAGGGAAGTGAAAGGCAAGGGAGAAAAAGAAAGATACGCCCTTGAATGCAGAATTCCAGAGAATAGCTAGAAGAGATAAGAATGCCTTCTTAAATGAACAGTGCAAAGAAATAGAAGAAAACAATAGAATAGGGAGGACCAGAGATCTCTTCAAGAAAATTGGAGAGATGAAGGGAATGTTTCATGCAAAAATGGGCATGATAAAGGACCAAAATGGCAGTGACCTAACAGAGGCAGAAGAGATTAAAAAGAGGTGGCAAAATTACACAGAAGAACTATACAAGAATGAGCTTAACGACCCTGATAATCACAATGAGGTGGTCACTGACCTTGAGCAAGATATCCTAGAATGTGAAGTGAAGTGGGCTTTAGAAAAGCTGAGCAACAACAAAGCTAGTGGAGGTGACAGTATTCCAGCTGAGCTATTCAAACACTGAAAAGACGATGCAGTAAAAGTGCTACACTCAATTTGCCAGCAAATTTGGAAAACTCAACAGTGGCCACAGGATTGGAAAAGATCAGTTTACATTCCAATTCCAAAGAAAGGCAGTGCCAAAGAATGTTCAAACTATTGCACCATTGCACTCATTTCTCATGCTAGTAAAGTTATGTTTAAAATCCTACAAGCTAGACTCCAGCAGTATGTGGATCGAGAACTACCAGAAGTACAGGCAGGATTTTGAAGAGGCAGAGGAACTAGAGATCAAATTGCCAACATACGCTGGATCATGGAAAAAGCTAGAGAGTTCCAGAAAAAAACATCTATTTCTGCTTCATTGACTATGCTAAAGCCTTTGATTGTGTGGATCATAACAAACTGTGGCAAGTTCTTAAAGATATGGGCATACCAAACCATCTTATTTGTCTCTTGAGAAACCTATATGTGGGCCAAGAAGAAACAGTGAGAACTGGACATGGAACCACTGATTGGTTCAAAATTGGGAAAGGTGTCTGACAAGGCTGTAACTGTTGCCCTGCCTATTTAACTTATATGCAGAGCACATCATGAGAAAGGCAGGGCTAGATGAATCAAAAGTTGGAATTAAATTTGCTGGAAGAAATATCAACAACCTAAGATATGCAGATGATACCATTCTAATAGCAGAAAGCGAAGAGGAACTAAAGAGCCTCTTGTTGCGGGTGAAGAAGGAGAGTGCAAAACTTGGCTTTAAACTTAACATTAAGAAAACCAAGATCATGGCATCCGGCCCTCTCAATTCCTGGCAAATAGATGGGGAAGAAATGGAGGTAGTGACAGATTTTATTTTCCTGGGCTCCAAGATCACTGCAGATGGGGACTGTAGCCAAGAAATTTAAAGACACTTGCTCCTGGGGAGGAAAGCCATGGCAAATCTAGACAGCACACTAAAAAGCAAAGACATCACCCTGTCAACAAAAGTGCGTATAGTCAAGGCTGTGGTCTTCCCAGTTGCAATGTATGGCAGTGAAAGTTGGACCATAAAAAAGGCTGAGCGCCAAAGAATTGAGGTGCTGGAGAAGACTCCTGCGAGTCCCTTGGACTGCAAGGCGATCAAACCGGTCAGTCCTAGAGGAGATCAACCCTGACTGCTCTTTAGAAGGCCAGATCCTAAAGCTAAAACTCAAATACTTTGGCCACCTAATGAGAAGGAAGGACTCACTGGAGAAGAGCCTAATGCTGGGAAAGATTGAGGGCAAGAGAAGAAGGGGACGACAGAGAATGAGGTGGCTGGATGGAGTCACTGAAGCAGTAGGCGTGAGCTTAAATGAACTCCAGAAGATGGTAGAGGACAGGAAGGCCTGGAGGAACGTTGTCCATAGGGTCGCGATGGGTCGGACACGACTTCACAGCTAACAACAACAACAACAACAACAACACTATTAAATACAATACATTGTGTTAAGTGTTCCCTTTATTTTTTTGAGCAGTATATTTTTCTATGATGTTTTTCAAATACATTGAATGTTTCTGTATTATTATTATTATTATTATTATTATTATTATTATTATTATTAAACTTTTATTCATAAAATATGAAACTCAGTCAACTGAACACTCAAATTGACTGGCACTAATGGTTGACATGGGTTGCTGCCAGCATCCTAGGTATCAACCAATCCTTAAAATGTAAGATCTTTCGAGTAGCGCAGGTTTTTGTAGCTTTGCTGGAGTTATTGCAGGAAGTTGCAATTTCTTGATGTGTTTTGTAAAGTTTTTGAACATAGTTCGCAGTGCCCCGATGACAATAGGCATCACTGTTACGTGTTTCATCCATAATCACACAGTTTCAATGGCCAGGTCACGGTATTTTGTAATTTTTTCCAGTTCTTTTTCTTCGACTCTGACATCTCCTAGTACAGCGATATCAATCAGCTGTACGCTTTGGTTCTCTACAACTGTGATATCTGGTGAGTTGTGTTCCAAATGGTGATCTGTCTGTATTCGGAAGTCCCACAAGATCTTCATCCTCTTATTGTCGACAACTTTTTCCACCCTATTTTCCCACGGCTTTTCAGACACAGGCAAGTCGTATTTTTTACACAAGGCCCAGTGGAGTAGTTTAGCAACTCGGTCATGTCTAGCTTTGTAATCAGTTTGCGCAATTTTGCTGCACTTACATATTAAATGTGAAACAGTTTCAGCTTTGTTGTTGCAAAGTCAGCAATTTGGATTGTCAGTAGATTTTTGTATCTTCACTTTCATGGCATTAGTTTGTAGTGCTTGTTCTTGAGCAGCCAGTATTAAGCCTTCTGTTTCGTTCTTGATGGCTCTCATCTTATGCCATGCCCATGTCCAGTAGTTATCACATTTTCCTTCAATATTTTCCAAATGTTGTCCATGCAAAGCTTTGGTTTTCCATCTATTTAATCTATCAACCAGCCATTTTTCCTTATATTCTGCCTTTGTTTCTGTTATTTTGATAATGCTCTCTGTTTTCACAGCCTGCAGCAATTTTTCCGTACTTTGATTCACATAGTCATTCATTCATTCACATAGCCATTATTATTATTATTATTATTATTATTATTATTATTATTATTATTATTATTATTATTATTATTATTTTATTCCTTTTTGTCTGTTTATGTTGCTGGTCATTGACCGAATAAATATTACATTTAACATTTGCTAGGGTAAGCATGGGTAAGCAGCTAGCCTCGCTTCTACAATACAAGGTAGCACTGATCAGCACAAAGAAGCAATTCATACGAGGCATATTCATTTCCATCCTATGTCGCCAGTGCCAAACATGGACACTTACAATAAACCTTGTGAACCGCCCTGAGTCCTACGGGAGAAGGGCGGTATATAAGTCTAATAAAGAAGAAGATAAAGATAAAGCATAAGCAAAAGTTAGTCACCACAGAAATGACATGTTTTAGGAAAATTGCTGGAGTGATCAGAAATGATTTTAAAAAATGAGATTATAAGAAAAAGAACTGAAAAAGAACCAATCTTTAACTACATACAAAGTTAGCAAGTTAAGTGATTTGCTCACCTGGAGAGAAGTTCTTGGAATTCTAAGCCATACAAGGCATGTGCAAAAAGAGGAGAAGGCCAAAGAACATGAGGCAGATGCAGAAGAAGATGGAGAGACAACATCAAAGACACACTACAACAGCATCAAATAACAATGGTTGAGGTTGCCAGAACTGCAAGAACCAGAACTTTGTATTGCCCTTAACACCAGAACTTGTAAAAAGGGAAGTAAAGAAGAAGATGATTCAGGGAGAAAAATGGCCATCTGGAATTGCAGACATCTGATTGACTATAGGCTCAGATTCTGGGAGTAATAGTTTCCGATGCTTTATTAAAATTCTACAGCTGTTGTAGTATCCCTTGTAGCTGAAATCCAGTCAAATAAAACTACTTTGGCTTTAAAATGAATTAACCTGTATTTAAAAATACATAACAAAAGGCTCAAAATTAAAATGAATGAAGGCTTTAGAATGTTATAGAGTTCTCCCATTTAAATGAAACCAGGATCTTACAATTTCACTATAGTCATAAAGTATCACATCGAATCTCTGAATGATTCTTATGGATCCTTGGGGTTCTGGGCAACAAAGCTTGAATACCATAGGGATAGTAAGCTAGGTCTTTAAATGACAGAACTTCATAATACTTTACTTCAGTTTATTGTTACAAATTCTCTTATTAAAGTAAAGCAAGAAACAAGATAACTTACTTTAGAAAAAGATGGGACCATCTTGACTATTATGTCATAGCTGATAGCTGTTGAATGTTTATTTAATTACTTCAGCAAAAAAAATTAAAACATATGGTCCAAAAATGAAAACAAGTGTGAGAGGCTGAAAGTACCAAGTAAAGATGATATCAATTCTTAGAGAAGCAACAACAAAATAATAAATAATAAACCATTATTGTCAAAGTACAACATGTGTACATTGAGATTAGCTGAGCCTCCCCTTGTGCTCTCTCCCCCCAACACACAGTGACAACAAACCCTCCACCCTACCACACCAGGTGAACCAACTACACCACACACCGGCCTCCCAAGTCAATTCTGCATAAGTTCACAGAGATTATATCCCATTTAAAAGCCTAACAGCCCACAGATAAAAGCTATTTTTCAGCCTGTTGGTATGGCTGGCTATACTCCTATATCTCCTACCCGATGGTAGGAGAGTAAAGAGATACCGTCCAGGGTGTGTGTCATCCCTGAGAATCTTCCTCACTCTTCCAAGGCAACGAGCCCTGGCGATGTCATCCAGTGGTGTCAGGGGACAGCCCACAATGTCTTGTGCTGTGCTCACTACCCTCTGTAATACTTTCCTGTCCGCGGCTGTCAGACCAGCATACCAAACCACAATACCATATGAGAGGACGTTCTCTATAGTAGACCAGTAAAAGAGGGTCATTAGCCATTGTTCTACCCTGTTCTTCCGCAAGACCCTAAGAAAGGGAAGCCTCTGTTGGGCCTTTCTAGCCACCTGGGTTGTGTTAACTTTCCAGGTCAGATCTTCACAGAGGTAGACTCCCAGAAATTTAAAGGAGGAAACTCTCTCTACACAGTCCTCCCCGATGTAAAGTGGGGCAGGTTCCTCCTTTTTTCTCCGGAAGTCTAACACCATCTCTTTCATCTTGCTGATGTTTAGGTGCAAGTTGTTGTTACTACACCATATGGATAGTTTTTGTACCTCCACCCTATATGCTGTCTCATCCCCACCTGTAATAAGACCCACCACAGTTGTATCATCTGCAAACTTGATTATCACTGTGGATGGGTCAGATGATACACAATCATAAGTGTACAGGTAGGGGCTAAGCACACAACCCTGTGGCATGCCAGTGCAAAGCTTCAGGGGGGTGTACAAAGCAGACCCAACCCTCACTGTTTGTAACTGATCTCTAAGAAAGTCTTGAATCCAATCGCAGATGGCGGGGGAGAATTTCAAGTCAGTCAGCTTCTCAATGAGAATGCTCGGCAAAATGGTGTTGAAAACCAAAAGCAGTTTGTCCTATATCTCAAGGGGATAATTACAGTGCTAACTCCATTTTTCCTTACTCGCACAGTTCATACATAAAATGCTTTCTTGGGGAAATGCTATTAACCCATCAGGTATTTGTTTTTGTTTTTAAAATAAAAAATAAAACAGCTGCCATGGGACAGCTTGTCCATTAATGTATTTGGGAAGCAGAATATGTTTTAAACTCAGCTTTTTCACATCTGTGAAATTCACTTTTCCATGTCACTCAGTGGGTTGCGTGTATGGAACAGCTGTCCCCTCAGAAAATTAAACCAATATCTGTACTTTTGGAATATGAAAAATATTATGTACTGGCCTGAACTGCCATCAAATCAGTGAAGACCTGTTGTTTGGAAGGGCAACCTGGGATTGACATGCAAATAAGATTTTAAACTAAGGAGTATTTAAAACTTTGCATCCCAGAACGAATGTGGACCTCAGGTATGGCAAACCCACACATTTCAAGAAAAAAGTTGGACTTCACTGAAGATTAACGAAATGAAAGTATGCCAGTGAGGAATGACAAGCAAGTGACAAGCATTAGGGAACAGAGTACAGTTGTTTAAAACAATTTCCTTTATTGTTGCTCACATGTAGATGTAAATCTTGCCAAAGTAAAGCAATTACTTGCCTCATTAAAGATATATTCTGAGAACTTCTAACCTCTTCCTCCCAAGCAAACCATCTAATTTTTTCTGTCTCTTGGTCCTCTGAAATTCAGCCTCTTCCTCCTAGGAAGCCAGACTATATTCCACCACAAATATAACCTTAACATTATATCACTGCTACAAAAGCAGTTAATGTTTTTTATTATTAAAATAAAATACCCTATTTTATAGGTTTAACCAAGAAATATGAAATATGATATTTTAAGCATTATTTTTATTTATTATTTTAATTGTTGACAGAAATATACATCGCTGGAACCTTTATTAAAAGAAAGAAAGAAAGAAAGAAAGAAAGAAAGAAAGAAAGAAAGAAAGAAAGAAAGAAAGAAAGAAAGAAAGAAAGAAAGAAAGAAAAAGAAAGGAAAAGGAAAGAAGGGAAAGGGAAAGAGAAAGGAAAGGAGAGGAAAGGAAAGGGAAAAAAAGAAAATAAACTGTAGGGCTCTTTATGACCATGTATGTAAATTATTCCAACCTTAAATGAGCAATCTGGAATTAGGATGGCAATCAAATTTTGAGTAATAACCTGGAATTCTTGCTTGGAACAATCATTGAAAAAATTTGAAAAAAGAAAACAAAAATGAAGACATATAAGCCAAACTGCAGAAAAGAATAAGAAATGAGTTAGCATTGGTATATCTAAGGCTGCTATATTTTGGCTTTAAATCAATATGCAGAATGAATGAATGGAAAGAAGAAAGCATTTCGAATCATAATAACAAAATGAAAAGCGGCTCTGGATTGAAGTTACATTTACCGTGCATGAAGAGGGGAAAAAAATAATTAGAAAAACTTATGTAGGCTAGAAGTTTCCTCTATGCAAAATGACAGTGTATGCCAATAGGATAAACATAATACCGTTACCTGGAATTTTGGTTTCATTATTAGCATTTTAAAAAGGTGATATTAGCATTTTAGCGTGGCAGACCAGCCTCTTTTTGTAAGTTTAGAAAACCACACATTTTTTTCACTGAGCCAAGTCTATTTATTTTGATATTGTACGCAGCAACTTAACAACTGGAAGCATATTCAGGAGTCCTTAAATACACTTGCAAGTGTTCAGAAAGAAACAAATTCAACTCAGAAAGGGACTGATGTAACCCATATTTTTTTTACTTGAAAAAAGTTATCAGGGATGGGTATTGCTTATTGTCAGTGTCTTTTATTGTTCAATGAGTTGCTTTCATGCATCACATATTCCAAATGCACATATGATTTATTTCTATATCCTATGTAAAGGCATCACCCCCTCTTAATAAACACTTTTTGCTTTATATTATGCTTCGTATTGCCTGGGGAGGTGAGCCACTCTGCAAAGATGTTTAAGGAATGAATGGAGTGTCCAGGAAGAGGTAGCACCTCCAATGGGAGAGCCTGCTGTGCCGTTTTTAGAACTACACATTCACCTTTGGTCTCCACCTGCTGCTCAGCTCTTACCTATGGCTCCGAGTAGTTATAATACATGCAGTGGCCACAGCCCAGTAAACTCTCTCAGCAGATGAGCCAAACTTTATGAGGGCAACTGATAGGTCTTCAATCCTTGGTGAAGCAGAGGATCTGTCTTTCCAAGCATGTAAGATGAGATAAGATATGATAATCTTTATTGTCATTTTTTTAAACTGTGGGCACAATGGCACACATCAAAAATGAAATTTAGTTGCCCGCTCTCAAAGTGAAACATACATGACACACACCTAAAACATACTATATACAACATATGTATAGACCCACACCCCTACATATACATAACAATAACATATTTAATACTGTCCATCTTGTATATATAATGGAAGGAAGAAGCCTGAGAGTTCAAAAGGTTAATGCTGTATGGAATGAAACTATGGTTGAATCTGGATGTTCTACTACAGATACCATGAAGCCTCCTCCCAGAAGGTAACAAGGAAAACAGGTTGTGAAGAGGATGAGTAGTATCCCAGATAAACTTACAGACCCTGTTCAAACAAAGCTTCTGTGCTTTGTCCTGGATGGGAGGGAGGGAACTGCCAATGATCTTTTCGGCCATCCTCACCACTCTGCACCACCTTCCTGTCTGAAGCAGTGATGCTTCCAAACCAGACTGTGATGCTGTATGACAGGATGCTCTCAATCGTCCCCCTGTAGAAAATGGTCAGAACAGGGGAAGGAAGATGAGCTTTTCTCATGTGATGCAGAAAGTGTGTCTAACTCTCGAAATTGAATGGAGGACACCAATTCCCAATCCAATCGCCCAGTAGGAATTGTGGAAAGCTAAGAACATGACAAGACACTAATATTTGTCCATGTTATTGGATCAAGGTGTCTTCTGTCAAGACAATGGGAGAACTCCTATGAAGCAGCTGCTTCACTTAAAACTCCATCATATGTAGATTTCTGTTGTGCATTTCAACTTCATCTACAACCCATTTGGACCCTCAATTTCAAACCTAATTTGTTAAGTCCTGCAGCAATGGGGCAGAGGCAAAGCAACAGATTGAGATGAGCACTGGCAGTTGTTTTCAAAAACCTGTAGGTGGGCTGTCTTTGAAGCAGTGGTCATAACAGCCTAACTTCACTGTTATAGTATTGACATCAGTTAATGCTACAATAGCACTCAGTGAGATCCGTCTTGCAGATGATGGTTCACTACAGGAAGCAACAAGTGGATATATGTTCTTTTCAAAAGGTAAACCACAAACTGACAAGAGGACCTATAAAGAAGATTTTGCAATCAAAAGTCCTCTGCTGAAGAAGAAATCTCTATTCTGCCCACTGGAATAAATTAATGTATTATGAAGTTCTGTATTCCTCTTAACAAGCTCAAGTACATGAGCACTGTCAGCAGCTATGCCTCAACTCTCAAGCCCAGACAAAAACAAGGGGGGGGGGTTTCTACAAGATTAGGGTATTCAAACAACCCCTGCCCACAACAAAGTCATCATTCTTGCTCTTGGCTTGGAAAGCTGATAAAATAGTTTCAAGGTTTTCATTAAACTAATTTTGTCAGAGGTGCCACAGAATAATACCCAGAGTTATTACAACTCCCAGTTTCTCCATTGTGCTAGACTCTGCACTTCCAGACTGGGAATGTAGAACCACCTCTACACACAATGTGTATGTAAGTCCCTTCCAGATTTGGGGACTAAATTTTTTCCAGGTCTATATCAACTGCTTTCAAGGAAACATTACATTTGAACAACTTGGTACAGCTTCTTCAGGTGATTTAATTTAATCAAACAAAACTCTTTGTACTCAATTTACTTTTAATCTAGAATAGTTTGCTTCTTCTCAATTTTGTCTTGATAGATATGTTTTTGACATTACTATGTGGAATTTGTGAAGATTGACTGTATGCTTACTTGCCAGCTTTCCATAAAAAGTACACACAGATACCCCATATATTAGGTGTTGCTGCACAGAGAAACACTTATGTTAGGGTAAGCTATGCAAAACGTGCTTATTATGGAAAGATGGACATGAATGTAAGGAAAATTGAGGACAATGAGGAAGGAATTCAATAGGAAAACACAGTATGCTTGGGCATTCCACAATATTATATAATATTTCCAGTGTGAATTAATTTTCTTATATCTCTGATATATGTCAGTAAAATTAAGATTGATGCCATCTCTGTTTTCCTTTGTAAGGTATTTATGTGCATAGAAAATGTATTTTGGAATTTTGATTTAACAACTCATCTTTCTAATTAAAGATGAAACTTTTACATTAGTTGACACTTGAACATGTTTTAATAGCATTGTCTTTCTATTGTAAACCATTTTAGATTTTATATAAATATGAATCTGTATATTATAGAAATATCTGCAAAATATTATTGTATAACTATACCATTATAATGATATCATGATACCATTCTATCTCATGGAGTTTTTGGGGGCAGAATAAGAGAGAATACTGTACCTCTTATAGTATTTTGAGTTCCTATTTCACAGGTGTCAAACTCACGACGTCAGATGACGTGTCGCGATGTATCGATTATTTTTTCCCATTGCCAGGAATGAGGTGGGCGCGGTTTTGGCATGACACATCTGACCCATGGGCCAGCAGTTTGACACCCCTGTATTTATTAATAATATTATGGAAAGAGCACAGATTGAAGGCTCTGTAGCTTACAGCTTTCTTAGTGCCCTAAGCTAAGCATAATTGAAATGCTTCAGGCACACAGTAGGCCAACCACTGGTAAGATGCTATAACTAGGAATCAACAAAGTTTAAGGAAAAGTATCAATTCAGAATCAGTCACCTCTGGAACATTCTCATAAATTTTTGTTAAACTCCCAGTAGTAGAAAAGAGGGATATTTGGTTTAGACTTAAAGCAGCGTGACTGGTTTGAGTTTATCCACACTCATCAAGCTTTCTTTTCTTTTCTTTCTTTTTTTCTTTTATTACATTTATATACCGCCCTTTCCCAAAGGACTCAGGGTGGTTTACAGGGTGATTAAAAACAAAAATACAAAAGTTAAAAACAATTAAAAATTATATCCGTCCCTGAACAAATAAAACCCCAGTTAAAATTAAAATTAAAATTCTCAGCCTGGGCCAGAGAGCTCGAAGAGCCAGGTCTTCAGGCCCCGGCGGAATGAACGGAGGTCGGGGGCAGTCCTAAGCTCCACTGGCAGCTGGTTCCAAAGGGCAGGCGCACCCACTGAGAAGGCCCTATCCCTGGGTGTCGTCCGCCGGCAATCTCTTACCGGTGACACCCTGAGAAGACCCTCCCTGTGGGAGTGCACTGGACGAAGGGAGCTTGATGCTGGCAGCAGGTGTTCCCTCAGATATCCCGGACCCAAGCCATTTAGGGCTTTATAGGTCATCACCAGCACCTTGAATCTCACCTGGAGAGCAACCGGGAGCCAATGAAGCTTGCGGAGTAGAGGTGTTACATGGGAGTATCGGGAAACCCCCATCACAACTCCCGTGGCCGCATTCTGCACCAACTGAAGCCTCCGAGTGGTCCTCAAGGATAGCCCCATGTAGAGAGCTGAATGACTGAGCTGAATGACTAGAAATCTCATTTCTCTCAGACACCTCCTGGACAAAAGTTTGAATGTGGGGGAGAAAATCATGTACAATTTACCAATTTCTTCATAACAATGATGAAAAATGCACACAGGCATTTGAAACAAAATCTAAATATTGAAAGCAGTTTTAGCTGATAAATCCACATATGAGGGCAATCAGTATTTGAATCCTGGAGTTTTTAAACAAGTTGGTAGAATTTTCTTCACATTATCTGTTTCTCTATATCTACATTTCAAAAGGCACAGAAATTTCCTAGAGCCACTGAAAACAAAGCTGCAGTTGATTAGCATGGACAGTCTCAAAGAAGTGGCCTTTGATTCTTCTAACTTTAATTTATTTTTACATTATGTACATGATGCTTATAATACAATAGAGCCAAAAAGTAAAACATCAGATCACAACTTCCCTAATCTGCACCATTTAACAATTTGGAGGGTCTGAATGTTATATATCTAACACACTAGGTCAACTAAATCAATAAAGGGACTCAATCCCACTCCCGAGTTATTTTCTTCTCTGTGTATTGTTAATACTATCATATATTTAATAATGTCAGCCATAATTTATGTTTCTAGGTTTCAACTAAAGTTAGAAGTACCACAGAAGCACATTCCCTACTAATGAAAATCTTAATTTCACCTCTAATTCCTTTTCTAGAAACAGTGCATTTGTATCCATTCTAATATAAGAGACTGTTGGAATTGGGTGAGGTAGATCTCCACAGTTTAACTTATTGAGGGCTTTGGGCTAGTTGTTATCTCTTCACTGACAATGTCTTCTGGCATGACAGTATGAATAAAATAAGACAGTCTCATATAATTTTCTTTGAGCTCCTTGGAGAAAGTGTGGGCTACAAAGGTGACAAACATGAGCTATAAATCTTCCCATTCAGTTCCCTGTACTCCCTGACAAGCCACAAAAAATGAAATAAAATAATGAAAGCAGTGCCTGGATGTCTTTTAAATAATTTAAAAAAGTGCCTGGTAGATTTCTTTTCATGTCACTTTTCTTAAAATCAAACATCTTATAGATTTTTGGCTAAAAGACAAATGTCTTCAGGGTAACCGGCTCTTGAATGAATGCATAATTAAGTGATCCTCATTTAAAATTCTTCTCTGAACATCCAATAAAATAACAGTTTGGCTCATAAAAATAATCTGCCGCAGCAATTTCTCCATTCTTTCTAAGACTATCCTCTAAAGTTGAAAGCAAACCTGGTGTACATGGCCCTGCCACAAGTCTCGGATTTCAGTGATATTCATTTTTGGAAAGAAAATGTTGTCTGGCTCTGCTTGTAACTTGAGGGTGTAACTGAGCTATTAATCATGACTGGCAAACTTGAAACTCTTCTTTGCATTCTCCAGTTAATTAGTTAACTAGTTAATTAGACCTAGACTGAGAAAAAGTGTTATCAAGTGGTGCCCATCTTTAAAAACAAAAAGGCATACTTCACTACCCTAGAATGTGGTTTCCTGGAGAGAGAGAAAATATGCAACATAGTTCAAAAATATGACTGCTATTCAGTGTGCAATTCTGGTCCACTTCTTAAGCCAATTTAATATTGCATATTTCAAAAGTCTTCAACAGGGCTGTTCTCCATTAAAAATGTTCTGCGTTCTAATAGAAATGCCATCACATT
The DNA here is from genome assembly GCF_947247035.1 of Vipera ursinii. NCBI lineage: Eukaryota > Metazoa > Chordata > Lepidosauria > Squamata > Viperidae > Vipera > Vipera ursinii. Next base: position 137,187,370 of record NC_139516.1, on the reverse strand, counting down.
GTTTCTTTCTTAGAAGTAGGTTTAATTAGTGGGAAAAGTAAAATTCTCATACGCCTTGGTCTCCATTAGCCTTCATTATTACTGCCACAGAATAACGGCTACAAAGAAGAGGCGTATAAAAGCTAATGAACCTATTGTACTTGAGAAAACATGCATTTACTGAGCAAGTGGTGACAAGCTTTTAAAAAGTACATTTATACTTTTTTCTTTTTTCTTTTTTTTTCTTCTCACTTATGAATATACCAAATATTTCCAGAGAGCAAAGACTGCCCTTATTCTACAATGAGAATCAGGGCTGCAAGCAATATAACTGACTTACTGATTGTAGACATGTTTAGCAAATGTTTATGAAATTGGGGATTTATTTATTTTTTCCCCAGTTCAAGAAAAAAAAAATGCTTGTATAGCTGCCGCTATTCAAAATTTAAAATCAACATTTGCAAATAAAGAATATGCTACACTATGCTATCTATCATGGTAATATGGCTCTCTTACTGGTATTTTCTTCAAAACATAGGAAAAGGATAGCATGTGGGTTTTGGCATCCAAAATAAAACAAAGTTTTATGAGTAAGTGAGGATCCTTTCATCAGTGTTTTGAGATATTAGGAGAAGTTAAAATTAAAATCCTTCCATTTTCCTAAGCCCAATAGAGATTTCACTAACTTATTTTAACCTATATTGTTTTATTTTGTTATTTAATTGCAATTTGTTGTTGATTTGTCGCTAAAATTCAGCATCATAAATCTGGATGGCAGTGGTCTAGGGCAAGGCTTTTCGCAGATTATGTCACTTTTAGGACATGACAATATTTGAGTACCACCAGTGCTAAGCAAGGTGTCAAAAACTTGATGACTAAAAAAGGGGGGGATTTGGGGTTTTACTGATTAGATTCGTTTGTTATAAAAATGGCTAGTTTATAATATTATGGAAAAGTAAAAAGTTGAGGTTCAATGTTAATGCTTCCTTCTACTGCAACAGAGGAAGTCTGTTCTTTTCCCTTTCTCCTCACTTTTCCCCCCTTTCTCCTCCCCACTGTGTCCTACTATGTGCTTTTGTATTTTTGTATTTTATTTTATAATCTAATAAAATATTACAAACTGCAGGAGAAAAGGGAAAAAAAAGTACCAGTTTTAATTTCTTTGGTGGCTGTTTCTTTGCTGAATCACTTTCCCTTTGCACTGACAAATGTATGATGAATTTATCCATGTTTATTAATATGCACCATTACCAGCCAGCTCAGGGGTCTTCAAACCTGGCACTTTTAAGATTTGTGGACTTCAACTCCGAGAATTCCTCAGCCATGGCTGGTTAAGGAATTCTGGGAGTTGAAGTCCACAGGTCTTAAAGTTGCTAAGTTGTAGACCCCTGAGCTAGCTCTTTCTTCCTCTTTCCCTTCTGAGCTCTTCCACAGTGTAGTAAGAATGCACCCCCAATCCCTTCCCTGTACCCTTAAAGACACAGGTATCAAGTGCAAAGAAAGAAAGGCTTACAAAATAAAGAAACACATAAACTCCTTTTGTTTTCTTTAAACTGCTTCAGGCATTTCATGTGTCACAATGTTGCAATCAAGATTGAAAGGCTCCAGCAATTGCAAAAAGCTTTAGCCTTAAATTATCCCTGTTTGCCTTCAAAGAAAACTTTCTAAAAGCCATAAAGAGATTCAAGAGAAGAGGGTAAAACTAATTACTTTTGTTTAAGGGAATTAAACACATGGAAGTCAACAGTGTACAGTCTAAAATATTCCAGTAACCAAAGCACACAAACTGAGCCTCTGAATTACAAAACACTGTAAAAACTGTACAAAAATCCTTATGGTAACCCATTCAAGCTGCCAGCTGATCCAGAACTAAATAAACCCACCTCCTTTCTGACATGCTCATCTGCTGCCTTTTCATTTCATCAGTGCTGATTGCATTCTCCTGGCTGGAGAAAATGAATCAGGGGACTTTTTCTTCCAGCAGCAGCTGCCACTTCTTTCCGGTCCCTGTTTCCTCCCTGTCTGCTGAGCTCTCCTTCTCTTTCCCTGTTGTCTTTTTTTCCCCTTTCCTACCCAAGCCACTTCCTTTTATAGCTCTCCTCTCCTCCCCCACTTTTTCTTCAGTTCATCTCCAGCTCCGTGCTGCTTCCAGAAGTGCCAATCAGCTGGAGCCAATCAGCTGGAGCCCTGCCAGCTCCTGGGGCTTCTGCTGAACCCAGACAGTCATGCAGATGCAGATGCCTCTCCCTCAGGCTTGGGTTGCTTTGGATCATTCCCCTCTCCTGCTACACTTCTCTAGCTCAGTTGCATACCATCTGCCACTTGGCACATGGGAAGGATTACAAAAGGTGCATGAAAGAGCTAATCTCAGCAATAAACTATATTTGATTAGAAAACTATACCAAACCAAGCTGATGAAAGGCCAGGATATGTAGGATTACATAAGGCACACCTTGGAAATGGTTGAATACCTAAGAGGTATAAGAGAAGAAATAAAAGATTTTCATGTTGCAGCACAATTACTTAGCGGTTTACCAGAAAGTTATGAAATGTTTGTCACAGCACTTGATGCATGTCCAGATGACAAGCTAACATTGGAATATGTTAAGGGCAAGCTTACAGATGAAATAAGTGTAAAACAGAGGGCATTAATACTGATGGGGCTTCTGTTGCAGAGTCTGTTTTAAAGACAAAAAAGAAGAAGAATGTAAACAGTTATACAAAGCAATCCTTTCTATGCAAGAAAAAGGGTCATTTAAAAGCAGATTGCAGAATCTGGAAAGCTAGAATGCACAAACTATAAAAGTCAAAAGTGTGAAGGAAGAAGTTAATTTTTCTTCAGACAGTGAACATGTTTTTCAATCCAAAAATTGCACCTCATTTTTGCAGGCATGGTGTGTTGATTCAGGAGCTATGAGTCACATGATAAATGACAGAAATTTCTTTATTCACTTTGACCAGAATAAACAGAGCAAAAAAAAAAATCACCACAGCTAATGAAAAAATAATAAAATCAGAAGGAATAGGAGATGGTTTTCTTTACTGTCCTATTTCTCAGAGTCTCACCAGAAAGATATTTGTGGAAAATGCACGGTATGTTACTGCTCTTGAAAGTAATATTTTGTCAGTGAAGCTCACACAAAAAAAAAGCAATTGAAGGGACCATCACAAAATATCTTACTTGCAAAGGCTAAAATTACAGAAGAATGGTATCAGCTGAACTGCAATCAGGTACTTAATATTGCCAAGGAGGAGAAACATTCAAACTGCATTCACACATGGCACAGACAACTTGAACACATAAATCCTGATGTAATAAAGAAATTAATTGAGAAAGACTATCCAAGTGGAATAAAATAAAAGATAAAATAAATAAAAGAAGAAACCAGGCCACAACAGATCCACCAGAAGCAATAAAGGCATCCCAGCCACATGTCCATCTGATGTTGCTGATAAAGCAATAAAACCCAGAGATGGGAATAAAAGCCCAAAAGAAACTTCAGTCACCAACCTGATTCCCCAGCCCAGCCAGAGCAGAACCCTAGTAGCTCCAGCATCAGCCCTTTGGAGAGCCAAGGCCAAAGCCACAACAGCAGTGCCAGCTGTGTGGACAGCCAGGACAGCAAGAAGAAGAGGAAGAAAAAGGACAAGAAGAATCATAAGAAACAGGAACAGAACTAAAGTCAGAAATGGAGCTATTATAAGGAGTAGTTGTGGAGTGGCGGTGATGGAATAAAATAATAATAATAAACCTTTATTGTCAAAGTACAACTATGTGTACATTGAGATTAGCTGAGCCTCCCCCGTGCTCTCTCCCCCCAACACACAGTGACTACAAACCCTCCATCCCACCACACTATGTGAACCAACTACACCACACACCGGCCTCCCAAGTCAATTCTGCATAAGATTATGTCCCACTTAACAGCCTAACAGCCCACGGATAAAAGCTATTTTTCAGCCTGTTGGTACGGCTGGCTATATTCCTATATCTCCTACTGGATGGTAGGAGGTGTGAGTCATCCCTGAGAATCTTCCTCACTCTTCCAAGGCAACGAGCCCTGGCAATGTCATCCAGTGGTGTCAGGGAACAGCCCACAATGTCTTGTGCTGTGCTCACTACCCTCTGTAATACTTTCCTGTCCGCAGCTGTCAGACCAGCATACCAAACCACAATACCATACGAGAGGACGCTCTCTATAGTAGACCGGTAAAAGAGGGTCATTAGCTGTTGTTCTACCCTGTTCTTCCGCAAGACCCTAAGAAAGTCAAGCCTCTGTTGGGCCTTTCTAGCCACCTGGGTTGTGTTAACTTTCCAGATCTTCACAGAGGTAGACTCCCAGAAATTTAAAGGAGGAAACTCTCTCTACACAGTTCTCTCTGATGTAAAGTGGGACAGGTTCCTCCTTTTTTCTCCGGAAGTCTAACACCATCTCTTTCATCTTGCCGATGTTTAGGAGCAAGTTGTTGTTACATGTTAGAACGTACTTTGTAATGCAACAACTATAGAACTTTTAAGCCAGTGGATGGCAGGGTTTAGTTAGCATCTATGGATATAATCTATGGTTCCTTTTGTTCTGAGGGGAGTTTCCTGTAGCAGTGGAAACCGTTAAACAGCAAAGTTCATGGTGACTATACACTGCATACTTTGATTTGTATGGCTATGTAACCATCCTCAGCTATCAATTTGTATGGCTATATAATAATTCTCCACTACAATTTCTGTAGAATAAAACAGAATTTCTAACACCATCCATCGTGAGAGCTTTCTTTTTAAAATAAATCTTCAACATTCATTTTTCTAAACCTTGGAGAGGAATACAGATTTGAAACTTATTTCAGAAATGTTTATGTGGCAAGACCAATATGAACAAAATTATCCTTCTGCTATTGATGTCTTAGGTTCGAAAATATCTACAGTATGCAGTGGAAAGGTAAGAGCCAGGGCTTTTTTTGTCATAGAACACCCAGAATGGAGTTCCGGCACCTTTTTTGGATGGAACCTTGTAGGGTTGGCAAGGTGGGTTGTATGACGTGTGTGAGTTCCGGCACCTTTTTTTTTTTTACAAAAAAAAGCACTGGGCAATTGAGATGGAAGTATTACTGATGTTCCATATATTATTATTAGATTTAGAGGATTCTCGAGTACAGAACAAATCTGGGCAGTTTAAAGCTTTTAAAAAGCAGAAAAATATAGAGAATCTGAAGTATCCAGACAAACAAATCTTATAATACCCCCTCCCCAATACATGTGCATACATGCCACCAGGAGTACAAGTGAATGGGCTCCACAAACATTTTACTCCAAGGAAAACATCCAAAATTTTAGGTTTCTAGAACAACTTTATAGTTGGAGCTACATGCATATAAAAGGTAAAGGTTCCCCCCCACATGCATGCTAGTCGTTTCCAACTCTAGGGGCTGGTGCTCATCTCCGTTTCAAAGCCGAAGAGCCAGCCCTTGTCCGAGGACGTCTCCGCGGTCATGTGGCCGGCATGACTAGATGCCAAAGGTGCACGGAACACTGTTACCTTCCCACTGTAGTGGTCCCTATTTTTCTACTTGCATTTCTAGGTGTTTTTGAACTGCTAGGTTGGCAGAAGCTGGGACGAGTAACAGGAGCTCACTCTGTTATGCGGCACTCGGGATTTGACCCACCAAACTGCCAACCATCTGATCGACAAGCTCAGCATCCTAACCCACTGAGCCACCGCGTCCCTTTACATACATACAGGATGGCCCAAACTGATTCTTAGGTATAAACATAACTCTGAAATGGAACAAAAAAATGCATTTTTTTTCAAGTACAATCAGAAGTGACCAGAGATGATCTGAGCCTTAGATAAGTTGGTTTGTTGCTCCTGTCACTTCTACTGGCCTCCCACGGCTGCTGGAGAATTCTGGGAGTTGAGGGCCATAGGTTGTAGAGTTGCCAAGGTTTGGAGACACCTGCTTTAAAGTCTAGAAAGCAGCTCCTGCTGGTTTTTGCCACTGAAGCAAAATAAATAGCTGCCCCAGCTCTCTCTCTCTCTGACTAAGAAAAAATAGTGAGACCCCTGTCTCATCCAAAATGATGATTCTTGACCAACTAGTAAAGATTAAAATTAACTATGGCTAAGTGGGCTAAGCATGCTCTACAAAAATCCATAGAATAAGGAACTAAAATATGAACCTTGTTCATATTCTCTTCCCCATCTGTTCAGAAGTTAGTGATTCTTGTCAAAAGACTTTACACATCTGGTTTACAGACAACTTATTTCCTCGTCCCAGGGAAAACAGATTTCTAGCCCTGAACTCTGGGTACATGACAAAAGATAGGGAATCAAATTGGATAAGAGGTTTGAAAAACAGATTTCAGCATTTAAAGGGTTTTTCACCATGAGTTGTTCACAAATGTTTGCTTAAAGTGGAAAGCATTAAAAAGATGAAGAACGTTGTGATTCAGTATTCACAGAATCCTGAGTGTCAATTAGGAACTTGAATGAGCTAAACATTTGATAAATAATGGAAAACTAGAAAGGAACAGAACAACCTGCTTCAACAAGTGTCTGGCTGGCATCTTGAAAGAAACAATGATGTTATAACTTGCATGTTTCCATTCTCCTACTACTTTCACAACAATTTCCCCCCATTATCATGAAGGATTTTTCATTGAATTGATCTTTACTTCATAGAGCCACAAAGGCTAAGCTTCTATTCATTTTTCTTCATGAATTAATGCTTTTGCTAAAAAGATTTGTTTCACAATGGCATTAATAAAAAGCAATAGAATACAAACAGTCTTGCATTAAAAACAGAACTAAATAGCACATTTTTGTGACCTACCTACATTTGCCATTCTGATATGGTGGGCTACAGAAGCTTAATAAATGCTTCTTCTTGTAGTTTCCTTTAGCCTACAAAAATGTGTATAGTGGGGGAGAGGAGGAGGAAGCAAACATTCTCATAAGGTCATAGTATGTTTAATAGTCTCCATTCTGTTTGACGAATAATAAAAATCTAAATGCTCACAATGAAAAACAATTATATGGGCTATTCTGAGGAGTAAGACTCAATTCACAACCACCTACATCTGCAATTAAAATAATTAAAACATCTGTGACATGCCCAATATTAGTCACTGTGATGATATCCTTCAGATGATTTAAGCTACATCTGTTGCAAACTCTTGCCTCTGATCACTTTGATTCTAACTGAAGGCAACCTTAGCCAAAAATTCTGGCATACACCAGATAACTTATGACTTAAACACTATGTAATCTTGTCCCAATTCAAAAGCTAGAAACTCACAGATAAAATATCTACTTACGTTCAAGGATTACTATTTAATGTACTGTATATTTCCTCAGTTTGTTTATAGTAGCATCTGCCATTGGAATGACTTCATGTATTTTTGTTTTAATATTTATCAGCAAATGTACATTTGTCAAGACTTATGTAAACAGTTATTACCTGTAAAGTTTGTTTGTCCTGATTGTATTTACTATTTATGTTATCTTACACAATTTCCTTATAAAGTTTGTTAGCAGCCATTTTTTGCCTAGCTGCATATTAGCTGACATCCACATTAAAACAAGTGTTCCCTTAGCAAAATCCAAAATGAACAGGGGTAGATGGGTAGAAAATTCTTGTAAAGTGCCTAAATTAGTAAATCAACCTAACTCCCCTCCCCATTTCAGGATAAACTATAAGAAACTGATCTTATTTTCCTCATAAGAATAATTAACATTATAGTTTGATAAATACTGTGGAAGGAAAGCTTAGTAGCCACCAGCATGAGCTCTTTATGCCCCTTTTCTGACTGGGACTTTAAGGCAACCTAGATAACATTGGCCCCACCCCTGGTTCCAACTATAAAAGGGCGGAGAGCAGGGGAGGACTTTATAGGAAGATGTTTTGTGTCAACTGAGAAGGTGACTGGTAGTAAAGGAAGAGCAGGCTTCAGCAAAACAGATGAGCAGGGAAAGGAAACAGCTACCACCCCAGAAAACAATCCTTAGTCTATAGCTAGTTAACAGCTGGTCAAGGAACTCTCTACTTTACCCAGATTGAGAAACTACAAAACTAATGCTTCAGTAGCAATTCAAAATAGTAGCTGAGAGCAGCTGAGGCTAAACACTGTTATAGCCTTAGGCTACAGGGGAAAACTTAATTGTTACATGGACTGTTTAGTGATTAAAGATATAAATAATGCTAGTACAGTATAGCATAAATTTATTGTAGCAGTTAAAAACTTGGGTATAAGATTAGGTAAATGTAAAAACTAGGTTTGTTAAACTTGCATAATAAAAGCCTCTTGGGGAAACGAGGGGGAAAAGTCTTTGTTGGTGCTCTGGACCATTTCTTAAAGAAGCCACTTGCAAACTGCAGTACTCTACTATTAATCCATTCTTTATTTTTTATTTTTTTATTTTAATCCCATTTATATCCCGCCCTTCTCCGAAGACTCAGGGCAGCTTACAATTTAAGCACAAACCAATGTGCTTAGCAATAGCCTTCATTCTATGTATATGCCTGCTTATTAGGGCTTTCATACACAAACCCCCCAAGCAGCATTATTACAAAGTCAGTTTATTGCTCCCAACAATCTGGGTCCTCATTTTACCTACCTCGGAAGGATGGAAGGCTGAGTCAACCTTCAGCCTGGTGGGATGCGAACCTGCACTAATTGCAGGCAGCTGGTGTTACTTAAGGAGGCATTAGCCCACTGTTCCACCAAGGCTCCTTCTTGTCTGTTTAGTTTGATGTGGTTTCCATAGATGGTTTATAACTGCCAAGGCACTTTTATATGAAATATAATATTTCTGTTTGGAAACAAGAATTTATTCATAATTAGAAACAAGTAATGCTAATGTAATTCCAAGTTAGAAATAAATGACTGGTTACAGCTAGGCTGTGGTCTCACTGAGAAACAACTTTTATTCAGGGGTCTAAGCTAGAGGTCTTCAAACATGGCCCTTTTATGACTTGTGGACTTCAACTCCCAGAATTCCTCAGTCAGTGTGCCTGCCTGAGGAATTCTGGAAGTTGAAGTCCACAAGTCATAAAAGGGCCAAGTTTGAAGACCCCTGGGACTCTAAGCCATGATTCCCATACCTTTTAAATTTGTAATGTACCACAAATGAAGGACCCTCTAAATTCTTTTATGACCAACACAACTTAATGCAATTCTTTAGACTAACCTTAGATTGATGGGATTTTCCATGAACACAGAAGAATTATAAGGTCACTTAAGTTTCTAAGAATGCACAATATGTATTACTTATACATCCTTCAAAGAAGCTGAAAAAATGTCTACATTAATTGGTTATAAGGAAGTTTCATTTCTCTAGTTTTATTTCCACTAGATGGAGCATTGCTACTATACTCCCACTTTTTGCAACTAAAAAGACTTTTGAGAGAAAAACTAAATTACAAATGTTTGAATTCAAGCCCATGTTAAGACCCAATTTTTTAATTGCAGTAACCATTTATAGTCTTTATTGTGAGAATATAACTGATTATAAGGAAGCTATCTTAAATGGTTAGAAAACATAGTTATATAATAGCTTAAAAGTGGCAGTAAGCTTCACACATCTTAACACAATTCTGCAGATTATCTGAAAAAAATCAGCTGCTACCACTTACTCATTTGATCCTAACATCATGCAATACTTACAATGCTTTTGATATCTTAAAAAATAAAACACTTTAACTGTTTTATCCTTGTAACTACTTTCTATGTGGAAAACATCCTGGCACGGGTTTTACTAGCACATTATATAATAAAGGTAATCTGAAACAACAGAAGAATTTGCTTTAGAAGAACCATAAATGCAAGTTATTATGATCTTGGCTGCTATCAGCAAAGGAAAATTGAAGTAACATCATAAGCATATTTTCACTTGGCAATCTTTTAATCAGTGCTTTTTTTTGTAAAAGGAAAAGGTGCCGGAACTCACACATGTCATATAACCCGCCTTGCCTACCCTACAAGGTTCCATCCAAAAAAGGTGCCGGAACTCCATTCTGAACGTTCTATGAGAAAAAAGCCCTGCTTTTAATGAGGATTACCTGTATAGCATGACATTGTTTTCAATCTAGATCAACTTAAATAGAAATCTATTTTATTGCATGAAAGGAATATATCTGACCTATTTTTCTGAGCCAATGCAATTCTTTGAATTAAAGATTCAAAATATTACTTCATCAAAGGTATGTGTGCAGAACATATAGCTCTGTGGGTCAAGACAATGGCTATGGCAACAAAGTTGAAGCCCCATCTCTGTACACATACATAAAATCTTTATGCACATACAAAAGGGGTGGGGCTTCATCATGAACTCTAACTTGGCTTTTTGACCCCTCCCCTCCACAGAGACTGAAAAATGTTCATTCTCTTGAGTTTGAAACAGCAATAGTTTATTACAATAACCGTAGTATTAACAGAAAAATAGTTGTGGGAAAATTTCTAACCATGTAGAGTAGCATCGAGAGAAGAATGACCTCAAGTTTGTAGCTCTTGTATACCTTGAATTTTGTCATTATTCATGCCTTAGAATAAATTACAATGTTTACCATTATAGCTGCCTTCACTTTTGTACCCTTGAACACTAAAACAAAGAATCACAGAAGCCCTTCCATATGCAGCCAGCCATCATTCTTTATTTGAATAAAACACTTTTCTATATAAGAACACCAGTCTATTATTATTAGCATAAAAGCTGCTTGACAACATAAGCAACTTTTCTGCTAAATAAAACAGTGCCCAACCTAAGTGGAACTGATCAATATTAAAGAAAATATTTAACAATTATCCTGCTGAGAAAAAGCCTCATTTCTTCAGTGTAGAAAACATCAAAAGCTGTTGATTCCAGTTGTTATATCACTTCATAGAATCTGCAGCCTTTCGGAAGGATAGCCCACCTCTGTTTAAATCCACTGAGCTCCAAAAGAATTGGGCGCTGTGCAGTCCAATGTTAGGTACAATTAATTACTGTTATTACATCTTTCTCTGAAGAACTTTCACCCTCAAAATTACCTTGTAGTTGCAAGAGCTCAGGACAAAACCTATAGCTGCTAATACCCCCGCTACCCACACACTATTAACAAGCCTAGTGTGATAGAAAAGAGGGGAGAAAGGTTTTCTGGATGCCTTAGATCAGGGGTGTCAAACTCAATTTCATTAAGGGCCGCATCAGCATTGCGATTGCCCTCAGGGGGCTGGGTGGGTGTGGCCTGGGTGGGCATGGCTAAAGTGCGTATGGCCTACTGGGTGGGCGTGGCCAGCTCTACATCGTTCACATCAAGGGTGCCTATGGGGGCCTGGGCAGGAGTGGGACAGATCTGAGGGTCTCTGGCAGAAGGAGGGTCTCTGGTCCAGGGCCAAGGCAGTGGGGGCCGTTCCCTCACTGCTTCCAGGATGGCTTCGTGGGCAGCATGAAACCACTTCGCGGGCGGGATCTGGCCCCTGGGCCTTGTGTTTGACATGTCTGCCTTAGATACTACATTAAAGACAGACAGGAGTGTGTGAAGGTGATGGTAAAAATAGGTGACTGAGTGCAAAACGTTAAGAACTTTTTTGAGCACTTAGATCATCTTGGGAAATTGGTGTGGGTTAATCCTAAAGGGCTGTCCACCTGTAATTGCAGCACACTTATATTGTTTGGGGAAACACCTACACCATTAGCTTGGTTCTAAAGGGGCATTTTAGGCATTACTGCTTAGATTTTTTGGCTTTGTTTTTCTTTAAAAGCAAAATTCTTAGCATGAAGTAATCATACTACAGCTTCCTTTTTGAAATTTAGTTTGTGACTATGCTTCCTTAGAGAAACATTTAACCCTTTCTCCCCTTTCTGTGGCCTTAATGGAGATAGCCTTCCATTTATCCGTTTTATTACAACATGATTCTAAAAGTGGTGTCACCCCAAATGATATATTTAGAATTGCATTTAGTTTAATTCTCAACAGCCAAATATACTAAAACAAATTGGAATAACACTCATTGTGGAAATGACAGCTAATGAACATAGCTAGTGCTTATTGGTTCTTATCTAAGCACTAATGTTTAAACCAATTGCCAATATGCCTGGACATTTTCAAGCTAACAGTCATTTCAGAAACAGATTACAAATTAGCCTGCCTTTGAAACTGAACTTTTCCTTTAATTGCTGCACTCTTGTTGCCTTTATTATCTTATTTTAGGACATTGGGTTTTATTGATCATTGATTTTATTGTTCTTTTTGCACTTTACTGGACTTGGTCAAAAGGAAGAGTGGTATAAAATTATTATTTTCTAAAGGCAAGTTAAATAAAAGCCACAAGTGGGGAAAAAAACAAATATAGACACAGCAAATAACTTTAAACTTGGTACAGGTGCACAATTATCTCCTTATACAGTAAGACTTTCTTCTGGAACTGAACTGCTAACACATAATAAATGCTGAAGCAAAACAAAACTGTTTTGCATGCCCACTCAGGACTCACATAATGGTTAGCTTATTACCTAATAACAACTGAGAAGAGTTACATTTAATGACTTGAAAGACAAGATACTCAATAAAATATTTATGGACGTTGTTAGAAGATACAGTGTTTGAGGAATATAGTGCTTGCTTTTTCTTGCACAGTAATTAGAAATCTAAAAGTTAAATGTGGATAATGAAAAAAACAAAATAAATGCATTGTTATTAAGAGGACCCTCCAATGTTTCTCTTAAAATAGAATTTGAAGTAAATTGGTTGGTTCTTCCTCAAGCAGATCTTTACAGAATACCCCCTAAATTTCAGTAACACATCACTTTTGGGGGAGTTTTATCTATATAAGTAGAACAGTAACTACAGTAGATAGTGCCACATTCCCCATTGCTATGGCAACAGAACCTTAAAAACAGTCTTTTTTAAGGGCTTATTTTTAGGTTCATCTTCTGACCTGGAAGTCAACCATTTAGGTGCTGTCTTGCTAACTATTACCTTTTGTTAATGTAGGCTGACTTATCTCTTAAGGCAATAAATAGACTACATAAACATAGGTTTATTTGGGGTATCTCTGGTTCCAAGATTCATCAATAGTTGTGGATATAAGAGTGCAGTGGTTACAACACAGTACTGCAGGCTAACTCACTGCTCACGCCAGGAGTTCGATTCTGAGTGGTTCAAGGTTGACTCGGCCTTCCATCCTTCCAAGGTCAGTAAAATGAGGACCCAGATTGTTGGGGGCAATATGCTGATTCTGTAAATTGCTTAGAGAGGGCTGTAAAGCACTGGGAAGCGGTGTATAAGTCTAAGTGCTATTGCTATTGTTATGCCTCAGAATCTCTAAGAACATGCTGATTTGGAAAGTACTGACAATATATATTCATAATTATATGACTGAAGGCCTCTGTGCTCCCAGTGAAATCTATGACAGTAAAATTGGTGTAAAGGAGCAATACTGATAGAAATCTATACAGAATCAACAAAGCTCAAATGACATTCATACAGACATGATTCCATATAGAGATAATCCTTGGGTTATGTCCATTTGTTTAACAACAACAACAAAACAATAAGTAAGTTGGAAGGGACCTTGGAGGTCATCTAGTCCAACCCCCTGCTCAGGCAGGAAACCCTATACCATTTCAGGCAAATGGCTGTCCAGTCTCTTCTTAAAAACTTCCAGTGTTGGAGGATTCAGCACTTCTGGAGGCAGGTTGTTCCACTGGTTAATTGTTCTAACTGTCTGGAGGTTTCTCCTTAGTTCTAGGTTGTTTCTCTCCTTGACTAGTTTCCATCCGTTGCTTCTTGTCCTGCTTTCAGGTGCTTTGGAGAATAGCTTGACTCCCTCTTCTTTGTGGCAGCCCCTGAGATATTGGAACACTGCTATCATGTCACCCCTCACTCTTCTCTTCGTTTAACTACACATAACCAATTCCAGCAACCGTTCCCTATATGTTTTAGCCTCCAGTTCCCCAATCATCTTTCTTGCCCTTCTCTGTACCCTTTCTAGAGTCTCAACATCTTTTTTACATCGTGGTGACCAAAACTGGATGCAGTATTCCAGATGTGGCCTTACCAAGGCATTTTTTTAAATCCCATTTATATCCCGCCCTTCTCCAAAGACTCAGGGGGGCTTACAATCTAAAGCACAAATCAATGTGCTTAGCAATAGCCTTCATTCTATGTATATGCCTGCTTATTAGGGCTTTTGCCCCCCCCCCACAAGCAGCATTATTACAAAGTCAGCTTATTGCCCCCAACAATCTGTGTCCTTCTTCACTTCTGGGCATTGTGAAGTGGTATTAGTACTTCACGTGATCTTGATTCTATCCCTCTGATAATGCAGCCTAGCACTGTGTTGGCTTTTTTGGCAGCTGCAGCACACTGCTGGCTCATATTGAAGTGGTTGTCTACTAGGACTCCGAGATCCCTCTCACAGTTACTACTATTGAGCAAGGTACCCCCTATACTATACCTTTACCATTGAAAGTTACAAAGTCACTGTAAAAAAATGCATTTACTTCTATTGTAGTATCCTTATGTGTTAGGCTATCTCCTAACAATTTGGTTTTTTATTTAGGGAAACATTTTTCATAATAGTACATTCCCTAACTATTTGTTTATTTTAGTCCCAATAGTTTATACATATGCTATCTACAAGAGCAAATGGATAAAGATTTTTAAAAAGCTAAATAATAGCAGTTCTCTAAAATAACTAAAATAGTTATCAAATCTGCTAGAAATTAGAGTAATGAGCTTTTAAGACAGTAATAATTTTGTATTCAGGTAAATATAAAATCATTTCCCTAGTGCTTGAAATATAGTATCATAACTTAAAAAAATATAGTGAGGAAAAGAAGAAAGGAAAGGAAGGAAGGAAAGGCAACTAACGTCATCTACATCTGTTTTTTTAAGGATCTCTTTATCATTTTATTATATATATGAATGCAGATTAGTGATGACAGAAATCCTCATATCTACCAAGATACATGGCATTAAACTAAGGCAGAGGCTTTACAGCATGATAGTTTTCTTAAAAACTTAATAAAGTTGGATAACACAGAGCTAATAAATGCCAATGAAGATATTGGTTTATTGGTATATTACCTCCAAGGCATCTACTTCCAAATAGCTCATATGTATCAAACATGCAGTTTCCTCCAGCTAACCTAAAAAGTTCAAAGAAGGATTAATCAAGTCTTCTGGGTTGTGTCATCTGGCATAATTTAGGGTTAGGACAGTGGTGTGCTGGTAAATGTTTAAGAACTATCTCTACCAGCTCCATTGCTGCTATTGCCTCACCACTAGATATAGCAGCTCAGAATTGCTCTGAATCCTGGCAAAATTTCAGTAAATTTATGTATAGCCTGAGCATAGACTTGAGTATAAACCAGCTCCAGCACACCACTAGGTTAAGGTTAACTTAAGAGATACTATTTTGTGCTCCAATCGAGACTGTCTATCCTTTCCCAACAATTTATCAGACTTTTTCTGGTTATAATACAAACAAATAATTATGATTTCTAAAGCCATACCCAACTTAGGCAATTTAAAGTCTGCATACTTACATATAAGTCTTTCAAAGTCTTGGGGCATCTGTCTTCCTAACTTGCTATTATTGGGCACAGAATGTGTGAGATTTTACGTAAGTTGAATCTTTCCATTAAAATAAGCTTGTTTAGTTTGACTACTTTCTACCAACCATCAAAATAAAAGTTAAACAATCTCAAGCTATTGTTTTTGCTAAAGAAGATATAGACTGGGGAGTACTATTCTGTCTTTTACTATTTATGGCCCCTTTGAATTCTTTCAATAGATCCTGAGATACAAGCTCAAGAAATTAAAAAGTTAAATTAGGAATACTGTCTTAGACCACTACAATTTTCATTACTTTATTTAATGCCTCACTGACATATTCACAGGCTGCAAAATTAAAGATAAGGCTATGTTCTATTATTAGATTTTCACATTCCGAAACTTAATGTCAATTCTCAAGGTATTCATTATTGAGAGATAATTGTAGAGATAATTCACAACTCTTTAATTTTCTTATTTTTGACAAACTGTAGATATTGATTTTAAAACTATTTCCTATTAGATAAGATCTCCAATTCCATGTTCTCTTCAGTCTTTAAGTCTGCATTTCCAATTCATTTTATTGATAATAAATATTTATAAAGACTAATTGTGAGCCTTTTTTTGTTTTGCAAGATTTAGTGACTACCTTCTTTCATCCACTTGTCTATGAAGCCAAAAATGCTGCTGTTCAAATGGAGACATCACTAAATGTTGTAAACACTACCAGTGAATGACAATAAATATTATTTAACTTTTCACATAGAAATTGACAGAAATTCATCATCTTATCTAATTGATTTAAAGTATAAAGCCCACAAAGGTTTCTTATTGAACTTATTTTATTTATATCAAAAAGTAACATTTCAGATACAATGATGTAAAATAAGAATAATACTTCATTAAAGGATTGTTTTTGCATTGTCCTAAAATTATAATGGGAAATTATGAAAATTAATTTTACTCTGAAATAAATGTTACTATTTTCAGATGCCCACATATTTTTAAACTACATATTTGCTATATGGGACCTGAAAAAGAACAAAAATGGATATTCCCTGTCCTTGGCTTTTAAGAGAACAATGCTTAAACAGTAGAAAGGCAAATTTATGGCCCCAATTATTCAGTGGAGTAAAGACCAGAGTGATATATGAATGATTATATGGGTACGTTATGTAGAAAGGTTTACAGTAAAATATAGCCACCATTGAAACTTTTATCTAAAATTTTAGATTTTTATATATCTCTGAGACTCTCCTATACTGTATGCTGGATTTTGTTGATGTTAAATGTATTGTTTTTTTCTTTCTTGTTACTGTTTTATTTATTTTGTCCATCTGTTTTATTAACATTAAACATATTTTTATAAATAGGGTAAAGCTGGATAATAGAAAATGAGGGTTTTTTGTAATTGTAGAGTCAGAGATAATTTTATAATTGTACTTACATTTGCTGCAAAGAAAATAGGAAGCTTTTCTATTCTTTCTTCATTTTTCTTTTTCTTTTCTTTTTTCTGCTTCTGATAGTGTGTTTTGGTTTTTCCATACTTTATACAACTTTTAATTAAAAATATTTTTAAAAAGGGAATGTACTAAAGATTGTGACAGAGAAATAGTTTAGAGGATAGGAATAGAATAGAATAGAATAGAGTTGGAAGGGAGCTTTTGGCCATGTTTTTTGCTGTTATAAGGAAGCCTTTCCATTTTCTTGTATCAACAATTTAATTTCTGTGTACTTATCTGAGGACTTACATGTATATATATACATATCATTTTATCTGTTTGAAGACTGTGTTACCAATAAAATAATTGGAAAGGCAGAAACTGAAAAATCTTCATTTCTGTTTTGTAGGCTGCCCTGTTCAAATATGAATTCCTCTTTATGCTGTCCAGCTTTGGAATTTCAGTCTTCAAGCAACATCAGTACATCTTACTTGTACAAATTCTTGATTTCAAATTTAATTTGATCATTAAAAATCTCTTTTTCTTCTGTATCAGTGATTGAAATATAAACTTTGATAATTAAAGGGCTGTCTAAATGATATTATTTGGTCATTGATTACATTGTACCTATATACTGTCAAAATACATATTAAACAGAAGTTCATGACATTTTTTATTTGAAATTGTTTTTCTTTCTTGATAAAAAAGAGGGAGACTAATTTATTTTGGACAATAAACATTTCAGAACAAATATGAATGGAATAGATTCAGTGTGTGGACGCGATATATTAATTACATCCTTGTAAGCTACAATCAATCATAATGATGTAAATGTAAGAATAAAATTGAAATCGGTCCAGATATTGTTCTGTATGTATTCGGCATCCCCCATTTATATTTAATTTTTAGACTTCATAGGCGTTTTTTTTAAAAGGAAAAATAATCAGCTTTCATTCAGTAGTATGGACCTGTCTTTGAAATGCCCCTCTGCTATCCCAAAACTTCCATTGCACTCATGCAGAAACTATATAGATACTTTATAGTCCTTCTTTGCTTTCTAGCATGGACTGTTTCTTTACGGCTTCTTGAGTAGAACCATCCTCTGTGTGTGAATCTGTGAAGCATGAGGCAATTTCTTTTCATTCCTGTCGAGCATAACAATTTCAATCAGAAAAGTACAAAAACTTTCTTCTGCATAGCCCTTTCCTTCACAGCTCTTGTGAAGACACAGATCATCATAGAACAATACAGACTATGAGAGCTATAATTGAGAAAAGTGAGTATATATGATATAGAATAGAATAAATAGAATCAGAGAGTCAGAAAGTAATTGCATAGTTCATCTGACCCAACCCTTTGCTAGGTACAGAATCTCGGCACATCATTTGGTAGTGCCATCCACTGGCTGATAGATAATATAGTTAGGAATTTCCTCCTGGTGTCTAATTTGAATTTACCTACTCCCTTGTAATTTTTTAGTTGTACCCTCTGGATTAATCCAAAATAAATCCATTTCATTTTCCATAGGGGAGATCTTCAGATCTTAAATGCTATCTCAGTCATCTCTTCTGTAGGGTTAAAAGTACCCAGATGCTATTTTTGCCTCATTCTGCTCCTTTTCCACAACAAACAGTGCAGGATGAGAATAGTAAAATTAAAATCTTGACAGGTGGTTGGTCTTTGTTCTTTCAAAAATGACTTGAGATTGTCACCGAGGAACCATTAACTTGATTTGACAACTAACACAATGAGTTATCTGCCTTCCCTTTTTAGATTTTCATCTTTGCCAGTTATCTTGTCTAAACTGGCTGTAGAACTGCAAGGAAAAATTTAAAAAGTCAAGATGTTGGTGCCCACTGGGTTTCTTTGTTTTTATATAAACCATTGTCTCCTCTTTCTCCTATTCTATGATTATAATCCCTTTTCACCATTTTTTTGTGTGATATGCACATTCCCTTTGGGGCTTTGAAATTACATCTACAGTAGATTTGAATAGTTAGACCTTTGAGGACAATTTATGACCAGCTATAGTACTATAATTATCTGATTTATATAGAAAAAGTTTAACTAACACAAAAAGTTAATTATTTTGATAATTGTAAAGAATTTCCTGAAGACGTTGACCTCTCTTCTTTCCTGTTAAATTACTCCATTATATTCTGACCGAAGGTTATTCTAATGCTTTGTTGTTAGTAAACACTAACTTTTCATAAAGGTAAAGTCTGCTAACACCCCAGTTATGGGAAGAGAATCTTCAGAATATGAGTGCAATAAAGGTCCAAATATGTGAACAGATAAACTAGGGATGTACTGTACATCTTGAAGTAAAAGACCCTTTTTAAATTTAGTTGACAGTGGTAGTGGTGAGCGTAAAAACTCTTGTAGTAGATGACACTTTGGGAGTGAGACCCTTTAGACAACTCAGAGTTCTGACTCTTCGCCATAAGGACCCTAGACAATTCTCTTTTATTTTATATACAGTTGCTATTACTAGACCAGTTTGGTTCAGTTACTATGAATATGGCTGCATGTTGCTTTCCTCTTTATAAAAATAGTTTGATTACATTAATCTTTTTGGAAACCATACTGTTTTATTCTCTTTCAACTGCTGTTAACTTCTGGAATTCTGATCAGTGGTTACCATAAAGTTAACACAGTCATATTTCAATTTAATGATTGCGTTTAATGCATTTGAATTTTAAACTCCATTTTTGGTGGAATGCCAGGTTATAAATTCAATAAATTAATGGATAAATATTTTCATCTTACAATTTGTCATTTTGTTTTATGTACTTATCTGACCTCCAAATAATTGACTTGTTTTCTTGGCCAGTACCCTAATCATTCATTTATGAATATCTTTACACAGTTCAGCAGTTAGCAAATTCTGTTTCTATCTCATCTATCTTAAATGGAGATTAGATATAGTCAATGTGAATTTTTCTTTTGTGAGATGGAAAGTCTCTGGGTGCAAACAAATGTGAGAATAATATGAAGGCTAAGATTTGTGAAAGAGCTAACCAGGAAGGCAGTCACTGTCTCCTTTCTTGTGAAATGATTTCACTGAGAAAGAATTGATTATTGGTGGGTTTAATCAGTGCTTTTTTTGTAAAAGAAAAAGGTGCCGGAACTCACACATGTCATACAACCCACCTTGCCTACCCTACAAGGTTCCATCCAAAAAAGGTGCCGGAACTCCATTCTGAGCGTTCTATGAGAAAAAAAGCCCTGGGTTTAGTTACTGAAAAAAAATAGTTATTGAAAAAGATTTTTGCTTCGTACTAGGTTAGTTGAGTGTAATTCAGAGTTTAATTGTGAATGAATGGGATGGATTGGCCTGAATGACTTATTCTGATTTGGACAGAGAGAGGGAAGATATTGCTTATTCCCAATATGATTTCCAAGGTTCATTGGTCTATTTCTAATGTGTGAAGAGACAATAACAGAAAACTATCAGAGTCAGTAGAAAGACAAGAGTTCAGCAGTCTCCATGATTTGAATTGCTGGACCAGATAATGTGCTAGTATATTCTGCAGTGCATCCAGTCACCTCTCTATGAGACCTCATTGACATTTATATACTTCAAATTGGTTGCACTGGAAATTTCTGTGTTCATGTCTAGCCATCTCAGTATTTATGAGTTCAAATTAATAGTCCCATTTCAATTTGTTTCTGAAAATAAATGACTGCAACAAAGTTATCCTTACCTAGTTAGTTCCAGAACCGCTCTAACTCTCAGACTCTGTAGGCTATGGGACTTCAGCACAGAGATGCTGTGGATGCTCCTCTGCTGAATCTCTGCTCAATTGGTGGAATAAGGTGGAAACCAGTATGATTAATACAATAATTTACAAGTACATTCTTAGGCATGGAGCACAGGTTTCTTAGATTTCTGATGACCTTACAGCAATGAAACAGAGGAAGAAAACTTGGGCTGAACGCAGTAAAATGAATACTGTGCTTTACATAGTAATGGGTGAAGTATATTTTCTCCTTTTATCAAAGTTGTGTCACTTAGTGAAGTTATTTGGGTGATCATAGAATTTAGTGATTGATATATTGATATTCAGCTCAGATTGACCTTTGCGATCAGGCCAGTCAAACAGAGTTGAGCCGGTGATAAGATCAAGTGGCCTTTCAGATCCTGAGTGGGAAGACAGAGAGTAGGAAATATGGTAGGGCTTCAATGACAAAACATTATAGGAATTGGAGATGAAGATTCTGCCCAAAATAGGAAAAAAATTTTTACAAAATGTAATTTTAATATTATGAAGTCTTATTGTTATATATAATTTGGTTGTTAAGCTAATATTTACTGAGTTTAAATTTAATTTATAGTTTATGAAAATGGGACTAAAACGGTTAACTTTTAAAAACAAAGTGTGTTTTTTTTAAAAAAATGAAACCCTTCAGTCTTGATTTCTCTGAGTTTTCTCAGTTAAGCTGACTTGCTACAATCATACAGTTTTACCCATCATATAATTTGGGGAAAGCAACGTTATGCAGAGTGTGGAAAATTGTTAAGCAAAGAAATTAAAATACAATATAAGCAAGTGCAACAAAACTGGGACTAGTTTACACTAATGTCTCTGTATATTTTCATACACAAACACACTTGCAAGCCACCTTTACTTCCATATCTGTCCTAAAGTAACTGTTATTCTTTTAAACTCCCCATCTCTCTCCTTCAGAAGTGCATCAATGTTGCCTTAACCACAGTGTCCTTGGTCTTCATCACTATTAATTTCTCTTTCATAAATTCATCTACTTGCTTGTATATTTCTATACAACATTTATATACAATTTGTAGTCATTTGCTTTGTTTTCCTGGCAAACACAGCTACCTTATAGTCTTTGAGACAATCATTTTTGGATCTGCATTCCATGTTGCATCATACAATCTAACATATACTGGAAATAATTTGAGTTGTCAGACAACATGGCATCATCTGTATACAGAAGTATATTCATGTATATTCATATTCAGAGTCTATGTACTTTTACCATCACTTCAACCATTCCTTATACATTTATCCATAAATACATTAAACCATAAGACATCATACCCTGTTGTTTTACTCCCTGTTTAATGCAGAACCATTCACTAAATATTAAATTTATTCTCACTCATGCTCTACTTTCATCATACTCTTATTGCATTCAACAACCAACTTTTAACTTCATATTTGCATAAAACATCCCATAATTCATGGGTATTTATTTTGTTTCTAACTCAACAAGCATACAAAGTATATTTCACATTCACACATTTCCAGTGACTTGCTGAAGGTAAAAAAAAAAAAAGTATGGTCTGTCAAAAAGCTATCCTGAGTTTTTTGTCAAAATTCTGCAAATTCCTGCCAAGGGACATGTAGAAAATTACTTCCACTGTAGGTTTGTATTCACTCTTGCTAACTTTCTCTTTATGAAAAAGGACAGTAATTGCAGTCTTTTAATTGTTCTAACCCAGCCTTTGTATGTAACGAGAAACCACTTACTCATGAGTAAAACAAACCTCTTTTATTAAAACAGGGCAGGGACAATCTTTGTTCACGTTGGGTAGACAAAACCAAATAGAAATAGTCACAAAAGGAAGTCTTTCCCCTTCTGACACGGGGCAAAAACAGTGTCTGTTCCTTTGAGAACTCCAGATAGAAAGTCTTTCAAGGATTAAGCCAAGCAGAAATAGTCCTTGTTCACACCGGCTGAGGAAAAGTCACTACCATATTAGTTCCCAGCAGGGAGACTCAGTTAGCACCTCAAATACAGACCACGTAGTCCTGACAAACCTGATTCTGGCAAAGGAATCTGACTTGATTGATGTATCCTGGAAAATGAATGACAGGCCATGCCCAAACCCCTACTATTTATTTCCTAACCAGGGAGGGGCTGGCTAGCGTCTACGTCTTCTCCTCCCTGAGGGGCAGCTTATTGACTTCCGTTGCTTCCTCTTCTCTATGCATATGTGCCTATGGGATGGGCCCCATCTCTTCCTTCTCCTCACTCAGCTCAGGCCCTGAAGACAACTGCCTCTCTGCCTGGGCATGGACACATGGTCCTGGCTCTACATCTGCTTCTGCCTCTGTTTCTTCATCAGAGCCTTCCAAAGGCTCCAAAGTTGACCCAGGATCCACCTTCTCCTCCTCTTTGTCTGACTCTGCTGTTAGCTCTGCTGGCAGCTGATTGACCACAACACTAATCCTGAGGCACAGACGAAGTCTTCATATATACCAGGGGTAGGCAACCTCGGCTCTTTTATGACTCATGGACTTCAACTCCCAGAATTCCTGAGTCACTGAAACAAAATCCCGTTAGAAATCATATCTATAGTTCATAATTTACAATGCTGTAAGTGTTGTAAAGCATAAGGCTGTATGGGGATGGGGGAAGGGGGAGGTTTCAACCCTCTGCCCAGTGCAAGAATTTTCACACCATCCCAGAGAAATGGCTTTCTGATCTTTTCTTTGAAACTTCCATTGATGAAAAACCCACAGCTGTTTAAATGTCTCACAAATAGGCAATTCCTTTTTATTTCAAGTTTGGATCTTTCACTGTACAGCTGCCACTTGCTGGTTACTCTTGAGTGCTTAAATCTCAAAGGTGGGATAAAATATGAAAAAATTCACAGCCTGTTCCATGTGACATCTCTTCATGTATTGGAAGGCTGCTACCATGTCTCTCTCTTTAAGCTAAACATACCGATTTCTGTTCAAATGATTTAGTCTCCAAGTCCCTTACCATCATTGCTGCTCTTCTCTGCACTCTTTCTGGTTTATCAGAATTCTTTTCTGTATTGTGGTAGCCAGAACTAGACAAGAAATTCCAGTTACGGTTTTATCAGTTCAGCAAAGAATCTATCTATCTATCTATCTATCTATCTATCTATCTATCTATCTATCTATCTATCTATCTATCTATGTAACATCTATTACTTCCAGTGATTTTGACACTGTATACATAGTGATGAAAGCCCAAACAGCTGTGGATTTTCATTGTCACCTACCAAGACACTTTATCAAAGGTAGCATTGCTAAACCAGGAGCCACCTATCATGTACCTCTTTTTTCCTGCCTGAGTACAGAACCTTACAGTTGTTAACATGGAACATTTTATAGGATGGGGTTCAAGTCTATCAAGGTTCCTTTGAATCTTCAACATGTCTTCTGGAGTGTTAGATTTGCATCATCTACAGATTCTATGAGCATCTCTTCTATTCTCAACTGAGATAAGTATATTGTGATGATTTTAAAGAGCACTAGGTCCAGGATAAATTTTGGTGGTACCCCACTGCATATCTCTATCCACAGACCCATTAAAAGCCACAAGTTAACTATGTTTGTTCAGCCAACTGTGAATTCCTCTGGTAATGGGGTCATCCATCTTGCAGTGTTCCACTATCAAGTAGAAGCCTATGGTCTAGTTAATGCCTTGCTGAGGTCTAGTACACTGTATCTGCAGCATTCCCTTGGTCTAGTAACCTAATCACCTTATCAAAGGAAGCAGTAATATTTGTTTGGCATAACCTGTTTTAACATATTCACACTGGTGGTTATGGTAACCACCAATTAGTTTCTAAGTACAGTTAAGTATAGGGATGTGGTGGCTCAGTGGGTTAGGACACTGAGCTTGTCAATCAGAAGGTCGGCAGTTTGGCGGGTCAAATCCCGAGTGCTGCGTAACAGAGTGAGTGCCTGTTACTCATCCCAGCTTTTGCCAACCTAGCAGTTTGAAAGCACGTAAAAATGCAAGTAGAAAAATAGAGACCACTACGGTGGGAAGATAACAGCATTCCGTGAGCCTTTGGTGTCTAGTCATGCCAGCCACATGACCACGGAGACGTCCTCGGACAAGCGCTGACTCTTCAGCTTTGAAACAGAGATGAGCACTGGCCCCTAGAGTTGGAAAGGACTAGCACACATGTGTGGGGGAACCTTTACCTTTACAGTTAAGTATAGATGCTACAACTGGAGAAATAAAAAAATATAGATGTGGTTTGCTAATGATATGACTATCTTGTTTAAGTATATGTGAAGACTCTATCTGTGCCTCAGGATTTGTTCAGCAGCATAATCAAACAGAGAATTAAATTTGTACGAACCATTTTTGAATGGAAAGGAGAATAAATAAATATAATGTCTTCCTTGGATTTTTATGCAATCTGCCTGGAGCAAAAACAATCCCAACAAACAATTATGTCTGTTGTATTACTAAAAAAGGCACCAATATGAATGCTTCATAGATAATTCCACCTACCAGTATGCAACATGCTATTATAGTTTTCTGTGTGATATATATATATATATATATATATATATATATATATATATATATATATATATATATATATATATATATATATATATGGATCTTTGGTTATTCGGGTTTTTCTCCGCGTAGAACTAAGGTGTAGGAGCGACGTTTCGATGGAATCCCATCCGTCATCATCAGGCTGGTGGCTTCTGCTTCCTTCTTCTGGGACACAGGTCTGCAACCCGCGGCTCCGGAGCCGCATGCGGCTCTTTCAGCCATCTCCTGCGGCTCCCAGTCTTCTGCTATGTGCAGTCCAAAAAAAAAAAAAGTGGGACTAAAAAGGTTCAACCAATCAATTCAAATATGCAGGGTTGGTGCATATCTCGCCTTGGCTCCACTCTTCAGTCAAACCCTGTTCTGCGCATGCGCGCATGTACATGCATGCGCACACATTTTTTGCGGCTCCCAGTTTATCCTTTTGTGAGGGAACCGGTTCCGAGTGGCTCTTTCACTGTTTCAGGTTGCTGACCCCTGTTCTGGGAGAAGCATGTGGCTGTTTGTTCCTCTTTTATATATATATATGTTACTTCTGCATCTAAGCTTAGCAGTTACTTACATATTTTGTAATCTGCTGTACACTATCATTTTAGATTTCATTCTTCAAAGACACTTCATATTTTTATTGGCATTGTATTCTGAACTTGGCATCTTGCTATGATACTACTGCCCATCTATAAAGTCCTTATCAAGGCACAGGAGTGGCAAGAATTATTATTTTATTGGAGATGGATTCATGGCTATTTTGCTTGTAAATTCAGCCACGTTAAGTAAGAACTGTGCAAAATCATTCCCACACAGCTGAATCTATTTCCAAAAGCCATTTATAAAAATTGACATTATGCCATGAGTTGTCATTGTATTCAGCATATTTATTGTAAAGAAGAGTTTGAGATTACTTTGGTGGGAATCTTCCAATTCATTCATCGGTGTCTGCCTGTCTGTTTTTCTGTTTATATTTATTTAATTTGTTTGTCACCCATCTCACCAAGAGGCGACTCTGGGCAGTTTACAACATTCAAATGAAATCATAAATATATAATGTATAAAATCACATTAAAATTGCAATAAAATACAAGTTATAACTGAAGATGGGGAGGAAGGGGGCAGAATATATGGGGGTGTTGGTGGGAACTGCTATTAGTCAATCAATCACCTGCAGTGTTATATGCGCTCATTGGCACCCTAAGTCAACTGGCAGAATCGGGTCTTCAGGCTTTTGCAGAAAGGCAAGGTGTTCCAAAGAACCAGGACTACAGCAGAGAAAGCTCTTCTCCTGACCTTGCCAGCTGGACTTCTTAGATTGACAAGATCTGCAGAGTGTAGAGTGGATTTCAGTAGTCCAAGCATGAGATGACTATCGCTTGAATGATTGAGTGCAGGGTGTCCTGATTGAGGAAAGACTGAAATTGACACACAACCTGAACATATGCACAACAGCCACCTGCTCTTTGAGTAGAAGTCATGAGTCTAGGAGAACCACAAGTTGGTGGACTGGGTCTTTCTGGGGTAGTGCCACCCCATCCAGAGGTAAGGATATCAAAGTCACAGATTAAGCAGAGGACATATCTGTTAGAGAAACAATCCAAATAAAAGCAGTTAGATGATTTGAGTTTAAAAAGATAAGTATAAATTATTAAGGATAGAAAGCATGGCTCTCTGACTTATTTTGCCAGGATGGGGGAAAGAAGAAGAGAGAAGTTCTCTTATCTTTCTGAAAGAAACAGCCTATCTGCCTTTGAAACAGTGTGTAATGTGTGAAGCTGATGAGGCAGAGAGCAGCAGTTCCTATGCCAGAGAAAACCATTTTTGTCAATAACTATCATGTGCACTCCAAGGCTAATCAGAGGTCCATCACTTTTGGAGAAAGGCTGCAGGGAAAAGCCTGACCTTAAACTGAGAAGCATATCTGTTCATAAGAGCTTAGCTTCTGGTATACTTCAGTAAACAAACCACCTGGGTGTGGATAACTTCTTTCTTTTTTCAATAAAGAGACTAATATAACTGGGTCATGTCCATGAAACTGTTGTCAAGGCAAATCTTGAATAGTGGGTTAAGTGTCTGGAGATTCAGTGTTTGTAATCAGGCTTTTGTGAAGTCTGAAACAGTGGAAAAACAAGAGGATCAAGAGTCTGTAGCTTGCTCTTACTATTGCCAATGTTCCTAGTGGATAAAAGGTGCACAACTGAATACTTCAGGAGATGCATCTCCAGTAGTTATTGCAACTTTATACAATTAGTTTGTGTGCATTTCATTCTATCCCATTCTTGAAAACTCAAGCTTTACTTCAGAACTCAGTTTACATCTGCTTGTGAGCAACCCTACACAAACCTGTGAAGTGCTTTCCTACTCTCTTCAATAAAACTCAGGATAGATGACATTGACAGCTTATTATAGTCAGAAAATTAAAGGATTTTTGAAGTAACACTTGGAGGGCTTTCATGACAATTTTTTCTCCATTCCTTGCCAATTTTATTGGGTATTCATGTTGTATAATATTTTCACGTATTTATGTGTGATAAATTTCACATCCTTCACGCTGCTAGTATAAAACAAATTTTACTCTATGTGTCATGTGGGATTATATAATGTATTTTTAAAGCCAATAAATATGTAACTAGCATACACTCTGTAGGCAGGGTTTACAGAGGTCTACGAAAAATATATGCTTCACAGTCTGTCACAAGAGTCCTCAACTTTTGATGAAAGGCATAATTGACCAAAACTCATTTTATTCCATTGTTTAAGGGTTGGCAATATATTTTATGATTTGACCTTAGATGCAGTTACTACAAGGACATAATCCTACAAAGCATAAAAAGGAAGCAGGGACAAAAGGAAGCAATTCAAAATTTAGAGTGATATGAAGGTTCTGGCATCTATAATTAAATGAATTTGAGTGCACTCAACATTCATCTCTCATTTAAATGAAATGGGCTTCATAATAATAAAAAAAGAGATTTAGAATAGCCATCTTTCTAGGTTTTCATTATATACTCTCCATCTCTTCTTTCTGACTTATTTTATAACACTTCTGAATATATTTTTTTTATTTGCTGCTCTTCCTATTGTAAATGAAATTCATTTACATAAAGCAAATGTAATTATATACTGTAGAAAGAACATAAAATGTAAGATTTTTTGGGTGATATCTTCCTTTATCTAGATGGATTATTGTCATGCATTCATCATTGTGTAGGAATCTTGAGTTGCTTAAAGAAAAATGTGGTCAGAATACCTCAATGGTAATAAAATAGGTCACACAGTAACAAAATAGGTAAACACTTAAAGGCAATATTGGTGTATATGTGATGAATGCTGATGAAAATATTTGAAGAAGAAAACTATTGAGGCCTTGTAATATCAAACATTTTTCACTTGCCTTCTTTTGAGTTCTTTATAGCACATTTTTTCCAGGTCACAGTAATAACTGAGAATTATTAAAGAGAGATGAGGAACTGTCTCACTCTCCCAAGAAATTCATTTCTTTCATGAAACTTCTGAAATGTTTCTTCTGATTGTGAACCATATCTGCCTTGACCTTTCACTTTAGACTAAGTTCTCTTGACAGGGTAAATTCTTGACCTATTAGATGCTGTAAAAGTGGAGGTAAAGTGGAAATACTTTTTTTCCCTTTCAATTTTTATCTAGTGAAGAATGAAAGAATGTGGTTCAAAATAGCTCTTTAGTATTATTAACAGAGGTGAGGATATGAATTCCAGTTCCAGTGAATTATTTCTTACAACAACCCTTTTATCAAGAGAAGATATTGGATTGTGAACTACATTCCTTTGAAAATTGATATTTTCAAAGGAATGTAGTTCACAATCCAATATCTATAAATATATGTAAAAAACCACAATGTCCTCCACTGTTTTTCAGTATATTATTCTTTATATTGATGTCGAAAAACATGCAACTCTGAATATTTTTGAATTACTATTTTCAGAAGCCCTACCAGCATGGCTAATGAATGAAGTGTGGAAATTGTATTCGAAGCATCATAAGATTACCTTCAACATTGATTTAACAGCATGAAGTGAAAGTATCTTTTTTTTCTGCTGTTCTATGTCATGTACAATACATCTCAAGTGCAATGCTGTCAGAATATCCTTAAATATTGATATAATTCCCAAAGAGACCTTGGAGTCTTGAATGACTCTTTTCTTGATCTATGTGACAGCACCAAAATATGACAGGAAAATAAAGGGGGGAGGAACCCTCTCCTTCAAGTCAGATTCAACTACTAGTGGTTTCAGAGCGAGATCCCTCAAGTTCTCTTAGCAGCAAGACTGAAACCTTCTTCCAGATGTTTTATATATGGCTCAGGAATTCTGGGAGTTGAAGTCCATGAGTCATAAAAGAGATGAGGTTGCCTAGCCCTGCCCTAGGTAATATCATCAGTGCTAGTAAGTAGTGCTGTTTGCTGTCAGTTTATATTCTGGTGTCTTGCCTGTCTGGGTGGGCGGAATGTGGAAAATGTGGAAATGTGGGGAAAAATATGGTATACCTTATGTCAAGTTTAAATGCATCATTTAAAATTAATATTTGTTGTTTTTTTTTATTTCAGATTCTTCCAATGGATATCAAAAAGAAATATAGCACTTTGATAGAGAAAACAAAGCAAAATGTTTCAAATAATCACCATTAAATTATCAGAAATATTTTATATATATGTGGACTATTAAAGTATGTGGAATTATACTATCAAATAGCACAATTATGGAATATTGTACATTTTTGGAAGACAGTGAAATATTGGATGTAATTTTAAAAAAAACATTTGATATTTGGACAAAAAAATATTTTTCCTACAAAATAGTTTTGCAAAAAAAAAGGACACTTATGTAGGGGGCATTTCTTTACTGCTAAGCTTGTAAGCCGCCCTGAGTCTTCGGAGAAGGGCGGGATATAAATGGAATTAAAATAAATAAATAAATTCCTCTGATTATACATCCAAGCTTTTACATTTAAGATTGAGTAGCAAAATTGAAACTATACAAAGAGATGATTTTATAGAGAATAAGATATTTTTTGTGTGAAGATTCAGTAGCTTAGGAGGAGGAGGAGGAGGAGGAGGAGGAGGAGGAGGAGGAGGAGGAGGAGGAGGAGGAGGAGGAGGAGGAGGAGGAGGAGGCAGACAATAAATGGTCGGTAGGTTTACTTGAGAAGGTATCTGGTAAAAACAAAACCAAAGGTGGAAATAATGTTATCTAAATCAGCAGTAAAATAAAATGAGGACTTCAAAAGACATGAACAAATTAAAGGGATTGTTACAGGACTATTTACTATTTAAAAATAAAAAAAAATATGTTAGAAATCAAGAGTTGCCTTTATCAGCAGTGTATTTGCTAGAGAATTGAGGCACAGTTTTAGTCAAGGCTGAAAATCCTCTCACATAGAATAATCATAAGCTAGTAAAATGAATGAGAAGAAAAAAATATATCAAAATATATTGTACTCTTTAAGAATCTGGTGCATGTCTGAGAGAAGAAAAAAAATGTTTAGTTTAGGCCTAATGCTTTTCAAAAATGAAAATAAGCCCTACAAATACAGTTCAGTAGATCCTGTATTTTGTTTAAAAGGAAAACCACGGCTCAGTAAATAATCTATTCAATAACTTATGTAACTAGTTTGTTGATGGGTATTAATTTTTTAAGCAAACCTAGTTTCTGAACTGGCTATTTCATATCCCTATGGCTCTTATCTTGCCATTCTGACAGATGATCACAGCAACCGAAAAAAGACCTTGAAAGTAACCTGCTATACAGTATGTCAGCTTGTGCTTAATATGCACAGAGTTAAATATGAGGGTGATTATAATGAAAACATTAAGTGCAAAAGTGCTGAAGCTACGGTGCAATTGACACGTTTTGAGAAAAAAAGTGCTATTTTAGAAAATGTAGATATTAAAGGTTAAGAGCTGTTAGAGCTAGACAAGTTCATAGACAGATGATAGATGATATATGATAAATGGATAGAGGATGGATGGATAGAAGGATAGAGGACAGAGGATAGATGGACGGATGGACAGATGGATGGATAGATGGGTAGATAGATATTCAAAACACATTTTGTTGGATAGATTAAAGAAATTATTTCCACTATCCTCAGACCAAACACATCACATCAGACTGAACGATTGAATGGATGAATGAGTAAACAAAGGAATGGTATCAGAGGTTAAAATGAACTGTTTAATAAGAGCAGACATGTCAAACCCGCGACATCACGTGATGTCGGACAACGTAGCAGAGCTTTTTCCCCATTGCCGGCAATGGGGTCGGTGCGGTTTCCTGGACTGGCAGTTTGACACCCCTGAATAAGAGGGAAAGATTCAATATTAGTTTCTAATCAGTTGTTATTACATTTAAAGTTATTGTTCAAGTTATAACTCACTGAGAGACATCCATGTCTTTGGGTGTCATTGGGTAAAATGCAATGAAGTTTGTGGTGGCACAAACAAAGTGTGTGGTGGCACAAACAAAGCAGCTGTCAAGCAGCAACTGTTCAAAAAAGCACAGAGAAAGTTTAGCTTTGGGAATTTATGCCTGGTAACCTCTTACCCAGATTATTGCACTGTGTTTGACTGATGACTTATTCATGTAACTTTCTTGGCAAAGTTTTTAGATACTGTATGATTTGTCTGGTGTATCTTTTCAATCTCCCATTGAACCAACAGACCTCAAATCCCAAGTGGTTACCCCATTTGTGTACAAAGCAAGCTGACTCAGCTTAATGTCTGAAGTCAACTAAGGTAAACTGAGTGCTGGTACTTACTACAGCTAGAGGTAAGCAGGGATAACTTAAGGTCTTTTTTCTAAAAAAAAAAGGGGGGGTAGAGTGCCAGGACCAAAACAGAAAAAGATAAAAGCATTTTTAACTGATAGGAAGAAAGGAATAAATCCTGTATACGAGAGGACGCTATTTATAGTAGACCGGTAAAAGAGGGTCATTAGCCATTGTTCTACCCTGTTCTTCGGCAAGACCCTGACAAAGTGAAGTCTCTGTTGGGCCTTTCTGGCCACCTGGGTTGTACTAACTTTCCAGGTCAGATCTTCACAGAGGTAGACTCCCAGAAATGTAAAGGAGGAAACTCTCTTCACACAGTCCTCCCCGATGTAAAGTGGGTCAGGTTCCTCCTTTTTCCTCCGAAAGCCTAGCACCATCTCTTTTGTCTTATTTATTTATTATTTATTTATTAATTGAATTTATATACCACCCTATTCCTGAAGGACTCAGGGCGGTTCACAGGGCAAGTTAAAAACAATACAAAAAGAGAAAATTAAATTAAATTAAATTAATACAAGCCCACAAAATTAAGATAACATTAAAATTGAAATTTAAAATTAATTTAATTTAGTTTAATTAATAATTTAATTATTTAATTTAATTTAATTTAATTTAATTTAATTTAATTTAATTTAATTTAATTTAATTTAATTTAATTTAATTTAATTTAATTTAATTTAATTTAATTTAATTTAATTTAATTTCCCTCAGTCCAGGCCAGACAATTCAAACAACCAGGTTTTTAAGTCCCGGCGAAACGAGCGAAGGTCGGGGGCAGTCCAAAGTTCCATTGGCAGTTCGTTCCAAAGAACGCCCTCCCCCTGGGAATCACCCACCAGCAATCTCTAACTGGCGGAACCCTAAGGAGGCCCTCCTTGTGGGCGTGCACAGGACGATGGGAAGCTGATGCTGGCAGCAGGTGCTCCCTAAGGTAATCTGGACCCATGCCATTTAGGGCTTTATAGGTCATCACCAGCACCTTGAATCTCACCCAGAGGGCAACTGGAAGCCAATGCAGCTCGTCTCAAACCTCGTCTGGAGAGCAGGAAAAGCAAGCAACCGAGACGAGTGCTGAGTTCTCAGGAACGGTTTATTGAGCAAACAAACAAACTCCAAAAGGAACAAAGCCAGCGTTGGCTGCTACCCACACCCAATGCTGTTAAATACATGCTGCTTGTACACACCCATGTCCCACCCGGCCACGCCCATATCCACCCCTCCTCTACTTAAGATCCATTCCTCCCAAGCACCTCCCTTTGTGATGCATCCTGACAACCGGCACCCACCACCCCCAGGTGAGCTCCCTCACGGTCATCCGCTCTGTCGCCGCCAGACACCACCCCCACCCCCATTCCCGGAACCGGCATCCCTCTCCCTGACGCCTCTAGCATTGCCCCTCCCTGCTGCTCACCCCCCTCTTTGCAGGCCCAGCAAGCCCCGGCCGGGCTTCTCCCCCCTGACCTAACAGCTTCGCTCCCCTGTTCCAGCCCAGTTCACTGTTGTAGGTCCGCCGGCGGCCCAGGAGTTGAAGGCACAGCTGTTGTGGGCCCAGGGCCCTGCAAGGCAATCGTAGCCGGCAGGGCGGGCATTCCCCTCACCGACGCTCCCGGCGAAAGCACAGCTGTTGCAGGCCCAAGGCCCTGCGAGGCCACCATAGCTGGCAGGGTGGAGTCGAGCTGCAGAGCGCATGCGTGCACTGCCGAACCTCCGGCCATGGCCCCAGCGCAGCATCTAGCAGGCCGTCGCCGCCGCAGCCGAGCCTTGCCGAGGACGTCAGATCAGCTGGTGAGCGGGAGCAGGTGATGAATGCTGGAACAGGTGGTGGACACCGAAGACTGTCGGGCCCGCAGCGCCGGTGAGCGTTGGGCGTGCGGAGCTCGACAGCTCACAGAGAAGAGGTGTGACATGAGAGTATCGGGAAACTCCCATTACTACTCGTGCAGCTGCATTCTGCACCAGCTGAAGCCTCCGAGTGGTCCTCAAGGGCAGCCCCATGTAGCGAGCATTGCAGTAGTCTAACCGGGAGGTCACAAGCGCATGAATGACTGTGTGTAGGGCATCTCGGTCCAGATAGGGCTGTAACTGGTGCACCAGGCAAACCTGGGCGAAAGCCCCCCTGGTCACGGCTCCTATATGATCTTCCAAACTGAGCCATGAATCCAGGAGGACGCCCAAGTTACAAGCCCTATCAACGGGGGGTAACACCTCATCATTAAAGATGGAGAAGAATGGTTCACTTGAGATGCCAGTATGCATAGCCACTCAGTCTTGGCAGGATTGAGTTGGAGCCTGTTTCTCCCATCCAAACCCGAGCCGCCTCCAGGCAACAGGACATCACATTGAGGGCATCACTGAGTTGGTTCGGGGTGGAAAGAAAAAGTTGGGTATCATCAGCGTACTGATGATACCCCACCCCAAAACCACAAATGATCTTACCTAGCAGCTTCATATAGATGTTGAACAGGAGGGGAGAGAGGACCGACCCCTGAGGAACTCCACAAATGAGAGGCCTCGGGGCGGACCTTTGCCCTCCCATCAACACTGACTGCGAATGGCCCAGGAGGTAGGAGGAGAACCACTGTAAAACAGTGCCCCCCACTCCCAACCCCCTGAGACATCGCAGCAGGATACCATAGTCGATGGTATCAAAAGCCGCTGAGAGATCTAATAGGACTAGGACAGAGGAGCAACCCCTGTCCCAAGCCTGCCAGAGATCATTTATCAGCGCGACCAATGCCGTCTCCGTGCTGTACCCAGGCCTGAAGCCTGATTGGTACGGGTCAAGATAATCAGTTTCCTCCAGGAACAGAGGAAGCTGATGCGCTACCACACTCTCAACAACCTTCTCCAAAAAGCGAAGGTTGGAGACCGGATGATAGTTATTCAGAATAGCTGTATCCAGGGCAGGCTTCTTGAGAATGGGTCTCACCACCGCCTCCTTCAAGGCGGCAGGGAAGACACCTTCACTCAAAGAAGCAGATATCACTGCCTGGAACCAGACTCGTGTCTCCTCCCGAGCTGAATAAATCAGCCAGGAGGGGCACGGGTCCAATAAACAGGTGGTAGAGCTCAGCCTCCCCATAATCCTGTCCACCTCCTCGGGAGTCACAGGATCAAACTCAGTCCAGATAATACTACTCTCAAGACTGCTTGATTCCTCCCCATCAGACTCTGCCCAGTCAGAGTCCAAACTGGTCTGAATCTGAGTGATTTTGTCCACCAGATGCTGGCTGAACTCCTCGGCCCACCCCTGTAAGGGCTCCTCCCTCACCTCCTGATTAAGGAGGGAACGAGTTACCCTAAACAGGGTGGCCGGGTAATTATCTGCAGACTCGATGAGGGCAGTGAAGTAATTAGACTTCGCCATCCTCATCGCCGTGAGATAAGACCTAGTAAAAGATCTTAGTCACAATCGGTCAGATTCAGACTGGCTGGATCTCCAACAGCTCTCCAGACTCCATCTCCGATGCTTCATCTCCCGGAGCTCCACAGAAAACCATGGAGTCCATCGGGATCTGTGCCGTGTCAGGGGTCACAAGGGTACAACACGGTCAAGTGCCTTGGTGGCGGCCCTCTCCCAAGCCTCCACCAAGGCATCGGCCGGGCTGTGAATGAGGGAGATAGGTATAGACCCAGTAATTAGCGCTGTCTGGAACCATTCTGGATGCATTAGGTGCCTTGGGCAGAACCACCTGGTCGGCTCCGCAGCCCAGCAGTGAGGGGTAGCATATCGGAAGACCAGCCATAGGAGATGATGATCGGACTATGACAGGGGGACAATATTTGGTGAGCCCCCTCCCAGATCATCAAACCACTGCCCAGATAGGAAAACCAGGTCGAGAGTATGACCCCCTCCATGGGTCAGACCCTGAATTATCTGGGTCAGGTCCATGGCCATCATGGAGGCCATGAACTCCCAAGCTAACTCTGACGACCCGCCCAGGGATGGAAGGTTGAAATCACCCAGAACAATAAGTCTGGGAAGTTCAACCACCAGCTCTGAAAGGGTGTCGAGAAGCCCGGGCAAGGCCATTGCAACACACCTGGGTGCCAGGTATGTAAGCAACAAGCCCAACTGAGCCCCAGAGCCATACCTCAGGAGGAGTGACTCACTCCCACCAATCTGTACGACAGTGGTCTCCTGTGGGTAAGGTCTCCCATATAACCACTGCCACAACCCCACCCCTACCCTGAGCCCGCAGCCGGTGCAGCACACAGAAACCTGGGGAGCAGAGCTCAGTCAGAGGGACACCTCCCTCTGAGCCCAACCAGGTTTCCGTAATGCATGCCAGATCCGTGCATTCCTCCTCGATCAAATCTTGGACGAGGGGAGCTTTGTTCACCACAGATCTGATGTTAAAATACACCAGCCTAAGCTCAGGGGCCCGATCTCCCTCACCCCCGGATAAACGAGTATCAACCAGAGGGTCGGAGCATACCACCACTTGGAAACAGCAGGGGCGTGATCCCAGATGTTGGTATGGCCCTCCGTGCAGCCGCCTGCTACCAGCCTTGGTGGAGCAGTGGGCTAATGCCTCCTTAAGTAACACCAGCTGCCTGCAATTAGTGCAGGTTCGCATCCCACCAGGCTCAAGGTTGACTCAGCCTTCCATCCTTCCGAGGTAGGTAAAATGAGGACCCAGATTGTTGGCGGCAATTAATCTGACTTTGTAATAATGCCGCTTGGTGTGTGTGTGAAAGCCCTAATAAGCAGGCATATACATAGAATGAAGGCTACTGCTAAGCTTGTAGGCCGCCCTGAGTCTTCGGAGAAGGGCAGGATATAAATGGAATTACAAAAAAAAATTCCCAATCGTCATGGGGATTTGAGAACCAGAGGTCCCCAACCCCAAGCCCGTCTTGCCAGGAACCGTCTCTGGCCTAGACTGACAGCCGGTTGATAAAATACCCTTATCCCTCCCACCCCTATCATTCACCCCCCTCCCTAACCCCCTAAAACAACCAGCTAAAAAACATAGTAGGGGCTTTTTAATCAGATTCAGCCAACAGCCCCTATCTATGCCCAACCACCTCTCAGGGTCCCAACAATTGGGCCCGTCCTCAAGGGAGATAGAACACAGGGCGATAGGTCATGCCCAGGAGGCAGAAACTCTCCTGAGGGCATATAAGTCCACATTAGAATAATGTAAACGAACCATATGCCAAAATGTCCACATTGGGCTATTATAAGCAGCTAGATGATCAAAGTAAAAATATGTTAAATAATATTATTGATGTTATTAAGTCAGGGAGGCAAAATAAATCCGTTAAGCCAAGCCAAGCCAAGCTAAGCTGGCTCTACTCTCACCCGAGCCGGCTACAGATATAAGAGCCATAACAGTTCTCCCACAACAGATAGCAATTCAATCTGGGCTAAACTGGTCACAGACAACCGGTATAAATCCACCTCAAACTGATCTCTCACATCAGGGGGTGGATTGATGGTTAATTGTCCTGTCCTCTCACCGCAGTCAGATCCTGGGTCTGTTCCTGACTAATAAAGAAAGTCACTGGAACAGGAGCATGAAAAACTGTGTCAAGATATTGCAAAGACATACGTCTGGAGAGGGGGAAGCCACAAGGTCTCAAATGCAGTGTTCACCACAATTCCAAGGTGCAAAATTGTGGATGCCTATCTTCAAGCCAACATAGTCTTAATTATCGCAGTAGATGGGTTGGATGATACACAGTCATATGTGTACAAAGAGTACAGATAGGGGCTAAGCACACAGCCCTGTGGCGAGCCAGTGCAAAGCTGCAGGGGGGTGGATAAAGCAGACCTGACCCTCACTGTTTGTAACCGGTCCCTGAGAAAGTCTTAAATCCAATCACAGATGGAGGGGGAAAATTGCAAGTCAGTCAGCTTCTCGATGAGAGTGCTTGGCAAAATGGTGTTGAAAGCTGAGCTATAATCAACAAAAAGCATCCTGACATAGCTTCCAAGTTTCTCAAGATGACTTGCTACAGAGTGTAAAGCAGTAGCTATGGCATCATCTGTCAACCTGTTCCCCCTGTAGGCAAATTGATGTTTATCAAAATCCAGTGGGAGGCATGTCCTGAGATGTTGGAGAACCAGTCTTTCAAAACATTTAATGACTACAGACATTAATACAACAAATCTGTAGTCATTCAGGCACTCAACTGCAGTTTTCTTGCAGAATGGGACAATGGTAGCTGCTTTCAAGCACGATGGTACACATGCCATTTGCAAGGAGATTTTAAAAATCCTTGTCAGGACCCCTGCTAATTTATTCGGCACAGTTCTTAACCACTATCCCCAGCACCCCATCTGGGCCTGCGGCTTTGCTGGGGTTCACCACCTTCAATACATTTCTCACTTGGTCTTCAGATAGGGTGAGTTGCTGAAAATCAGAAGGCCGGCCAGCAGAGGCTATGGGGTTTGTCTTTTTACCTCGTAGCAAGCGAAGAAGATATTCAGCTCCTCAGCCAATGAGGTATTGGTGTTAACCATGCTTTTCGTACTGCCCTTGTGGTTGGTTAAGTGTTGCAGTCCCTGCCACACTTGCCTCGGACTTTTGTCTGCTAGGTTGTTCTCCACCTTGTGTTTGTATTGCTGTTTCACCATCCTAATGCCTCTTCTGAGTTTTGCCCTGGCCTCTCTGTATGTGTCCCTCCCTTAAAGGCAAAACCCCAAGCTCTCAGGAGTGTTCGTATCTCTGCAGTCATCCAGGGTTTGCAGTTCCCGTAAACTCTAATGCACTTTTCTGTTGTTACACTATCAGTGCATGTTCTAATATAAGGGACTAAAGCATCTGTGTATGCATTCAGGTCTTGATCTTCGAATACACTCCAGTCAGTGGTTTCAAAGCAGTCCTGCAACTGACTGAAAGCACCCACTGGCCAGGTTTTGACCCTTTTCGTGACTGCCTGAGTTGTTTTCCTGAGAGGGACATACTTTGGGCACTACAGGAGTGAAAGATGGTCAGATGTACCCAGGTGGGGGAGAGGGAATGCTCTGTATGCCTGTTTCAGATTAGAGGACACGTGGTATAAAGTGTTCTTCCCTCTGGTGGGAACTTGCACATACTGTACAAACGTGGGGAGAACTGTCTTCAGACAAGCTTGATTGAAGTCCCCATCCACGACAAGAGCGCCCTCTGGGTGAGTTTGCTGCTGCCTGGTGATGACGTCATACAGCTTGGAAAGTGCCGTGCTGACATTGGCATCAGGTGGAACATAAACAGCTGTAATAATTACAACAGTAATTTCTCTAGGCAAATAAAAAGGCCTACATATGACAGTCATCAGTTCCACATCTGGGGAACAATACGTGTAAACTAATCCGCTGCTGGCACACCAGTCACAATGTATGTACACACAGAGTCCTCCTTTGCTCTTACCAGAGACTTTATCTCTGTCAGAGCTGTGAATGAGTGGTAATGTCAAATCTCCTCCCAAATTTATTTTGAAGTCTCCCTGGAAAAATTCTATTATGTCACCATTATGTTTATTTATTATTTCTCTTCTATAATTTGCTTCTTATGGTGAGAGCCACAAAAGTATTTTCAGACAGAAACTTGATTAATATCTATTCCACATTCTCAATATAGGACATCTAACATAAAATCTATGTTAAATTTAACTTTATCATACCATAAATAATCATGCTACCCAAACCTCAAATTTTGTCCTTTTAACTCCAATACCCACTTCTTTGTCAACATCACCCAGTCTTTCATCCAAACTTGATAATGAGCTGCAAAATATAATGTCAAATCAGATATACCCAAACATTAATCCTTCATCCATTTTTATTTTTTATATCTTCTTCTTCTTTCAGGGTTCAACAATCGGAGTCTAAACAGTTTCTATTTTCCAATATTTGTCCTGAGATAACACACAAGGTTGCCTGGTTTTGCATGGCAGAATGCAAAATCAGGAAAGGAATAATTAAGAGAAATGGAACCTGCTTGAATATTGGTAGCCAGGAATGGTTCACACTCAGCATTAATCATTAGTTTGGGGTGTGCAAACCATGTCTGCTATTGTACTATATCAGACTCAGGTTTGATAGGGAAAGAGAAGTTATAATTTTAAATCCATTTTGGACAATTTTATTGCTTTGATTTTGAATATTCATGTCTATGTATATAGGTTTGTGTGTGTGTGTGTGTGTACATACAAACATATATATGTGTAAATGTATTTTTATTGTATTTGTATTTTATACTGCTATTGCAAACTTTATATATTAACTCTTCTTAATGTCCTCTTTTTACTACTTTGAGTGTCAATGAAGATACAAAGTTCTGGTACTTGCACTTCTGGCAGCTTCAACCATTGTTAATTGATGCTGTTATAGTGTGTCTCCATCTTCTTCTGGGGCTAGCTCATGTTCTTTGGCCTTCTCCTCTTTTTGTATATGCCTTGTATGGTATAGAATCCTAAGTGGTGAGCAAACCACTTAATTTGCTGAGTTGATTTTTTTTTTAAGTTCAAGATTGGTTCTCTTCCAATTATTTTTCTTATGATCTCATTTTTTTTTATTTTATACCTTCTGGTCATTCCAGCAGCTTTCCTCAAACATATCATTTCAGTGGTAACTAACTTTTGCTTATGCTTCATTCCAAGTGCCCATGTCTGGCACTATTACGCTTTTTGTAAAATTCTCAATATACTTTAAATCTGTAAATCTTCTTTTAAATTTATAATCCCCTCAAAATGAAAACCACCAAGAGAAGTACTTATCTCTTCCAAAAGAAAATCACTCTCAGGCTGAAGAATAATGATATCCAAATGTCATTAAAATGAGAATTGATTGATTCTAGTGTCCGTATTGACTACAGCATGGCATCAAATGAAGATGGAGTTCTGTGCCTTCCAGCTAGTCAATTCATGAACAGACGGCATTAAAAAAATAAGGAACAGCTGTCTAGAGATCAGATAAGCTGATTTCATACTTCTTCCTTTATCTGGAGAAAGTTTGGCATCCAGCATTGATCCCTGAGTGTTGATCTTAGTTGAGGTCTGTCTCCACTCCCCTAAAGATGAACTAAGCTGCCATTAATCCTGACCAGAAGTCTCAGAAAAACGTCATTGCTTTTTTTGATAAAGAATGTATCTCTAACTAGAAAAAAAAACCCCTAAAAGAAAAAGCTATTAAGGTCTTCTTGAACTAAGCTACCAGACCAGATCTGCAAAAATACAGATAACTAAAAGATGACAGGAGGAAAGAAAACAGGAAGGTTTTCTTTATAGTGTTTCTTTTTTTTCTTTTAGCACAATTATTAATTGATCATATATGCAACACCTGTAAACTAAATAGAATACAGAATATCCAGAACCCTGCCTTCCCTATGT
The DNA here is from genome assembly GCF_947247035.1 of Vipera ursinii. NCBI lineage: Eukaryota > Metazoa > Chordata > Lepidosauria > Squamata > Viperidae > Vipera > Vipera ursinii. The sequence continues at coordinate 137,145,998 of NC_139516.1, read as the reverse complement.
GAAAAAGGGAAACGAGAGAGGTAGACTAGGGGAATATTCCTTTGGTGCAGCAGAAACCTACAATACTGTCATTTTGTGGAACTGGAGGACTGCGAAAGAGCTGTTCTCGACAACTTGTCTCTTCCCTCTTTCCCTTCCCACTTTTTCCTCAACTAGAGAAAAAAAGATGCAGGTAGAGAACAGATCTGATTCCTTCCATCTCCCCAGCTCATTCGTCATTCATGGCAAGAGAAAGAGAGAGAAAGAGAGGATGTGAATCTCGTGTTCCTTTTCTGATCTTATGGGACTGACACCAGAACTGACACCAGAGAATAGACGAGAAGCCTTCTGCTTCTCTCTCCCTTATTTATCATGCCATATTTGGCGGGGGGAGGGGGAGTAGAGAGCAAAAAATTCATTGGTCTCTGCCCAGTCTCCACTTTTAATTCCCCGTTTCTCTTGATCAGAGTGGGAAGAGAAAATTGAGGGATGGGGAGAAATGTGTCCTTTTGGGTGCCAGTTCTCCATGCCCTAAAATATTCCACTTCCTCTAATTCTCTTTCCATGCAATAAACTGAAGTATAGTTTAACTGCAGGTGACACCAAAAGAGCCAAACTCTCTTGTTTTCTCTAGCAGTTGCCCAATCACATGGAATATTCATGAAAGCTTAAGAGAAGCTTTTCCTGTCCCATTTCTGACATCTTTCTAAGTCCTAATGGGAACTATTAGCAAATGAAGTGGGAAATGGCTCCATGGCACAGCGTAAAAGGTCTAATTCCCCCACTGACAAAAGACTTCAAAACCTGTCAATAGAAGTAAAATCATGCCTGCAGCAATATCAGATAGCCAATGAGAGAAGGACAAGGTCATGCCCCTCAATTTATCTTGTTAACGCGGGCCATAGATTAATTGCCTAGCATTAAATTATGTTGGAAGAAGCTGGATCATACAAATTGAAAGCTAAAGTAGAAAAAAAAATCAGGATTTCTTCTTGGTGGATCAGGGTACATTGAAGACAGCATCACCCATTCATTTCTAGTAAATGTGATTCTTGAAGCTTCATCAGTTCAAGGTTAGCAGATCATGGGGAAAAGCTCTTAGGGACATCATGATTAAATGGCTTCTGTTGCAACCTTTATTGTCATTTTTTTTTACTTTGGGCACATTGGCACGCATTAAAAATGAAATTTGGTTGCTTGCTCTCAAAGTGTACAGATACATAACACACATGTAAACATACTATATACAATATATAGACCTATGGAATACATAGCAGAAAGAGGAAACTTGTGAGTTCACAAGGTTAATACTTTATGGAACAAAACTGTGACTGAATCTGGATGTTCTGCTTAAGATACAAAAGAAGCCTCCTCCCAGAAGGCAACAAGGAAAACAGGGCATGAAGAGGATGTGTAGTGTCCCAGACAATCTTGTGGACCCTGCTCAAACAGTGCTTATACGCTATGTCCTGGATGGAAGGGAGGGAACTGCCAATAATCTTTTCTGCCATCCTCACCACTCTCTGCACCGCCTTCCTGTGTGAAGCAGTGATGCCTCCAAACCAGACTATAATGTTGTATGACAGGATACACCTGATCGTCCCTCTGTAGAAAGTGGTAAGGACAGAGGAAGGAAGATGTACTTTTGTCATGCAACACAGAAAATGTAGGCACTGCTGTGCTGGCCTTACCAGTGTCTCACTGTTGAGCAACCAAGCCAGCCTACTTGATATTGTCTGGGCTGCTATGTTCCAGATGTTAGCGTTTTGCAGTGTTTTTCAGACAGAGGTGACATCAAAGTTAAGCACTTGCTCATCAAGATGGGGCACAGCTTTCCTAGTAGGGGTGCTATTTGATGCCTCAAATCTTCCAAAAAATGTGTTCAGCTCATTTAGGAAGTCTGTGTCACCTTGCATCTCAATGGAGCCACCTTATAATCTGTAATGGCCTGGATTCCTTGCCATATATGCCTGGTGTTTGTTGGGGCCTGAAAAAAGTTCTAAATTTTCTGACAATGGGCTTGCTTTGCTTCTTTTATGGCACTTTTCAAATTAGCTCTGGCTGTTCTAAGTGCCAGCATATCACCATATTTAAAAGCCACATTCCTTGCTTTCAGCATCTTATGGGCCCCATAAGTCAGCCATGGTTTTTCATTTGCCCTCACAACAATGTTTTTAAGGAAACAAACAATCTCTATGCACTTTTGAATATATGCAGATACTGTGGTGGCATATTTTGGTTATCAATTGCTGCTTCTTTAAATATTCCACAATCCATGCACTCAAAGCAGTCTTCTAATGCTTCTATAACTCCCTATGCCCAAACTCTCAACTGCTTCACTGTGTCAGGACACGTCATTTGTGGGATGGTAGCAGGAACCACCAAGCAGGAACGTGCAACATAAGGCTTTATTCAACTCAAAGAAGAAGTCAGCGCTGGGAGTAATTGCTCCCAGCACTTTACATAGCCATCCAGAGACAGGATCCCTCTCCCAGGCAACAAACCAGCATGAAATGAATGAATGAACTTTATTGTCAAAGTACAACCATGTATACATTGAGAAAGGCTGAGCCTCCCTTCATGCCCCCACCCCCAACTTACAGTGACACAAACCCTCCATCTTATTATACCATGTACAAAACACCAGCCTCGCAAGTCAATCCTGCATAAAGTTTATAAAATTATTTCCTGTTCAAAAGCCTAACAGCCCATGGATAAAAGCTGTTCTTCAGCCTGTTGGTACAGCTGGCTATACTCCTGTATCTCCTACCCGATGGTAGGAGAGCAAAGAGGTACCATCCAGGGTGTGAGTCACCCCTGAGAATTTTCCTCACTCTTCCAAGGCAGCGAGCCCTGGCGATGTCATCCAGTGGTGTCAGGGGACAGCCCACAATGTCTTGTGCTGTGCTCACCACCCTCTATAATGCTTTCCTATCTGTGGCTGTCAGACCAGCATACCAAACCACAATACAGTATGAGAGGATACTCTCTATAGTAGACCGGTAAAAGAGGGTCATTAACGATTGTTCTACCCTGTTCTTCCGCAAGACCCTGTGAAAGTGAAGTCTCTGTTGGGCTTTTCTGGCCACCTGGGTTGTATTAACTTTCCAGGTAAGATCTTCACAGAGGTAGGCTCCCAGAAATTTAAAGGAGGAAACTCTCTCCACACAGTTCCCCCCGATGTAAAGTGGGGCAGGTTCCTTCTTTTTCCTCTGGAGGTCTAACACCATCTCTTTCGTCTTGCCGGTGTTCAGGTGCAAGTTGTTGTTGCAACACCATATGGATAGTTTTTGTACCTCCACCCTGTATGCTGTCTCACCCGCACCTATAATAAGACCCACCACGGTAGTATCATCTGCGAACTTAATTATCACAGTAGATGGGTCACATGATACACAGTCATATGTGTACAGTGAGTACAGGTAGGGGCTAAGCACGCAGCCCTGTGGTGAGCCAGTGCAAAGCTTCAGGAGGGTGGATAAAGCAGACCTGACCCTCACTGTTTGTAACTGGTCCCTGAGAAAGTCTTTTTTTTAATATATATATTTTATTTTATTGAAATCATCCACAACTACATCATAACAATATATCGCAGTGCTTATTAAAATTCTTTTTAAAAATACAAAATATAATAAACATTCTAATGATTTAGACAAGTTGCTGTTACCTTGTATATGTTGTGATTCAGGGTCAGCCTGTGGGTTCAGCAGTTGGGTCGGATGATTCAGAGGAGGAGAAGGAGGGGGGTGTTGGAGAGGTTGCTGAGGGGGTTGGAGAGCTTGCTGATGAGAGCCCTCAGCCAGGACCCTCTCATCTGGTCACAACGCAGACCCAGCTGTGTGAGCCTGACAGCGTGGATGAAGATGACCCACAGCTGGCCCTGTTCAAGGACGCCCGACGCAGGAGGCAGTCAATCAGGAGTAAACAGAGGAAGGCAATGGGGCACCTCGGAAGGAGGCAGAGAGAAGCCACGCCCTGAAGGGGAATGTGTGGGAGGGCTGGTTTGCTAAAGGCAACCGCTTGAATAGCTCCTGTTTCATGGTTCGTGTCGACATTTCCATAAGGCCTCCAAACCCTTTTTAAAAGTTATATACTACCCACACCCAATATAGTAATCCCCCTTTTTTCCCCTTTCCTTTCTTTTTCCTTTCCCCCCCTTTTTACTACCTTCCCCCTCCCCCTATGGGTTTAATTAACCAAATTAATAGTTATTTGAATTAGTTCATCTAACTGTAAAGCCAAAATACATAGAATGAAGGCTATTGCTAAGCACATTGATTGTGCTTAGATTGTAAGCAGCCCTGAGTCTTCGGAGAAGGGCGGGATATAAATGGGATTAAAAAAAATACTTATAAACAATTTATCCAGAGATACAAGCAAAAAATCTTATGTCTAAAGTTATTAATATCACATCAATTAAGGAAAAAAAAAACTCACAGAAAAAAATCAGTGTAAATCAAGGAGCAGAGTCAAAAAAGTTCCAATAATCGAAAGCCTTCTTCAGAATGCCACTGTTCCAGTTCAAATAGTGAAAGGCATATTCCACACTCCAAATGCACACTGTGAATCAGCAAAAATGTAAAGGAACTAATCAGCCAGCAAGATGTTAATTGTTAACTGTTCAACAGATCCTTGCACAGCCAAGCAGCCACTCGATAAAGCAGTCAGGAGAAAATCCAACTAAAAAAAGGAGAGGCCCCTCAAAACAGATCGCAAAGGCCAGAATCCAACTTAGTTTCCAAAAGAAAGTAAAAGTAAAATTCGCCACCATCAATCACTAGCTCAACTGCCGCTCCACTCCAAAGCTTCCATACCTCCCCTGAGGAAAGCTGATCTCCAAGCCAGGTATAAACAGGAAAATTCTTTATCGGAGCTTGCAGAGTATCCTTGTCTGCCCGCACTGCACAACTGGTAATATCCAAGTTAGTGAGGTCGTGGTATTGGGGCCACCATTACATGGCCATCTTTTCGCCCTGGGATCAGAGCCGCGTGATGATTGTCGGAGACCTCGCACCACTCCCCGCGTTCTAGCACATCCGCTCTTCCTTACCAGCCTCTCCCGGGTTGGCAACGGCCATGTTTGGCCGAAAATCAGCGAAAAGATCAAGCTGGGGGGGAAAGAGAACTTTCCTCACCCGCTCTCCTGGACCGCGATGTCACCAGAAGCCCGGTCCCTGAGAAAGTCTTGAATCCAATAGCAGATGGAGGGGGAAATTTTCAAGTCAGTTTTTCGATGAGAGTGCTTGGCAAAATGGTGTTGAAAGCTGAGCTATAATCAACAAAAACCATCCTGACATAGCTTCCAGGTCTCTCAAGATGACTTGCTACAGAGTGTAAAGCAATAGCTATGGCATCGTCTGTCGATCTGTTTCCCCTGTAGGCAAATTGATGTTTGTCAAAATCTAGTGGGAGGCATGTCCTGAGATGTTGGAGACCCAGTCTTTCAAAGCATTTCATGACTACAGACATTAATGCAACATGTCTGTAGTCATTCAGGCATCTGGCCACAATCCTTTATAATCCCTCTTCCCACCTTGCAACTTTCCCTAGCAGTGCATCTCATACTCCCTGTACCCTCCATGCATCCTGCAGGCCTCCCCTCCCCACGTCCAACAGTCCACCACCAAGCAGGAAAATGAACCAGGTAAAGTCCTATTCTTATGCCCTGAGGGCCGGCCTTGTCGCTGGCAGCTCCACGATGGAAGAATGGGGGGGGGGTGAGGCTGAAACCACCCCCCAGGCCCTGACAGTATCTTTGGAACTCTGGAAGGCCTGCAGAGGATGTTCAGCCATCAGCTGGGAGGTGGTGGAGCTGGCAGAGAGCTTGTGGCAGCTTGTGGCAGCAGTGGCACTTGGTTCATTTACTGGGAGACAGGCAGGGAAGCATCAACCTGTGTGGAGGCCTGGCAGCAGCCTCCGATGGCAGCAGCACCTTCATTTGTGACTGGGGACCCGGTAAGGAGGTGGCGTGAGGAGAGGAAGGCCTGCAGCAGCAACGGCAGCCTTTCCGGCAGCAAGAAGGGGGTTTGTTGGGCCACCGTGAGCCTTCCCCCCTTTGAGGCTTTCCCCCATTCAGCCCCATGGGGCTCGACAGGCAGACCCCTCTATCAGGGCTCCACCTGGAAGACAAGAGGGTTTGGATGAGCAGTCGTCTGCTCTACTGGATGGTTTGGCTAGCCCCCACCTGGCTTCCCTGGATGCTGGCAATGAAGTGCCTGGCCCAAGCGGGCTGCAATAGCATCCACCTTCCCCATCCAGGGTGCCTCTATAATGGGGTACCCCTTCCACTGAACGAGGTATTGCAACCTTCCCCTTCAAACCCGAGAGTCCAGGATTTCATGAAACTCAAATTGGTCACCTGCTATAGGCCCTGGTCCCCCTTCCACTGGTCCATGGAATGGCTTCACAACCAGCTCCAGTAAACTACTGTGGAATACAGGATGTATTTTTCCCAAATATTTGGGTAACTGGAACCATACCATCACGGGGTTGATGACCTGTACAACTTGGAAGAGTCCTAGGAACTTCAGCCCCAGTTTCTTGCACAGTACCTGCAGCTGCAGATACTTTGTGGAGAGATGTACCAGGTCACCCACCTGGAAGGGCTTCTGGGTCTCCTTTTTTTGTCTGCTTGTGCTTTGTTGGTTTCTCCGGCCTTTGCTAAGGCCTTTTTTTACTGCACCCCACACATCCCCCACCTGTGACATCCACTTCCTTGGTTGGCAAGGTAAGTGGACCCCTTGGCCGTATGCAGGAATGGGAACAAACTCCATTCAAAGCACCACCCTGAAAGGAGAAAACCCAGTACTGCTGTGCACTGCATTGTTATGCGCCACCTCTGTGAATGCTAACAGGTCTACCCAGTTGGATTGTTGATATGATACATAGCACTGCAGGTAACACTCCATCATAGCATTCACTCGTTCTGCTGCTCCATTGGTGCTGGGATGCTATGCTGAACTGAGACCCTGGGATGACCCGATGAATTGGACAAATTCGCCAGAAGTGAATTGGACAACTCGCCAGAAGCGAGCTGTGAACTGCACCCCTCGGTCTGAGATGATTCTTTGGGGTACTCCATGCAGGTGATAGATATGTGTGATGAACATCCAGGCCAGCCTTCGGCAGACGGCAATACCTTACACTGCACAAAGTGCACCTGTTTGAAGAAAAGATCGAAAACTATCCAGATAACATTGTAGCCCCGGTTCTCTGGTAACTCAAGAATAAAATCCATTGCAATGTCCTCCCAGGGCCTGGTAAGATCTGCCACTGATTGTAACAACCTCAAAGGCTTCCCTGTATGGGGTTTTGCAGTGGCACAGATGTGGCAACCTCAGATGTAATCCTCAATTTCTGCTTTCATTTGCAGCCACCAAAATGGCCGCCTTGCCAGATGTAGAGTCTTTAGGAATCTGAAGTGGCCTGCCTGTTTTACGTCATGGCATCGTTGAAGCACCCTTGCCACATTGTTTGTGGGACATAGAGTTTATCCCCATGGCAGGCTAGACAGTCCTGTCTTGTCAAGATGTCTGGGTGGTTTCTCAACCAGGAATCATCCTGGAGCGCCTTCTGCAACTCCTGGGTCAGATCCCCCATCACAACATGGGACACTGCTCTCGCCACAACCTGCTGGTAAGGGGACACAATTGCCCCCTTACCTCCCCCTTACCTCCTCTCTCTTGCTATCTTATTGTGGCAGTCTTGAGAGGGCATTGGCCAGGAAGTTCTTTCCCCCCAGGATGTATTTTAGATGGAAATGGGACCTCTGGAAGTATTGCACCCATCTAATGTGTTTTTGGGACAGGCGTCTTGGTGTCTGTAGTACTTCCAGGTTTTGTGGTCTGTCCACACTTTGAATGGATCCTTTGCCCCTTTCAGGAGGTGTCGCCACATCTTGAGTGCCCAATGTACAGTGAAAACCTCCTTCTCCCAGATAGCCCATACATGTTCAGTTTTTGTTAATTTCCTTGGCATGTAGGCGCAGGTTGCAAGGAGCCGTGACTGTTTCTCTGGAGAAAAACAGCTCCAACCGCAACATCACTGGCATCAACCTGCACCACCAACAGTGTGTTGAGGTCTGGGTGAAGCAGGATAGGCTCCCTTGCAAACAAGGCTTTCAAGGCCTCAAAGGACTGCTGACATGCCGTAGACCATGCCAGTGGCTGACCAGGATGAGGCTTAGTCGCGGCCTGTTGGGTGCGTAGCAGGTCCGTAAGGGGTAATGCTATTGTAGCAAAGGATGGGATAAATTGCCGATAGAAATTGGCAAACCCCCAAAAGCTCTGTAGCTGACTGGGTCTTCCGTCCTTCTTCCCTAGGTCTCTCAATCGCTTTCCAGGGCCCGGGTGGATCCTCTGTTCTCCCCCGGAATTCCTGCAAACCCATGTCCAGCTCGACCGTCACCTGAAACCAGGCCTGCAGCCAGTTTGGGATGCCTCTGACAATACATGCCTGATGGAGAGCCCCATCCAGACCCGCCCAGAAATGATGGACCAGGAGATATTCCAGCCATGATCTTAGTCTGCCGGCCACTTGTCGGAACTCATGGATGTAGTCTACAATGGGGCAACCCTGCTGTCTCAAGGCCACCACCTCTGCCTCAGCCTGCTGAACCTGAAAGACATCTTCGAATCTGGCCCACAGAGCTTCCAGAAACAAGCCAGTGTCAGCCAATTCCCTGGCATGGTTGCTGTAGAGATCTGCCACCCAAGCTGCCAGCTCACCCTGTAGACTAGCCATCACCACCACCACCATCACCCACTGGGAAGTTTATACCTGGGCATACTTGTCCAGGTGGCTGATGGCATGGCTAAGAAACATAGCCAGGTGATCGGGGTTCCCATCGAATGACATTGGTATCGGTGGCAGACCCTATACCAACCCCCAGCCCCATGGTCTGGCAGGTGGCCCTGCCCCTTGCAGGGTGTCATCCACAGGTGAGTAATGACGAGAGCCTGCTGCCCACCAGTCCAAAGCCTCGGACGGCCTTGTTTGCCTGGTAGGCACTCCATCCATCAATGGTCTGGCGTCCTGACCAGACTGTGATGGTAGCAACGGATATGCACAGCAGGACTGCCCACCTGGGACATGCCAAGGCTAGAGGGAACCCAGAATCATGGACTAGCCAAATGGAAACAGGGCGGCCCCGAGTGAACTGGTTGCATCTTGGTATGAGACCATGGTGCTATATCATGTCCGGCCTCTGGCCCTGACCAAAAAAGGGATTCCCAGTACCCTGTCTTGCCTAACCTGTCTGAGGATGTCCAGTGTTTGTCTATCCAGCACCGTGGAGTAACTCCATTCTTCATCATCATCATCAGTGAGGCGCCTTTCTCTCATTCTATTAAAGACCCTCCAGCACCTTGTGTTGTCCAAACTCGTCCTGCAGCACGCAGAATGACGGCCAAACAGGAACGAGAGACCCCTGCAAAGGATTGAAGGTGCTTTATTCTTCCAAAACAACCCGAAGCAGGAAAACAAAGTCAGCGTTGGCTGCTACCCACAACCAACGCTGCTAAATACACGCCCACGGCACATGCCCATACTCCACCCAAACACGCCCATGTACTCCCAGCCCCTATATACAGCCCGCCCCTCCCCAGCAGAGCCTTTTGCTTCCCGCTCCCTTTCTGCCAGGTAATCCCGCACCCAAAGCCCTTCACCACCGTGCCCCACCCCCGCACCCCAGAACGGACACCACCCAGCCCTGGACCCCCATATGGCCGCCAGCCCATTCCCTGACGAGACAACTGCGGGGCCTGCTGGCACATGGGCTGAGGTGTCCTGCACTTGTACGCATTGTGCTGCCGTCTGTCCATGGTCCGGTGGCAGAACGGAGGGCCCCGGGGCAGCAGCCGCTGCCCGGTGGTTGCGTGCAGCCACACCAACCACCGCAACGTCCCTGCTGGCCCCACCATCAGCCGATGTGTTCTGCATTTGCGTGGCGACAAACGGGAGCCCCGCCGGCAGCAGCGTGGCTGGCCGTTGTGAAATGGCCGTCCGGCAACTCTCCTGGGCCAGAGAGGAACAGAGCGGTCCAGGGGAGTCCGTTGAGTCGTCAGGGCACCCGGCAATCAGGTCAGGATAGGCCACAGGGAAGGAGGGGGCCCCCGCCGAATGTCGGCCCCACGGGGCCCAACAGGTATCTGCACTCAACCAGGGTCCTAGCTGCCAAGGGCAAGACTAAACCACTATTCCTCCCCCCATCAGCAGGATCCCCTGCTTCCTGAGGATCACTCACTGTGGTTGTCGGCCATGGGTCCTGCACTTTAGGCCTCACCGTCGGCTAGGCATCCCCTGGCTCTGTCACCGGTGTTGGTGCTGCAGCTCCAGCTTGCTCTCCTTCCTCAGCCACCGGGGCAGCCCCTTGTGTTCCTTTTTCCATACCAAAATAATACAGTAGGATTAGACAAGGGAACAAGAAAAAGGCAGCACTGACTTACTGTCAGGACACCTCCTTCGTGGGATGATAGCAGGAACCACCAAGCAGGAAAGTGCAACAAAAGGCTTTATTCAGCTCAAAGAAAAAGTCAGCACTGGGAGTGAATTGCTCCCAGAACATTACATAGCCATCCTGTACAGAACCCCGCCCCCAGGCCACAAACCAGCATCTGTCCACAATCCTTTATAATTCCTCCTCCCCCTTTGCAACTTTCCCTAGCAATGCATCTCATGTTGCCTTATGCTGCCTCTACCCTACGTGCATCCTGCAGGCCTCCCCTCCCCACGTCCAACAGTCTGCCGCCAAGCAGGAAAATAAACGAGGTAAGGTCCCATTCTTATGCCTTGAGGGCTGGCCTTGTCACTGGCAGCTCCATGATGGAAGAACAAGGAGGGGGTGAGGCTGCAACTGCCCCCCAGGCCCCGCCAGTATCTTTGGAACTCCGGAAGGCCTGTGGCGGTGGCGGCAGCCCTTCCAGATGTTCAGCTGTCAGTTGGGAGGTGGTGGAGCCGGCAGAGAGCTTGTGGCAGCTTTCGGCAGCAGCAGCACTTGGTTCATTTACCGAGAGACCGGCAGGGAAGTGGCAATGTGTGCGGAGGCACAGCGGCAGCCTCTGATGGCAGCAGCACCTTCGTTTGTTACTGAGAGCCCAGTAAGGAGGTGGTGTGAGGAGAGGAAGGCCTGCAGCAGCAACAGTGGCCTTTCTGGTGGCAGGGAGGGTGTTTGTCGGGCCGCTGCGAGGCTCCCCCCCTTCACTGTATGTTGGGCCCACGGGGCTCAACACACTGTAGGTTTCACTTTGAGTGATAAAGGTTTATATGCTGAGGTAAGCAGCACTGAGAGATGATTAGAAAAGGGTAGGTGAAGGAGAGGGGGGTAGCTTTGAATGCATTCTTGATGTTAGAATAAGCAAGATCCTGTGTATTCTCCCCTCTGGTTGCAAAGTCCACATATTGATGGAAATGGGGAAGAGTAGCTTTCAAATCAACTTGATTAAAGTCCCCCACTACAATAAATGCATCCTCTGAGTAACCAGTTTGTAAGTCACTGATGGTATGATAGAGAACGTTTACAAACTAATTTGATCTTCTGGTATTTTAAGATTGAATTAGTCGGATATTATTTACATTTTACTTCCTTTGACCTTATTTTAAAATGTTGAAGACAGCAATCGTCTCTGAACATATTTCATTTCTTAGGAAAAACACCATGGCTTACAGACTTTTGTAAAGTCTATTTAGGAGCTAAATACCTGTTGGATTATTTTGACCATTAAATGCCTCTTAGGAATTTCTTCTGTGGTGCAGTATTTTCTTTCTTGTCAACTATAAAAAGGGTTGCTTGAAACCCTTTGTGTGAACCCTTGTGTTTTCTTATGTAAGTTCTGTTGTGTCTCTGCTGTTATTTTGGTCATCCTAATTGTAAATGGTAGAATTTTAAAGAAGTTGAAATATAATTGTTTTAAAATAATATAGCCTTAATATTAGCAGAAAAGTGATGGCAGACTTTTTAAATGATTTTTTTGACTGAATTTAGCAGGGGGAAAATTGATTTCGGTTTGTCAAGTTTATTTATTTCTATCTCTGGAAGAGGATGAAAGCAGGTATAAAATAATCAAGGTGACATCAAATTGCTTTGAAGAGATTAAAAAATTTAAAATGTGCAATATGAAATTCTCCTAGATAAAATATTAGACATATTCTATAACAGTGATGGTGAACCTTTTAGAGACTGAGTGCCCAAACTGCAACCCAAAACCCACTTATGTATCATTGGGTGGTGGGTGGGCATGGCCCTTTGGGTAGGTGTGGCCAATTGGGTGGGCGTGGCCCATTGGGTGGGGATGGCTGCAGTGGATGGGACTAAAATGTTCAAACAATCAATTCCAACTTTGTGAGAACTTTTTTTTCCCCACGAGAAGTTGAAATTGATTGATTGAACCTTTTTTTTGTACATGATGGCAGAGGCCTAAAGCGAAAAGGTTTTATAAAACCCAGCTGAAGGCCTAGGACTGGGGCAATGGTGTGCATGCCCATAGAGAGGGCGCTGCACGCCACCTATGGCACCCGTGCCATAGGTTCGCCATCCTGATTCTATAAAAGGGTTTGATGTGTCCATCAGAAAATTCAAATTCACTGAATGGACAATAGCAGAATGACTCTTTTCAAAATTGTTTTCTCACATTATTTTTATTTATTTATATTTCATATTTCTCAAGTGCCCGTGTTCTTTGGATTAGTAATAACGTTGCTGGGCATATGTCCAATGAACATGTTTGTTAACAGCTTGTTTTAATACAGAATTTACTGTAGAACATAATGGCTATACATGAATGATTTGGTTATTAAATGGTCCTATAAATGAATATTTACAGAAAGGCAAGGGAAAGTTATATTTGTCAAAGGTATTATTAAACTTGGTAGCTTTTAAAGATCAAAATAAATGTTTATTTTATGATATATGAGCTAACATATTTCAGCAAGGGAAGAAAAATGGCTTTTACCATAATTCATTACAAAAATTAATTGTTTACAAAATAAACCTATCAATCAGTCAATCAAATAAATCGTTATTCAGTTATAGACCAAATAAAAAAACAAAAGTCACAGTTAATTAAGAAAAAAGTTATGGTTATTCTAAAATATATAAAAAGGTTTAGAGCTAATACTATGGCATATATGGAGAGTACAATACAGTACTTGGCTATGGTCAAGGAAATAAAATCAGATTGATCCAATAATAACATCTTGAGATGAAAAAGTTTGGAATGACCAGGATATTTAGTAGAGAGTGGAAATAAACACCTGCACAGTGCACCAGGTGAGCACATCCACAGAGAAGTCAAAAGAAAATAACTTGTTCCAACAATTCAGTTATTCCTCAACCACATGGATACAGCCTCTATTTAAAGGGGATTTTTTTTTGGTAATCTTCCCTCAGTAATAGCTGTTGGCCATTGTTATATGATGGTTATATTTGGATGATTGGAGAAGATGTCCAGAGAGCTAGAAAGATATGAAAAGTTTGCTTGCAGCTCTGAATCAATGGCCTAGAGTTTTGAGATCAGCTAGTGCCCCACCTTCTCCCAGTTGGTTTTAAAATCTTCCAGTCTTGGGCTCATGAATAGCTGACATTGTCCACCCCACCCCTCCACACAAAGCTGGGAATTGGGCAGAGGTTCCATTAAATTTATCTGGGGTAGCAGCTGGACACGTACCATGAGATCTGAATGGTCTAGATCCATGGTGGAGAACCTATGACATGCATGCCACAGGTGGCATGCAGAGCCCTCTCTGTGGGCACACGCACCATCATCCCAGTCCTAGGCCTTCAAACTGGGTTTTATAAAACTTTTAGCTTTAGGCCTCCACCACCATGTGCAAAAAAAAAAGTTCACTCAATTTCAACTTCTTGTGGGGAAAAAAAGTTCTCGCAAAGTTGGAATTGATTGAGTGAATTTTTTTTACCACCGCAGCCATTCCCACCCAATGGGCCATGCCCACCTAATGGGCCTCGCCCGCCCGGCACCCAATGATACATAAGTGGGTTTTGGGTTGCAGTTTGGGCACTCGGTCTCTAAAAGGTTTGCCATCACTGGTCTAGATGTCTGCAATTGCACCAACTGATTGGAAAGGAGAGTTACTTGCTGGGCCTGCTGGGCATTGTTGGCTAGCAATTGCTCCATAATGTTCAACAAGCAGGGCTTTCATCTTGGGAAAATGTGGCTGGGAACAAACTGTGCTGCACCACTTATACACACACACACACACACACACACACGTAACTGTGGTTTAGTGAGTTTATTAATATTCCTGAGAAATACTCTTCACCAAAACTCAGAACTGTCCCAATTAAGTCCAGCCACAAGCAGGCCAAATTAGTACACAATGGCAATGGCCTAATAGTCCACAAAACAATTGAAAGTTAAACAACATAACTCCACCAGGCAAAACTTAACTCCACACACAAGAGTGCTCACATAGCAAGAAAAGTTCAGAGTTTCCGAGGCACACTTCAAAACACAGTGTCAATCCAGAGTGAAGCAGGAATTATGACCATCAAACAAACAGCTACAAAAACAACATGTTGTTCCAAGCAATGGCTCCATCTGTCTGCTGTGATAAATAAGGAATGGTTGCTGGAATTGGGTATGTCTAGTTTAATGAAGAGAAGGACAAGGGGTGACATGATAGCAGTGTTCCAATATCTCAGGGGTTGCCACAAAGAAGAGGGAGTCAAGCTGTTCTCCAAAGCACCTGAAGGCAAGACAAGAAGCAATGGATGGAAACTGACCAAAGAGGGAAGCCACCTAGAATTAAGGAGAAACTTCCTGACAGTTAGAACAATTAATCAGTGGAACAACCTGCCTCCAGAAGCTGTGAATGCTCCAGCACTGGAAGTTTTTAAAGAGAGATTGGACAGCCATTTGTCTGAAATGTATAGGGTTTCCTGCCTGAGCAGGGGTTGGACTAGATGACCTCCAAGGTCCCTTCCAACATCATCATCATCATCATCATCCTATCATCGTTGTTGTTGTTGTTAAATAGGCAACTTTTTTGGTGCAGCCCATCAAGACAGGCAGCATTTTCTCCTCTTGAGTAATCTGGCTGACCTACGCCACTCCTGCCTTTTGTCTGCCCTGCATGTTTGCAGATCAGGTGCAGAAGGCAGTTCCTTCTCTTTGCTAGCTGCCTGACATTGCAAACTTTCCCCAGCTGAAGCCTCCTCCAAATCTCTTTCAGACAGCCATTCAGAGCCATCAATCAATTCAGTTTCTGATGTGCCAGGAATGGGCTCAACCTCCCCTGAGCTGACATCTGAGGAGAAATCTGAGGAGTCACCCAAGGGAGACAACACACAGTAAAGGTGATGGCTGGTCATGAATATCCATACAGTTGCAATCTGGCATGTATTGCCTGGCTCCAGCAACAGTGGAAGCTGTCAGTCATAAGAAGGCCAATGAACTGGAAAGAAGGAGAGTTTAAGCCATTAAGAGAAGATGTAAATCCAGTTTCAGTTTTAAGAAGGCCAGCTTCACAGCAAAGAATTGTATTTGAAACACAGTAAGTTGCTTGAAACTCAAAAATGTGGACTGAATTCTTTCCAAAGCAAGGAATGATCTGTAGTGGTCCAAATGAGCTCCAAAAAGGAGTTGAACTCAGATCTTAGCAGAGAAGTAAATGGTTTGTAAAGCTGACACTGGGCTTGTTTTTTTTTTGTGGAGGGTGCATTTAAAGTGATGCAATCAGCATAAGATTTATGGTTACCTATCGCTTTGAAGATAATCCCCAGATATTTAATATATATTTGTTCTATTAGATGGTCATTTAGTTGCCAAACATGCACCTTAGGGCTCTTAGCAAAAACCATGAGTTTTGTTTTAGTGTAATTAATTTCTGGGTGTTCTTCTAGACAGATAAGACAGATATTGATAGATATGAGAAGGGGAGGTAGATACAGTCTTGTCTCACTCCCCTCTTAACAGGGATTTCTTTAGTGCATCTCACCTTCATCCAGGAGTTCTCATATAAAAGATTACTGGTACTTACATACAGGTTATCAACTGAGAAACACTTTAATTTCTCCCATAGTTTGGATCTGGAGATAAGGTCAAAAGAACATCTAAGGTCAATGTACACTGTGTAGAGTGATGAGCATGGTCCAGAGGAATATTTGTCAACTAGACGTTGGAGGGTTAAAACAAGCTGGTGATTAAGTGGGCTTATTTTGAAGCCTTCTCGCTCATCAGCCAAAACATTTTAAGTAACAACCCAATCCAGAAGCTTGTAATACAGCATATAGTTTACTGACCACATCGAGGCAGCTAATGGGACAGTAATTGGCAGGTACCTCTTTGCCTTATTTTTTGTAGATTGTGATTAACAAAGCTAGAACCCAATCAGAAACCTTGGCATGATATTGATGCAGATGAATAGGGAAGCCAGAACAGGTACCCATCAATCTAAATTGCTTGGACAGCCTTGTTTGGTTTCAGATGAATTGTTGAGCTACAGTAGCCCTCAGCTGGGAGACATAATGAACTTTTTTTCAACCAGATCCTTTGCAAGATAAAAAAAAATCCAAGAATCAGAAAAGAAAGACAACATCCCAAACATCACTGCTATCGGCAAAGTGGTGCAGGAAGAATTTCCTTTGAGCAGATATCAAACACATTATTCATGATTTTATTTATTTCACGTCCAGATCAAACCATAAACTTGGCTTTGTCACTGACCAGAAACAAATCACTTTCAGTGTGTTCTACTGGTAGTAATCGACAGAGCAAAAAAAATGGGCCAGACTTTGCATCTCTCTATATTTTTATAGCATGATGTTATCTACTAGTAACATCCACTTGGCGTTATACTTAGGCATTTTCAACCTATTCAATGTCCTCCAAGTTACATATGGAGATCAGATCCCTTAGCCATGTTCTGTTCTATTTTCATTATAAAAATAGTCTGCTTCAGAAGATGGTCAACCATGGTTTATATTAAGAAAGTCATCAAGAAAAGGCGGGAGGAGAGGAAGAAAGAAAAATTACTAAACTCCATGGATAGGTGATAACTAACTATTCATAAACCTCTTGGTAACAGCTGTATTTTGCATACAAGTTAAGTTCTCTTTTGAAGCTGATTCTCAAACAAACATAATGAGTAAGCGAAGAGAAAAATAAAGGTGCTGTATTGCTTTTTCTTCTGCAAAAAGATTAAAGTGCCTCTGGAATTCCAGAAGCTGAGATGTTTCAGCCAATAATTTTTTGCAGATGAATTAGTATGTTCCTCTTGTCATGGGTAATGAGTTCCTGTGTCCTTACAACAGGTTTTACCCATTTTGGGGAAACATATCCAAAATTGGGAAGAACTGCTTTAAACTTAAATATTAGCAATAGTGGTAGTGTGTGTACATCTACAGAAAAAGAGGTCATTTAATGTGCAAAGTTTTCATATTTATTTTTCCATGAAATAATACTTTTTCTTTTCTCCTATCATGTGCTCAGATTACCAGCAGAAATTGAATTCTGCTTCTATTATGTATATGTTGTTGCCTTGGGATTAATAAAAGGCAATAATATATTAGTTAATGATGACCATGCACTTTTAAAAAATATCATTTCTTAATGGGATACGCTGATTGGAAATCTTATCCTGCAAGATACATACCAGATGGAAGACAATAAACTATTCCCACTGGAAGATTCTGCTTCCCGGCCTCTACTGTTGAGGAAAGTTAATAATGAAACAATGTGACGTGCCCTTTTTGTCTTCTGAATAAATAAAACGTATTAAAATACCTGAAGTTGATTCCAACTGTTTCTTTCTCAGGTATCCATATAAAAGACACAGAATCCTGCAGTCTGCCTGAACTACTTCATAAAACAACATGACTTAGTTTGTGTGAGGGATAAGTCTCAAAGAATGACTTCCAGCTGTAGGATACAAAAGAATCTTTCTCTCTCTCCACCCCCCCCCTCTCTCTCTCTCTCTCTCTCTCTCTCTCTCTCTCTCTCTCTCTCTACATCTACATCTACCCCTATTTGTCTGTCTGTCTGTCTGTCTATCTAGCAGAGAGACAATCTCAAGAATTCTCTGTGATCCAAAAAACACTCATTTATGTTACATTGCTATTATTAAATTCAGTTATTCCCTCTTTCCAAAACTGCAACAGGGAAGCTTGTTTGGCATAGGTTAGAGCCCTGATAAACTGAAATGCTCTTTTATTTCCCAGCAATAATACTTTTTTTTTATTCCATTTATATCCCGCCCTTCTCGGAAGACTCAGGGCGGCTTACAAGCTTAGCAGTAGCCTTCATTCTATGTATATGCCTGCTTATTAGGGCTTTCACACACACCCCAAGCGGCATTATTACTTTGCTTACCAGAAAGAGACAAAACTGTCATCTTCATCCTGAAACAAATGAACATGAAAATGGGGGAGCTATTTTAGGAAGGAAGGAAGGAAGGAAGGAAGGAAGGAAGGAAGGAAGGAAGGAAGGAAGGAAGGAAGGAAGGAAGGAAGGAAGGAAAAGGAAAGGAAAGGAAAGGAAGGAAGGAAGGAAGGAAGGAAGGAAGGAAGGAAGGAAGGAAGGAAGGAAGGAAGGAAGGAAGGAAGGAAAATGGCCACATTGACTTAAAAAGGAATCAATAGATATAACCTAATTTTTATTGATAATTCACCTCAGGGCGAATCATTTCATTTGAATAGATTCAGGTTAATGATTAATAAACTTCAGTTGCTCAGATCAAAATTACCTTGATTAGATTTTGATTACTCAGTTAATTTAGGGGGGTGGACAAGCAATAATCTCGGCATAGCCATAGAACAGAATTCCAAAGCATCAAGTATAACTTTTCATGTCAGCTGTTCAAGAAAAAAAAAGATACTCTGATCTTTTCTCTTTCCTTCAGCAAAGGGAGCTCTGTACTGGGCCTCCATTCTTGCCTACCTTCTTGAACCTGTGATGCTAAATGATGCTCCCAACTGTGAACAATATCTCATTGCATATGACAGCCCCTTTGGGTGTTGCAGTTTATTGTTCAGTGGTAATACTTACGCAGAAGTTGGTTCTCATGGTGTGTAAGACTTGTAAGGTGCCTGACCTGAAATCCCACAAAGCTACTAAACCAATGGATTGTATGAGTACGAAACAGCTTCTTGTGTCCCTATGTGCCACTGTAGAAAGTGGTAATAAAATATTTGTTTTATTGAGAGGAATTCATTGACATGCTGTCCCCCTCCCACTTCTAGAAGACTTTGAGAAATGCCAGAGACAGCAGGAGTTGCTAAAATAGATTAAATTAATGGACCAGACTCACTTCCTTTCAGCATGATTCACTTTAATTGATTATACTATACACAAACTTAAATGACTAATATCAGTGCTTAGAAGAAAATGAATATTTAAAGAAAATCCTTTGTGTAAGCATAATAGTCTATTTGAATAAACTGTAATTTGTGATAGACATAAAAAAGACTTTTTACTTTTTTTTCCAAATAGCTTCAAGAAAATGCAGATACAAAAAGAAAGAAAGAAAGTTTGCTCTCTCCATATATATTGATTCTATTGCAAAGTGATGACTTACCTTTATTATGTAATTAATTCTGTGTATTTTTGAATTCTGAATGTCCCCTAAAATGACTAACATTTTAACCAAAATTTGCCTCTAAATGTTGGTGGTGTAATTTGCAGATGAAGTGCTAAATGGGAGACTAGGAACTGGTTTCAAATATTGGACTTTGGTGTCTCCTAACGAACACGATGACATTAGCATGCAGGTGACAGCACAGTGTTGTTTAAAAGAGAAGTATGAGGAAACTTGGGAATTTTATTCTAGGATTCCCTAAAAATGCATATACTGTACCCTAGTTATCTTCAAGAGTTTACATTTATTTGTTTTATTGTTTGTTTATAAAATTTATTGGCTGCCCATCTTACCATAAGCTTACCATACTGTAAGCTTAGACATAAAAATGCATCTGCATTAAAACAAGAGTGAATCAAAACCAAGATTAAAATCAAGGACATGTGGGGAGGGCGGGGATGAAAGGGTGGAGGTGGGTTCAGTTTTACTCGATCAACCACCTCCACTGTTCTCTCTCCTCACTGGGGCCCCAAGCCAACTGGAAGAGCCAGGTCTTTAGGTCTTACAAAAGGATAGGATAATTGGGTCCCATGTCACATAGTGGGGCAAGATGTTCCAGAGGGCAGGAGCAACAGCAGAGAATGACCTTCTCCTCAACCCTGCCAGCCAGAATAATCGAGCTGACTGCACCGCACAGCATGCTTCTTCTGCCAGTACAAGTGTGATGGGCCAATCCTACATCCCTCAAATAATTTGGACTCATGCCATGAAGGGCTTTAAAAGTGATCACCAGAACCTTGAATTGCTCATGGAGCTCATGGAGTAGTGGTGTTACAGGGGTCATTCTTGGGACCCATAAAACTGCCTATGCTGCTGCATTCTGCACCAACTGTGGTCTCTGAATGCTCTTCAAGAGTAGCCAAATGTAGTCCAATTGATGAGATGACTAGGGATTGAAAGCTGAACAAAGGAAGTCCTGATCCAGGAAAGGTCAAAACTAATGCACAACAGGTTGTGCAAAGGCTCTCTTATCCATGACTGCCACCTGCTCCTTGAGGAGGAGTCATAAGTCCAGAAGAACCCCAAGTTGTTGGCAGGGTCTTTCTGGGGCAGTACCACTCCATCCAGAGTCAAAGATGACAAAGTCCTGAATCCTGAACCCCTTTGTAACTAAAGCCATTCAGTCTTTCCAGGGTTCATTCAAAGCCTGTTGCCCCTATCCAGGCAACCACAGCCTCCAGGCACCGCAAGAGGGTGGCCACAGCATCACTGGCATCACCAAGAGAGGAGATATAGAATTGGGTGCCATTGGCATACTGTAGATACCTCAACCTGTGGTGGTGATGGATGATCTCGCCCAGTGATTTCATATGTATGTTGAAAAGGAGTGGATAGAGTACCAAGCCCTGAGGCTCATCACAAAAAGCTGCTAAGGGCTGGACCTCTCATTCCCTATCAGTACTGATTGGGACTGGCCATGGAGAAAGGAACTGAATCAGTGCAGAAACGTGCTGCTCAGCCCCAGTCCCTGCAGCCAGCCCAAAAGGATACCCTGGTCAATGGTATAGAAAGCCACTGAGAGGTCAAGGGGAGCAAAGATGGTTGTACTACACCAGGGGTAGGCAACCCCGGCTCTTTTATGACTCATAGACTTCAACTCCCAGAATTCCTGAGTCAGCATAGCTGACTCAGGAATTCTGGGAGTTGAAGTCCATGAGTCATAAAAGAGCCGGGGTTGCCTACCCCTGTACTACACCATCCCGCTCAGATCAGAGATCATGACCAATGTCATTTCCATCCCATAACTTGGCCTGAATCCTGACTGAAAGGGGTTCAGATAATCTGTTTCTTTCAGGACCCTCTGCAGCTGCCAGGCCACCACCTTTTCCACAACCACATATCGTTGTCATCTGTTTCTTTTTCCCAAACAATTACAAATTGTGCCTCTATTTCTCAGTGCTTTTTAGTAAAATAAATAAATAGATAAAAATCAGAGAGTTGTGAGAATCAGAGACAGAAAAAGGATTCGGGGATAAAACCTACTGATTTTTTTTCTATTTTTACATTTTGAGGGGAAATTCATTAATGGAAGAGACTTTTTATACCAAATCAAATGGATTTCACCGTTTGCTAATTGAGCTTTCTGCTAGAGATATCCATTATCATTTAGATTTACTTGTCTCCCTTGATCTCTAAATAATAGATTTGTGTTTTTTTTAAAAAATGATATCTACCCAAGCTAAATTTAATGATATCTACCCAAGCTAAATTTAAAAAAAAATAGCAACAGTAAATAAAATTTGATATCAGAGAAACAGAATAATTTAATTTAATTTAATTTAATAATATTTCTATACCGCCCTTCTCCCGAAGGACAAATAAAAACAGAATAACAGAGTTGGAAAGGACTTTAGAGGTCTTCTAGTCCAACTCCCTATCCAAGCAGGAAACACTATACCATTTCAGACAAATCGTTGCCCAATCTCTTCCCATCTGCTCAGTTTACCCTCCCCCCACCAGACAATCCTGCCTCTTCCTCATCCTCTGGATTCTCCACTCAATTGGAGGGGATCATGCCATCCCCATTGGACAGTCCTGTTTCCTCCAAACCAGGATCCAACAAAGCCATGGCAGGTTTCATCCCATCAAGTTTCCATAATGGCAACATACCTATCCTCATGTACTGGTGTATAGGCATTTGAGACCTTTTTGACTGACTCTATATTTGTTTTCTACATAACCTGTTTTGTGTCTGAGTTTCCCTTCATCCTTGCCACCTGTTTGATTAGTGCACATGGTGTGGCACACACTATCAAAAGCTTGATTCTTCTTAGCAGAAATCTTTAATATTTTTAACTGCACAAATATCTACATTATAAACACTGGCCACTTTATTAATTTTAAATTGCTGTTCAGTGTTGCACTGAACTAAGCCAGACATTCTCAAATAAAATTGTAATGATACGAGCACTTACCAAGGGTGAACTACTGATGTTTTCAAACTATTGATGTTTTCTGGTCAGAAGGTCAGTTGCCCTCACAATGAATAATTTTACAGAGCCACTACAAATAGATATTCTCTCGCAGCCTATCTGGTATAGATTTATAGTTGTATGATTGCATGCAGCAGTCTACTTTGCACCAATGGACCTAGTCTCATTCCTTCTGCAGTCACTGTAAGCTGATTGTCCCAGCAATCTCTGGTGCTATGCAAATGCAATACAATTGCAACCAATGATTCAGCTTCCAGGTGCCTACCTTGCTATGCTGGACCCAATCTTAGTCCTCTTGAAGTCATTGTTAGCTGCTCATCCCAGCAATCTATGGTGCTATGCAAATGCAAGCAACTACAAACTTGTCATTATTTCATGATCTGAATAGAATACGTTCAGCAATATTTCATATGGAACTGGGCACTGGAAACTCAACACATTGCATCAGAAATGATTACTACAACATAAAGAGATGTAGCTGCAGTATCATATGGGATACTGTTGGAATATCTATACAAAGTGAGGAACAGAGGTAGAGTGTGACAGTGTTGACTGTGAGCATATTAAATGTCATTTTACTCTTTGAAAGATTACTTCTGTAGTGATCATAACATAGTCCTATCTTAACAGAGGAAGTAAACTAACTTGATGGAGAATATATGCTATATATGCAAAAGATACCTCCATGAAACTGTAATATATCCAATTTTAAATAATGAAATAAGTAGGAAAAAAAGAAGTTTCCCTGAAACTTCAGATGGCTACTGCTTGGCAAAATAGACCAGTTTTCTGATTCAGTGTACTATATGTGCATGGCTGTTTCGTTATGTATGCCTAGAAGCATCTACACAACTGTAAAGGCTTGTCTATTGGGATTATGTATACATGTATGTCTCCTTTGCCTGGTACACATTTTAAGGACTTTCTATCATTTTGAGTTTCCATTCCTGCATCAAGAATAGTTAACTTGCAGCTTAAAATGTATGAGCAAACAAAGGAACGCCCGAGTTCCTTTTAACGGTCTTTGACACTTCATCATTTTTAGATAATAATAAAAGCACTTTCACTCTGTATTTAGCTGCTTGTGATTTATGACAAATATAATTTTAATGACTATGAACATCATGATTTATCCCCTTTTGTCATATTTATGTAATAATAATAAAAGCCTAACAATTGGCAAGATATATCATGTGTGAATATTTTGGGCCTTCCTGGAACTATATCAGAAGAAAATGTTTCCTTTACATTTAGCCTTTGTTATTTCAGACCTATATCTATATTTGTATATCCTGTGTTATTATTTTTTTTAAAAGGAACATTTACTCCCCCCAAAAAAAACCACAGACGCATAAAACTGAATAGATAATAAGTGCCAAACACCACTGAAGTGCATAATAACTCCTAAAAATGGCTGCTCATTCTGAGTCAAAGGCTCCAGAGAAGAGTCCGCTCTCAACGGCCTTTCAAAAGACCTTCAAGACTGGGAAAGTCATAAAGGGAAGAAGCTGCCATAAGAAGGCATATCTCTTGCATCCCATAATGTGACATTGTTTCAAGAAAGAGACCCAGCAAGCTAGCCAGCCAATCAGCCACTGATTTTTTTATAAAAAGCTGTCCTGAGTAAGTCTTTCCTGTGATCCAGTCTATTTCCCATTTCAGCTCCTCAAGCCTCTGCAATCCCTATCCCTGTAACAGAACGTATGGATGACCTTCGTGAATAAGGGGAAGAAATACTGGCTAGGAAACAATTGGACAAGAGGCAGGAGCCTCCAGTGACTTAATAATCAGAGAAAGAAACTTAGAAGGACAAACCCTGATTGATGTCAGCCCAACCACATAAACCAGACAAGAAATATGACTAGATGAATAAAGAACACACTTTATTGTATGGCTACATTAGCAGAATTTTACAAGAGACTATTTGTAGTTCAGAGTTGAACTGTGAGGACCTTGATGGTTTTCCTGCAGATGTTTCACTACCAAACTAAGTAAGATCATCAGTACACTTATGATGTGTCAGGCATAAAGAATGTGGCTCTACACCTTGCCACCAGCTCCTCTGTCTGGTAGGTCAGTTCCTGTCTTCTGGGAGTACAGCTGGTTAGTGGGAGGGAGGTTCAGCCCCCCGGTATACCCAGCCTGTCGGCGGAGGCTCTCCTGGCTGCTGGGTGGTGTGGAGCTGTCCATGGGGACCTCCAGCTGATTGGTGGCAGCAAAACAAAGACACCGGCACTCCCAGCTGGCAGGCAGCCCCGGTAGAAGGTCGCCGACGCCTCCAGCTATTCAACGGCGTTGGGGCCGGCTGCTGGGATCTCCCGCTGTTTGCTGGTAGCGGACCCAGAGTTCCAGCTTCTCAGCTGATCAGTGGGGCTCTCAGCCGTTCAGCAGCATCAGCTCTGATGTCCCAGCCTCCCAGCTGAGTGGTGGTGCAGCAAGCATCTGGCGAGCTGAGCAGTGGTGCAACAAGCAGCTGGCGAGCCATGTCTGCAGAATTCTCCTCCACACCCAGTTGATTGTCGAGACCGGGACTTGACAGATGGCTCACCCTACCAGGGGTCCACCTGTAAGACAAGAAGACAAATGTAAACCCGTGTTGAAGTACTAGGCAGCTGCCTCCCCACTTGGCTTATTCAGATACCATTGATGGAATCTCCATACTAACCGGGGAGCATGTACATTTGGTTCCCCTACCCAGGTTGCCTCCGTAACAGGATACCCTACCCACCGTACCAAATATTGCAGCCGTCTCCTTTGGACCCAGGAGTCTAAGATCTCCTGCACCTTATACTGGTCCCCTTGGATGGGACCTCGTTCCTCTTCCCTGGGCCTACAGGAGGTATTCCCCGCTGGTTTTAATAGGCTACAATGGTACACCAAGTGTACCTTCCCCAGGACCGGGGGAAGATGTAGTCTTACGGTCACTGGGTTAATGATCTGTGTGATCTGGAAGGGGCCCATGTACCTGGGAGCTAACTTTCTGCAGAGCATCCTCAACTGTAGGTATTTGGTTGTCAAATACACCTGGTCACCCACCCAGAGCTGTTTCTGGGGCCTTCATTTTTTGTTGGCCTGGGGATGAAGTGCCTGTAGAAATTAGCAAACCCCAAGAAGCTTTGCAATTGATGACAACTTTGAGGGGCTTGCCATTCCAACACGGCCTTGACCTTGTTAGGGTCCATTTCCACCCCTGCCCCTGATATCCTGTAGCTGAGGTAATCCAGTTGGGTCTGGTGTAAATCACACTTGGTGACTTTAACAAACAGCCGTGCTTTCAATAACTTTTTCAACACCTGTCTCACCAGTTGCACATGTTCATCCAGGGTATCAGTGTATATGAGAATATCATCCAAGTAAACAAGCACCCTGCAGTACAAATGCTCTTGCAGCACTTTGTTGATGAGATGCATAAATACCGCGGGGCCCCCTGCAACCCAAACAGCATCACCCTGAATTGATAACTACCAAGTGGACACTTGAAAGCCATCTTCCATTCATCCCTTTGCCTTATGCAGACCCTGTAGTATGCCTCCCGTAAATCCAGCCTGGTGAATACTTTTCTTTTCACTAGGTGAGCCAACAGGTGTTTCATAAGAGGCAAGGGATACAGGTTCTCCACACAGGCCCTGTTGATGCCACGGAAGTCAACACATAACCTCAATGAGTCATCCTTCTTTTCTCTGAAGAGAACAAGAGCAGCTATCTGGGAATGAGCTGGCTGAATAAAGCCCCTTGCCAGGTTCTGGTCTATGTACCTACGTAGTCCCTCCATTTCCCAAGGCATCATAGCATACATATGCGGTTTTGGCAACTTTGTGCTGGGCACAATGTCAATGGCACAATCGGTTGGCAGGACATCACATTCTTGTTCACTGAACACTTATGTGAGGTCCGCATACATGGCTGGATAGGAACCCCTCCCCTCTACACACTCCCGACTCGCATTTGCCACCCCACTCTCTGTTCCACCATCCTTTTCTTTTTCCCCATTTGGTGTCTGGGGACCGATCCTGAGCCGTAACTTCTGATAACCCCACTCCCACCAAATGGTAGGGCCCCATTTATCCAATCACACCAGGCCTAAAATCACGGCCTCGGTCATGGAAGGAACCACAACAAATTGGAGGACCTCCCAATGATCCCCTATCCCCAACCAGACAGGTTCCATCACATGGATAACTGGAGCCCCCCCAAGAAGGGACCCATCCATCTGTTCAAACCTGATAGGGATAGTTAGCTGTTTCACACTGATTCCAACCTTGGCCACCACAGCCTTACTGATCAGGCAGTGGGTGCAGCCAGAATTGATCAAGGCCTTGTATTCCCCCCAACTGCCTGTTTGGGGACTCATCAATACAATCGGGACTGCGAAGGGCCATATGGGCTCACTTACCATGGGGTTGTCCACCGACTCATCCTTGCCCTTGTATGCCACCAGTCGGCATCTGGTAACCATCGGTGACTCTTCCTTTTCTTGGATTCTCTGCCATGGGGTGACCCCCTCCATTTAGCCGCCCTTGATCTCTCCGGACCCTTCTTAGTTGTCAGTGTGGACCCACTCTTCCCTGGGGTAGGTGGGGTGCCCCATGGAACAGGAAGAGGACATTCTGCTGCTTGATGGCTGGGTCGTTCACATGAGAAACACAAAAATGATGACCAAGAAGGAAGCCCAGAGGAGCCTGTGCTGGGAAATGGGGTCCTGCGACTTCATCCATCAACTTCTCCCTAAGGGGCACAGCCAGTTCCTCCCCTTTGCTTTGGAACTCAGGTCCACCACCACATGATACCAATCCTGGAGCCTACTTGGGACCCCCCAGAAAACACATGCCTGGCATAAGTCACAGTCTACATCCGCTCAGAACTGATAGATCAACAGCCATTCCAGCCAGGATCACAATCTACCAGTGGCTCATCTAAAGTCTTGCACATACTCCACTGTAGGCTGGCCTTGTTGCTTCATTATCAGGAGCTCAGACTCAGCCCGCTGGACCCTCAAGATGTCCTTGAGGAACAGCCCAGCATCGGTCAATTCCCTTGTGTGGTCAGTGTACAGGTCAGCTGCCCAGTCTGCTACTTCATCCTGCAATCCTGCTGTCAGAGCCACCACCATGGCCCACTGGGATGGGTAGAGGCTGGCGTAACGATCTAGATGGCTTACAGCCTGGCTCAGAAACATCACCAAGCAGTCCAGATTCCTGTCAAATGTGGTTGGAAATGGCAGGGGACCCCAGCCCAATCCTGGACCCCACAGAGCCCCAAGCACTCCTGTGCCCCGTAGCATACTATCCACAGGGGCAGGGTGTTGGCTCCCTGATCCTGTTTCTTGCTGGCCTGAAGGCCCAAGTAGCCTGGTCGTTGACCCAGTGGCCTCTCTGCCTGTTTCTGCCACTGGTCTACCCCTCCCCCCACAGAGGTCTTGACTGCTCCACTGGGCTGCCTATTCCAGAGCCACTGATCTGGGGCCCCACCCGGACCATGGGATTGGCCTGACCTCGATGATTGCGCTTCCATGCTGGGCCATGAAGCCATCTCATGCCCTGCCTCCCATCTCAACCACGACAGTCATTGACAGTGGATCCTGAAACCTGGCTTCGCCAAACCTTTCTCTGATGATGTCCATGGTGGTTTGGCCAGGTGCTGTAGAGTAACTCCAAACCCTGTAGTCCTCATCAGTGACACGCCTCTCCCTCCACTCCATCAGGAGTCTTGGAGGGGCTGGCATGTGGGTCTGGCCAACTTTCTGGGTTGGTGAGTGCCGAGCTGTGCCACCATTCGCTGGATTGCCCCAGGGCACCTGCTCTCTGGCCCTCACTCACTGGGGCTGCTGGTCTTGCCTCTTGCACTTTGGGCCTCAGCACTGGCTGGGCCTCTCCACCTTCAGCAGAAATTAATGGCTCGGCAACCTCAGCTGGGCTACCTTCTGCAGCCACTGGTGTGGCCTCTTGCGTTCCCTCAGCCATTCCCAAAAAGGGTACTGGAAAGGATAATGAAACAAGACAGTGCTGTTGTGATTCAGGGTCAGCCTGTGGGTTCGGCAGTTGGGTTGGACGATTCAGAAGAGGAGGAGGGGGGTGTTGGAGAGCCTGCAGAGGACAGCCCTGAGGCTTCACAGAGCCCTCAGCCGGGCCCCTCTCATCTGGTTACGATGCAGACCCAGCTGTGTGAGCCTGACAGCGTGGATGAAGGTGACCCACAGCTGGCCCTGTTCAAGGATCCCCAACGCAGGAGGCAGTCAATCAGGAGTAAACAGAGGAAGGCAATGGGGCACCTCGGAAGGAGGCAGAGAGAAGCCATGCCTTGAACTGTTTAAAAGGGGAATGTGTGGGAGGGCTGGTTTGCTGAAGGCAACCATTTGAATAGCTCCTGTTTCATGGTTCGTGTTTTTGTTTTGCTCTGTTTGCTCTGTTTTGTGTCAATAAATTTGGCAGGCTTAGTTCCAGCCTCTTGCCTTTTTGTAAAGGGGTTGTCCCTGCCTTTTCTGCAGGGCTGGTAGTAGGCTGGTACAGAACAAGTGCTAACTTTACTGTCACATCCGTAATGGTCCTGGCCTCCTCTACCACCAACACAGGAAAAAGAACACAGGTAACTGAGAAACAGGAACGTAAACAAACAGATGCTGAAATGCAAACAAAGTTAGCACTGGGAGTGGTTTGCTCCCAGTGGTCTAAATACTTTTCCCCTGCTGCTCCACCCTTCTCTTCCCAGCAGACCAGCATCCTGTTAGCTAGGTACAAATCCCTTCCCACTCCCTGGCCACAGCGTTTGTTTGTCCTTCAGCTCCACATAACTCTACGCTTCGCCACCAGCTCCACTGTCCGGTAGGTCAGTTCCTGTCTTCTGGGAGTACATCTGGTTTGTGGGAGGGAGGTTCAGCCCTCCCAGAATGCCCAGCTCATTGGCGGAGGCTCTCCCGGCTGCTTGGTGGTATGGAGCTGTCCACAGAGACCTCCAGCTGATTGGTGGTGGCAGAACAAAGACACAAGTACTCCCAGCTGGCAGGTAGCCCCGGTAGAAGGTCGCTGATGCCTCCGGCTATTCAACAACATGAAAGCCAGCCACTGGGGTCTCCCGCTGTTTGCCAGCAGCAGACCTGGAATTCCAGCTTCCCAGCTGATCGGTGGGGCTCTCAGCTGTTCAGTAGCATCGGCTCTGACATCCCGGCCTCCCAGCTGAGCGGTGGTGTAGCAAGTGGCTGGCAAGCTGAGTGGTGGTGCAACAAGCGGCTGGCGAGCCATGTCTGCAGAATTTTCCCCCACCCACCCAATTGATTGTCAAGCCCGGGGCTTGACAATCGGGACCATTTGTGTGTGCTGCAGCGTAAACAATTTATTGAATCTTGTCAGCTAATGATTACACTAAATTGGGACTAGATAAGGATCAATGGAATTCAAGGGGAACTAGATTTGGATCTCTTGTAGCAACACAAAAACTCAAAATTGATGGTATCTTTTATTCCATCCTCAGTTCTTCTCCTTTTTGCCTAAATCAGTGGTCCCCAACCTTTTTGGCACCAGAGACTGGTTTCATGGAAGACAATTTTTTCACGGACCAGGGGAGGCGATGGTTTCAGGATGATTCAAGTGTATTACATTTAGTGTAAATTTTCTAAATAAACAAAGAAACAAATAATGGACTTTATTTCTAATATTGTTACATTGCAATATATAATGAAATAATTATAGAGATCACCATAATACAGAATCAGTGGGAGGAGGGGAGCAGGGAGAAAGGTAGCTTCTCCCTGCTCTCCTCCTCCATTGCAAGTCTGGCTGGCACACACTTGGCTTGCAAACTTGGAGAGCTGCGCAAAGAAAGGAGCATGAGCCAGGTTGGGGTACTGGCAGTGGGAGAGCAGGAAAGTGAGGTAGAAGAGGAGAAGGAAGAAGAAGAGGTAGTAGGAGGAAGTGCTGAGAAAAAAAAAGAGAGACTAACTCGGCATAGTGCAACACCACTTTGCAAAGAAACCCTAGGTGTGCAGCCATCTAAGCTTGCAAAGGCTTGGTTTCCAAGCAGTGAAAGCCCTCTAAACACACACACATACCAACACACACACACCAAACCAAACCATGAAAAGCAGGAAGGATGTGGCCAAAACACATGAGGCATCCTCGAGCATCAAAACAAAAGCAAAAACACACCCATAGAAGTGCAGTGCCCAGTGGTCTTGGAAAAGGTACAGATGAGAGAGGAGACACCTCACCTCCCACACACCTTGGGGGTTGCCCCTCCAACGATGTTACCTAGAACCAAAGACAAGTTTGAAAGTACAAACTTCCAGTTTTAATTGCAGATGTAATGGAATACATTACTGGTCTTCAGGAAAGAGAAGGAGAGATGCTGCCTAGGAAATAAACAAGAGGGGTAGGAGCCTGCAATCACTTAATGGTCATGCAAAGAAACTGAGAAAGTCTTAATGGATCAATCAGTCCCTCCACTCTTTCAATTGTATGCCTTGCATCACAGCATCACTTTTAGACTCTTTTTATCTCTTCCAAGTTTCATTTCTTCCTTGTAATAAAGCTCTCTGTTCATTGGAGATCCCTGGTATTAATTAGTTTATCTCTTTTTAAACCATTTTCCTTTATTTAAACCATAACGTCTATGAGGATTTCTTGCTTCCAAAGCTCGTCCTTCTACAACCAAGTTTTAACTCCTTTACTTCTCCTGGAAAAGTCATAGCAGTTTCCATCAATGTTCCCTTTTAATTATTCCTTCACTCTAATTGAAACCAAGTGGATTGCTAATATATAAAGATAGAAGCTGTGAAATGGGAAAACTGTAATTACAGCATAAGCCAATGGGGGAGAAGAAGGAAGTTTCTCACAAATAAAAAACAAGCATAGAAGTTATATTTTAAAAGGCTTGGGAAAAGCTTTACTTCATGCTGAAAATATGCAGGAGTTGGTAAAGACTCAGGCAATCTTTCCTGCAGAGAACATTGAAAATGAATTATTACAAGAGGAAGATCTTTTCTCGGTTTGTTGTTTGCCTCATTTTAGCTCCAGCAACCTGGGAAAACAAATTTGAAGATCACCTGAGTCAATAGTCACTGTTTATTACCATCCTGACATACCGTACCTAGAGAAAACAAGAAAAGGCTTAAGTAGACAGATCTCTAGGAATATGTGCTCCAAGACATATAGGGTTTTTCTGAGGCCATGAAAATCTAACTTAACCCCACCTATGAAAATTCCCAACAGCTAATGATCCTTCTCTTTTCTGATACCAGTTTGTCCCAGCATTCCACTTTCATTAGCATCAGGCATACCAACCTATTACAAATATTCAATTTTTTTAATGTTAACATTGCAACCAGGTTTTGGAGGAGATATATTAATCAAGTTGATGCTAATTGCTCTAGTATTAGTGGTATGGTTCAGGATCTGATCCTGAAGTTCATTCATCTGAATTTTTCAGAAGTGTTAAAAAGGAGACAAATCTGGGTTATTAGATATAAAGCAGAGAGATGTCATACCTGCTCCTATGTAGTTTTTATTAACAACAACAAAAAAAACCAGTATTGCCAATTCTGCTACAGAAAGCACTACAGCAAGGAAACCACATTCTGATTTGTTCAAAATTTGAAAAAGTCTGCAATATAAATTCCATACACAAAAAGAGAAGAATGTATGTCCAGTGCTCTTAAATCTCATACATACTCACCCAAACTTGTTTTCATGATACTGAAAATATGTTGCAGAGGTTAAATAATCAAATCAAATCAAACCATCTCTTCCCATAGTCTATATTTCCTCTGCATTCCCTGCTTCCCCCTGCCATCTTTTAATCTCATATTATTGCATTTTCATTGTTTATTTCATTATTTTGCTACTGTTATCTTTACGCTTCTTTTCATTTCTCTTTTTGAAAAACTTTGAAAGCAGCCTAGGGCAGTCCCATGACAAGATAGGCAGCAAATAAATTTAACAAATAAATAAATAAAATAGGTTTATGGTCTTTGACCAAGCTTAAAATAGGCTTTTTATTGGTAAGAGCACCATAAAAAAGGAAATAATTTAATACAGGAATTTGTTGTTATGGGGGAAATAGTTTAATACAGGAATTTGTTGTTGTAGGATGATAAAACAGCATATCTAATTAAAAGTGTTGTGCAGCTGTACATCTTTGGTGAAGATTTTTGTGAGTGTATGCTAGGATTCTTAAAAAAATAAGCATAAAATTTATTTGAATGGTACTCATTTCAGATTTGGAAATGATTGCCGTGTCTAGAAAGAATCTCAGTCATCCAGTAATTGTTGTCCCAAAGGTGTTTTTTCAAGAGGAAACTGGACTTTCTTGTTTTTCTTTGAAGATGTTTCACTTCTTATTCAAGAAGCGTCTTCAGCTATGACTGGATGGTGGGCAATGGAAGGATTTATATTCCTTGTAGACAGCTGGTCATCTGCATTCTTTTAGAGAGTCACTGAGGCCATTTGGAGGTTTATCTGTGTCCTCAGGGTCACCTGAGTAGTGTAAATGGGTGTGGAGCCTTCTTGGAACTTCTGAAAGGACTGTTGTCACAATACGTCCTTGACGACAAACCACAGAAACGTCCAAGGTACGAGTGACGTTGTTTATTCTTCTTGCAAGCAGTCAGACTAAACTGGAATAAAGTCAGCATTGGCAGCATCCTGTTCCAATGCTCCTTGATCGTTTGAACACACCCCGGCCCCACCCCACCAATACAAACCAGCATCCGCCCACAATCCAATAAAGACCCCACCCATCTCCTCCCTGCATGGCGCTCCGCTCCATGCGCAATGGCAGCAACCGTCAGGTGAGTCTGCCAGGTAACACCTGGCCCAGTCCCCGAAACCCCTCTTCGCACTTCCCCAACCATCCTCTCCCCATCCCCACCACCCGTACTGTGCAGACCCTTCCCCTCATACATGTCCACAGCCCCCGTCGCCCCTTGCCACGTCCATTGCGTCCCCACCATCAGTTCGGCCTGACAGCCATGTGCCTCCTGGGCTGGTTGCACCACTCTGGATTGGTCACGGCCGGCCGGCCACCGGAGAGGCCCAAGAACCCCTGTCGAAGGCCTGGCAGAGGAAGGAGACTGTGCAGGCACGGCCGTCAGCTGTTAGGCGGCTGCCTGTTCTGGCCTGGCAGAGGGAAGAGACTGTGCAGGCGTGGCTGTCAGCTGTTTGGTGGCTGCCTGTGCTGGCCCCGACTGTTCGACCACTCCACAGGTGTTCCACACCATGTGGGTGGTGGGTTGAGACCTCTGCGCCGCTGTGGAACCATTGGAAGGAACCGGAGGCCAGTCGACACGTCGAAAGCAGGAGGCAGGTAACACTGTGCTGGCTGGTGCCCCCCCCCTGGAGTTGAGAGACATCCCTGGAGAGTGGCGAACCAGCTGGGCTTGACAGGTGGCTCCCTCTACCAAGGACGCACCTGAAAGTTAAGAATGGGGGAATGGGTGTTTAGCAACCCAAGCCACTGATTCCTTCACAACACCCCCCGGTTTACCTGGATGTTTGCGGTGGAACGCCTTGACTAGGTGGGCTGCCTGAACGTTCCCTTCCACCACCCAGGAAACCTCCGTTACCGGGAATCCCTTCCACAGCACTAGCTACTGTACTCGTCCACTCCATACCCTCAAGTCGAGGACTGCCTGTATCTTGTAATGGTCCCCATGAACTGGACCTGGAACTCCCCCACCCACCACCCCAGGCAGTCCCCGAACAGGCTTCAGCAGGCTGCTGTGGAAGACTGGGTGGACTTTCCCTAGGAACTTTGGTAACCTTAACTGCACCATCACGGTGTTAACCACTCGGACTACCTGGAATGGAACCTGGGTCCCAACTTTCTACTGGGCACCTGCAACTGCAGGTACTTAGTAGAAAGATATACCCAATCCCCCGGCTTGGGGGTTACAAACGGGTCTCGCTTTTTATCAGCTTGCTCCTTGGCTCTAGCCAAGGCCTTTGTCATTGCCTTCTTAGCGGCTGTCCAGAACCCCTCCATCTAGTCTACCCACTACCTGGACCCACAAGGAACTGACGTCTCCTGACCACATTTGGGGATGCGCACAAAGTCATAACCCACCACCACCCGAAACAGTGTCAAGCCCGTGCTGCTGTGAACAGTGTTGTTATGAGCAACCTCAGCAGAGAGGTCCACCCAGTTTGTTTGTTGATACTTTATGTAACACCTGAGAAACCGCTGTACTGTGGCGTTGGCTCTCTCAGCTGCTCCATTGGTGCATGGGTGTTATCCTGAACTCAGTCCTGTCTAATAAACTCCTTACAAAACCATGCTGTGAATTGTACTCCGCGATCGGAGATTATCCGTCGAGGAACTCCGTGCAACCGGTAAACGTGAGAGAGGAACATCCAGGCCAATCTCCTGGCCAACGGTAGTCCTTTGCAGGGAATGAAGTGCGCCTGTTTTGAAAACAGGTCCACAACTGTCCAAATCACATTATAGCCCCTGCTGTCTGGTAATCCCATGATGAAATCCATGGCTATATCTTGCCATGGTCATACGGGGTCAGACACTGGCTGCAGTAATCCCAGTGGTTTTCCAGTATGGGGTTTCGCCATGGCACACACATGGCAGTCCCAGATGTATTGTTCAATGTCTGCCTTCATACATGGCCACCAAAACTGCCGTCGCATCAGATGTAAGGTCTTGAGGAAACCAAAATGACCGGCCTGTTTGGCATCATGGCACTGGTACAGAATAGTGAAATGAAGTGCTATGGGTATGTACAGTCTGTCCCCATACCAGGCCAAACCATCACGTAGAGTGAGGAGACCAGGATGTTCCTTTAGCCAGGCATCCTTTTTCAATGCTTCACACAAAACATGGGACAAATCATCCATCGCTTTGCATACCATGTGTTTGATGTCCGTTGGGCTGTCTGGTGGAATGAGTTCCTGGACTACCTCTTCTCGTTTGGTGTCATATTGTGGGAGGCGTGACAATGCATCAGCGAGAAAGTTCCTTCCCCCCGGCATGTATTTCAACATGAACTTGAAGCGCCAGAAGTAAATAGCCCACCTGACGTGTTTGTGTGCCAGTTTCCTCGGTGATTGCAGAATTTCCAGGTTTTTATGGTCTGTCCATACTTCAAAGGGATGGGCTGCCCCCTCCAATAGATGCCGCCACGTCTCTAGGGCTGTGTGAACAGGAAATGCTTCTTTTTCCCATATTGCCCATGTGCACTCCAAGGATGACAATTTTTTGGAGGAGTATGCACAAGGTTGGAGAGCGCCATCAGCATTTCGTTGCATCAGCACAGCCCCCACCACAACATCACTAGCATCCACTGTTCCCAGACAGCCTCAACACATGCAATTCCAGGACACGTTATGTAGCACATTATGACAACATAAAGAACTATCAGAATACCATGCCACCTTCATCAGCCTTGGAATAACTGTAAGGAGTGGCCCAGAGGGTGAGCCCCTTTTAACACCCACCATAGGTGGGAAGGAATATGTTCTGTCCCAGGCTATGTAAGTACTTGCTCAACTGCTTTATTCACAAGAAAAACCCCTCTTCATGGAACCAGGCAGGACCCACAAGAAAAACAAACACCTTTTTATTTTTGCACACCTGACTCAATGTCCAAGACTTTGGAGGCAAACAACCCAATCAACAAAACATAAAGCTGCAGCATGAACAGTTGTCTTTGGCAACCAGCACCTTCCACACCTCCCCCTTTTATAGTCAGCCAGGGTGTGGCTTCTTAATTGCTTTTCTTTTGCCTCTGGAGCCACCCACTGCCTTCCTCTGTCTTGCTCGCCTCTCCCCTCTGTGCATCTGCACATCCAGGATTGGCCCCAGCTGTTCCTTATCATCACCCAACTCAGGCTCCCAAAACTTCTGTGTCTCTGCCCGAGTGCTAGTAGAGGGGCCAGGCTCCTTGTCTGTCTGTGAGTCTTGGTGCTCCTCAGAGCCTTTCTCAGACTCCAATGTCACTCCAGACCCTCCTCCTCATCTGAGTCTTCAGACTCGGCCGCTGGATCCACTGGCTGGTGAGGAATCACAACAGAATACAAGTGTTTGGTTGACACTGGGGCAACATCATCCTTGATTATGCAGCTACTGTTTAAAGGATCAATGGTGCCAGGGCATGTGAGAACATTACAAGAGTAGTAGGGAAAATAATACCTGTAGAATTTACCAATGACATGTGAGTAGAAGTAGGTCCTTTCCTCCCTTGACCACTTCTGCACAGTCTGTCCTCAATCTCCTCTCTCTTTACTAGGGATGGACCTATTATGTAAATTGGGAGCTACCATAAAGTGCTCCCCAGGTGAACTCACCATAGATAACCCAGCCAGAAAAATATACTATCTATCCACACAATAACCATAGAAAACCCACTGCACCCAGATCACCCAGTCCCACCCTCTGGGGATGGGACTCCACTGAGGTGGGCCTCATAAAGACTGCCACAACAGTAAAGATACAGGTAAAAGCAAGGCTACCCCTTGTATACCTCAATATAAGATCAAGGCAGAGGCAGTTGAGCCAATTAGGAAGCTAATCAGGGTATATATAATGCAAGGGGTCCTCCGGAAATGTACATCCCTATGTAACACTCCAATTTTCCCAGTAAGGAAACCCAGGACTGATACAGAGAGGAATCCCATCTATTGCTCTGTGCATGATTTACATGTCATGAACAATTATGTAATACCAAGGGCTCCGGTAGTGCCTAACCCTGCCACAATAATTACTGAAATTCCAGCTAGTACTTTACTGTAATTGACCTGTGTACAGCTTTTTTCAGTATTCTGGTAGACCGGGCTTCCCAGTATCTATTTGCATTTACTTGAGAAGACCAATAATATACTTCTATCTATCTCTTTCAGGGTTATACAGAATCCCCAACCCTTTTCTCACAAAAGCAGTTGCCTCCCTCCATGGAA
Source organism: Vipera ursinii (assembly GCF_947247035.1). NCBI lineage: Eukaryota > Metazoa > Chordata > Lepidosauria > Squamata > Viperidae > Vipera > Vipera ursinii. The sequence continues at coordinate 137,108,611 of NC_139516.1, read as the reverse complement.
TCATATGGACATCCTTACTACCATCATCCTATAATGCTCAGGCAGCCAACCTCGCAGCTTTAACCCAAGCATATGAAGCCATGAGGAACTGGTCTACTAATATTTATACAGATGCCAGATATGTGTTTGAAATATGTCATGCCACTGGGGCTCTGTGGAAACAATGAGGGCTCCTAACCTCAGCAGGGCACCCCATTGCCCATGCTATGCTGGTTTCCAAACTATTACTAGCTATCCAATTAGCCATCATTCAGTGTAGGGCCCATCAAAAGGACAACTCCCAAATTACAAAGGGTAATCAATATGCAGACTTGACTGCAAACTAGGTCACCACCCAACCCCTCCCCATAACTGCAATGGCTTCAGTTGTAAGAGTCAACATGGAGGAAAGGCAGAGCAATGGGAAAAGGAAAGCTATCCACAAAGGAGGGAGGCTATGAGCACAATGGCTTTTTCAAAAAATTACAGTTAGACTACTTTCAGCTACCTAGGGCAAATGGGTACAAATATGCTCTGGTGTGCAGGGACCAGCTAACACATTGGGTGAAAACCTTTCCCTGCCACCATTAGAAATGACCAGACACCTTCATAAAGACATAGTGCCAAGGTTTGGGGTGCCCAGTGCCTTAGATATGAACTGAGGAAACTCTTTCTTGTAACAGGTCATCACATTTATGCTACAGACCCTTAGCATCACCCAGAACCTTCATGTACCTTATTCTCCAACTTCATCTGGAGGGGTAGAATGTGCTAATAGAGAGCTTAAGTTTCTCCTAGGCAAGCATTGTCAAGTAATGTGCCTGTTGTGGACTCGAGCCCTACCCATTGCCCTGTTTCACCTTAGAACCAGACCGCAACTAAAATTGGGCATGTCACCATGTGAACTGCTCTCCAACACCTCAAAAGGTTTAGACCCACATTCCCTGAATTTAGAAAGGGGAGATGTGGCCATATCTTACAGCCCTACAGTGACTGACCTGGACTTTGTGGAAACAAAGTGCCCTAACTCAGATGCTACCCATTTGAGCCAGGGGACTGGATCTGGATAAGGTCATTCCCCTGAGAATCCCCATTGCAACCCAAATGGAAGGGACCCTTCCAGATCCTGCTCACCACCCAAACTGGCATAAAAGTAGCCAAACAAGATCCCTGTATCCATTGGTCCTATGTCAAACCTGCTGCCTTCTACCACAGCAGTGAGCTTGACATTTGGCCAAGATTCCCACCTGTAAAACTTTGGAAGAATCCAGAAACTGAGGAATGTTAAAGATAGTTAGAGACTCTCTTTAAACAATGAAGAAAAACGATCAAGAACACCATGGGGGGAGGGTGGATTTTTTTCCTCCTTTTCCTTTTTTCTCTAATTGTAAAGACTGACTGTTTCCTAGAAACTAGTTTACTCTTGAACAAAGGCAATATTTGGGAATACTTGGTGCAAGAGCTTCTGAACACCACCAACTTCTCTTTGGCAGGATATAATCTGTTAAAGATATTCTAACCCACCATTCAGAACCACATGATGTTCCGAAACGTCCCCTTCCCAATCACATATTCCAGCATCTTTAACTGGGGGCCTAATATTGATACTAGGGATGAGACCATGTTCAAATTACAAACATAGACAAACTAATGTAAATGCTTGCTTTACTATGAATGGATGCCCAAACCTCAGGTCACTAAAATGCCTCAACCTCAACAACTCTGAACTAACTTGTAATTCCACTGAAATAATTTCCTTCACCTACAGCCATGTCAAATTCCCTTTAGGATGGTTCCTGTTTTGTGGCACCATAACCTACTCCTATCTCCAAGCTAACTCAATGAGGGGGCCATGTACCTTGGGGTGACTAACCATTCCCATGACCTCCCTCAAGAGGTGACAGAAAAAGGACCTCCAACTCCCGAGATACAAATGTGATTCTCATACAGTACTGCTCATTAAAACTGAGTATGTAGAGCTGGCAGCCTCATTCTTTGGGGTCCCAGGATTTGCAGTCAATAACTCCAGAATTGTCAGCAGTCTGGCATGTGCTTTGGTTAAAGTCTCAACTCAACCTCTCAATTGCTAGATGCCCTGAATTGTGAGCTGAGGCAAGTTAGAGAAGCAATCTTTGAGAATCAGGCAGCTATCAACTACTTGCTATTGCAACATAATCATGTCTGGAAGGAATTCTAAGGAATATGTTACTTCAATCTAACAAAAAATTCCCAGCTCATAGAGTGTGACATCAAGAGACTAAAAGAATTGACCCAAGAAAATGGATATGGAAAATCTTCTTTCGACTTGATTGGCCACCTGTTCTGGCTACCAGACCTACATTGGTTAAATGCTCTCTTCTTAGGGGCCATTGCATTCACAGTTGTGGGAATCCTTTTTCTGCTGCATCTATCAATGCCTTCCCCTTTGGATCAACAACCTACCTCCCCATACCCCAAAACCCCAATAGGAGCACCAACCATCCCTTTAATGATGTGCCAAATAGACAAAAAATACCAAGTCTATCTTAGTATTGTGCCTATATATGTGTGTGTGTCACCCACACATATATGGCACAAAAGGGGGGACTTGTGATAAGGCCACCATCCCTTCTCACCTTGACCCCCCTTCCCAATCACAGAAATAATCCAGAGAGAAACACAAAAGGCTGCTAAGTAAAAGAATGTGATCTCCACTTTTGCTTTAGGACAGCCAGGTCAAACTCGCAACGTCACATGATGTGCAGCATACAGTATCACGACAGTTTTGCCATTGCTGGCAATGGGGTGAGTGTGGCTTCTGGATGATGCGTCCAGCCTTTAGGAGATAGTTGCAGGCAAACAGTTGGAGTGAGGCCAAGCTTATGAATGGAAACGACGTTTCATTCATAGACCTGAGTTTTCCCTGGTCATTGAGAAAAGTGGAAACAATAACTCAATCTCCCCCACTCGTTGAAGAAGGCGCAGTAACAGCAACATCCAAATAGACAGTTTCAACTTGCTATGTATTGTCTAATTAAACCTACTTGATGGGATTAAAACCAAGGAAGCCAACACTTAAGATTTTCACTCCCCAGCCCTGAGACCAATCAAGAATCTTTACATGGCAAATAAAAATTGTGCAACAAATTAAATAATAAAAGACATACAAATGCAAACCTCACAATTACGAAACACCAAAAAGAGTATAAAAATCCTTGTACTCACCAAAACAATTGGTCAGCTGTCCCAGAGCTGAACACTGCTGTCACTTCTGACCGCTAATTAAAACCTTCTTTTCAAGCTTCTGAGTGAGTATACCAGTGAACTCATTCAGGAGTTCAATTGCAAAGAGGAATATGTAGATAGGGGCAGCCATTAGATGAACAGCATCCATGTAGGGCACAGGTCTGCAACCTGCGACTCCGGAGCTGCATGCGGCTCTTTCAACCGTCTCCTGTGGCTCCCAGTCCTCTGCCATGTGCAGTTCAAAAAAAAAAAGTGGGACTAAAAAAGTTCAACCAATCAATTCAAATTATGCAGGGTAAGTGCATATCTCGCCTTGGCTCCACTCTTCAGTCAAACCCTGTTCTGTGCATGTGCGCATGTACGCGCATGTGCACACATTTTTTGCGGCTCCCAGTTTTTCCTTTTGTGAGGGAACCGGTTCCGAGTGGCTCTTTCACTGTTTCAGGTTGCTGACCCCTGATGTAGGGGAAGGCTGTGGAAGTGGAACTAAAGTTTGACTGGCCTGTCCTTTAAGGTCCTGTTTTGAGAGATTATCACATGTGGAATGAGCATTCCATTCCATTTATTAACTTAGTGTTCCTTTCATTCATCTGGATGAATTTTGGATTGGAACACTTTCCTTTTTTGTTGTTGTTTTTCTGGAGGTGTTAAGCACTCAATAAATGAACTTATCAGTTACAGCAGCCAATGACTGGAACATTCATTTAACCACCTCAATTTTGCATATGATTGTGTGCTTGTATTCTGTAGAGAGGATGCCAAACAATTGAGCTAGTTTGTCCTCATTTTCCAAAGGGTCAACTGAATGTCAATACCTTCTCTTTAATTAAATCAAGGCCATTATGCCTCCTGTGCTTTTCAGGATCTGACCTTGGAGTTGGTGGACCATTCTGCTGTTTAGGTAGTTGCTGATTGGTGCTATGAGCTTTGGAGTTTATGCCATTTTCCAACAGGGGCTTGGTTCTCTTCCCAGGATTTAGCATTTTAAATTAGCTATAAACACACCTGTAAGAGTAAGTGCTGAATATGGAACTGTCATTCCCAACAAAGACATATCGACTATAGGAATATCACACACACACACACACACACACACACACACACACACACAGAGAGAGAGAGAGAGAGAGAGAGACGCTATTGACTAGCTGTGAATCTCTCAGTTATTTATTCAAAGTTATTTATTATTTATTATTTATTATTTATTCAAAGTACTAATGTAATTTGTCAACTGCTGGGGCTTTCAGCTGAAGTGAAGGTATTACATGTGGATGTAAAAAAAGAGAGAGAGAGAGAGGGGGGGGGGGAGGGGGGGGAGGGAGGGAGGGAGGGAGGGAGGGAGGGAGAGAGAGAGAGAGAGAGAGAGAGAGAGAGAGAGAGAGAGAGAGAGAGAGAGAGAGAGAGAGAGAGAGAGAGTGAGTGTTGTTGGTGCATCTCCAAAACATCAGGCCAAATAGGAAGACTGAAGTGATAAAAAGACAAATACTTAATCGTAAAATTACTAAAAAGCAATTTCATACTAAATAGAAATGTAATCCAATTAGGACTTTGTCTTGGCTTCTCCCACTTTATTCTGGCATCATGCACCTTTGGGGCTGTAGCTTCTCACAGCTCACTCATAAGAAAATGATGGGCTTGATCTAACCCTGCCCTACACATTTGCATATCCTATTGTTAACAGCAACAATAACTTGTTGGTATCAGGAAAATGGGTTGCAGTACTGGGAAAGTTTATTGAAAGATTTTGACAAATCAGGCACAGCATCCACAAATAAAATATTAAGGAAGTGTTGTTTGAAACCCAAGTTCTCCTGCACTTTGTCACCCATCTGAACCATTGTGTGAAAACGGGTCCTTTATCATTTTCTTTGTAAAACTTATTTTTATATGTATTGGGAAACACATGAGCCTTCCTATATAAAAAAAGAAGAAAATTGTTGATTGAGACTCATTTTTATATCTGTACCAGAGAGACTAGATAGTTGCATCTAGACAGATTTTTAAAATAACAATGAATATCAGGATAAGAATAGAATTTAGCCACATATCTGAAAGAGAGGAAATGCACACTTTTAAGTATACTAGGACTGCATTTCAAAGCAACATCCTTGAATTTGGATGGAGTGGAGAACTTCCATTAACATCACTGATGGTTGGAAGACTTTTCTCTGTGTGCATGTTCTTTAAAAATGTCCCTCTTGTGGAAGAGGCACAAAACAAGTTTCATTTTTTTTTGTAAAGAAATTGAAATAATAAAAACCTTGTCAAGAAGGTTTTAATTACTGCTGGTAAAGCTTGTGAGATTCATAAATACAAAACGGCAAGATATTGTTAATTAGCACACATTATCTTGTTTATGTAACATTTGAGCTATGACTATTAAATAATTAAATAATCTTTTGAACTGTTTATATTAGCAAGATGACTGTAATTAAGGCAAAACTTTACAGTGAAAAAGACAAGCATTGGGTGTTAAAGCTGCACATGTAAGAAGATACTGAAATATTTCAAATATACTTTATTCAGAGATGAAAGCTGCTTTTATACTGTGAATACTTCTTAATTAACAAATCTGCAAGATGACTAATAAATAGTCATCTTCAGTAGGCTTACTTGTACTGTGAAACTAGCCTAAGGATATGTAACAATGAGCCTGCAGTACTTTTTCTTTAGAGATATAATTAAGAAGGGTAAACAATTGAGAACATTGCTGGAATACATACATTTCCATCTATGGTAAATTGACCAGTAGGAAAAATTGAAAAGTAAGAGAGTCCCAGTGTCTTTTGTGGCCATCATAAAAGTAGATCACTAGAGATTATACTCCGGTCATTAGAAGTGAGTTTATTAATCATGTGTGTCATGACATTCAAAGAACCAATTAATTGAACTTAGAAGTGTCCTAGTAATAGAAAGAACTTTATACTTATAGAAGCATCTTTGATCCATTAGATGAACTTTAGTAATCAGTGGTGAAAGGTAACTGTCGCTAATTTCCAAATTCTTGCAGATTCTCTCACATCATCTCCCACAATGTTCTTGTGAGTCCTCCATCCTCTGTAGCAGATCTGGGAAAACTGAGAAAAATGATTTCTTTTTATTGTTAGTGGATGCTAAGGATATCTTTTTTCTATCTTAGTATTCAAAATGCTGCTAATCATGTTAGTGGAAGCAGGGACAAAAAAAGCAGAAGCTGCGTAAAACATTTGAAAAAAGGTGCTTTTTAAAGATATTAGCATGCAAATATGTGTTTTCTACATATTAAAGCAGCTGCATCTTTTGCAAGGCAAATCCAGCTGTTTTGAGCACCCTGTATATTTGCCTGTATTTTTTCACCATCCCTACACACAAAAGAATTAATTCACACAAGTGTTTCTAATAACTGCCCATCAGTTATGATTTTACCAGAAACTTCCATTTTGTATGAGTTCTATACAGAATTGCTGAGTTGTTATATTCCTAACAAGACACACATACAAACACAAAGAACTGGATACAGTGTTATATTAAAACAGTACTAACATTGGGTTTACTAAGACATTGTGATTTATAAAAGATGCCACTTGTCTTCCTCAGAACAAGTTCTTGAATCATATACCAATACAGGCATATGTGAACACCAGGGTCTACCTGTCAGTCACAAAGGATTTTACTATGGTAGGATGATAATCAACTTAAAATTAATAATAAATAATTCATAGGCGCCTTGGGTGGAGTCAGATAATAAAAAGGGCTGTTGATATGTTGCAAGTCAAACTTGCCCTTAACATGTAACATAACAATGAAAGTACAAGAGGGCAAATTTTAGCATTATTGTGGATAGGAACAGATGGCTGTGTTTTAATTAATCCAAAAGAAATACAGTGCAGTTTGGGGGGGAGAACATTTTTTTTTAATTATGAATAAAATATATTGACCCAAAGAAGATTTTGGAAGATGTCACTTCCCACTATTTAATAGCTGGTATGTTATAAAAAAGAAGAAACATGGAAATATTATGGTTTGTCGCTCAATCAGCTAGATGCTTAGGCTGGATTTGGCCTTTTTTTATCAACGTATTGAGTTCTTCCCAAGGTAGATTTTAATGTTTGATGGTATTAAAGGCATTGCCACAGGATATTAACTGTTCTAAGTAAAGCCGCCTTTTGCAATTGACTGATGGTGAATTTGACAATGGCGATGATATTCAAGTGGTGCTCCAGTTGTTTTGGGATTGCATCCAAGATGCCTATTACTATTGGTTCTACCTTTGCTTTGATCTGCCATAGTCATTCCACTTTTATTTGCAGGTCTTTGTGTTTTGTTATCTTCTCCAGTTCTTTCTCTTCTGTTTTGCTGTCTCCAAGTACTGCCATGTCCACTATCCAGACATTTTTGCCTTTCTTATCAACAATTGTTAAGTTTGGGGTTGCATGCCACATAATTTTTTCAGGAGATAGGAAATTAAGATTTAAAGATAAGTCTTGCTGTAAGTTTCCTTTGCAATTGAAGGAAAGATAATAGATTCAATTTTTTTCTCCTGAAAATGAAAATCTAAACCGAAATCCCTGGACTTTTTGAAAAGAAAAGTAACTTTTTGTTTGGCTATTTATAACAGGTAATTACAAACTATTGGTAGCCAATTCAGTAAATAGCTAAAGGTCACTAGTTAGAATTTCCATAGGAAACTAAACCACAAATGTCATATTTACACTGAAATAGCTATTCAAGAATACCAATGGCTGTGAGCCAATTTTCCTGTAGTTTCTATTAGTTTGTTGGTTGGTTTTTATCTCTCAAACATCTGGCAGAATGTTGGGTTGGGAAAGGGCATTTCTTTTCTAAAAGAAGTATTTGTTGAAGAAAAATACAGAAGCAGGAAATATGGCACAAATATACCCCTATAAGTAAATAAAAAATAAAAAGCATACAAAGCTGAAACTTTGCACAGCAGAAAGCATCCAACCAGATCCTTTTTCTATCCATAAGGAAGGTGTGAAAATTGTCACAGAATTTTAAATTTCTCTCTCTCTCTCTCTCTCTCTCTCTCTCTCTCTCTCTCTCTCTCTCTCTCTCTCTCTCTCTCTCTCTCTCTCTCTCTCTCTCTCTCTTTCTCTGCCGCTGGCACATGTTAATATGCTGCTAGTCCCTAGGTTAATGTCAAACAATGCATCCTGCTAATGAGATTGGAAGAACATTGTCTCTCTCCATCCTTTCCTTGTCAGTGACAGCCAGGGCAATAAATGTTGTAACCCCCCAAAAATGAACTCTAATCCTTAACTTTTGCATTGTGAAAATGGCCTTTCTTCAGCTCTTAATAATAGATATAATGGAGGCAGAATTTTGTAATCATTCATGTCTTTCATGAACGGTTCTGAAACCAACAACAGGACCATTATCTTCTGTCTATATTTTCTTTTCCAGAGCAATTAAAAAATTTCCACGTATCTATTGTAAATTAGAATAGAATAGAACAGAACAGAACAGAACAGAACAGAACAGAACAGAACAGAACAGAACAGAATAGAATAGAATAGAATAGAATAGAATAGAATAGAGCTGGAAGGGACCTTGGAGGTCTTCTAGTGCAGCCCCCTGCTCAAGCAGGAAAACCTATACTATTTCAGAGAAGTGACTGCCTAATCTCTTCTTTAAAACTTCCAGCACCCACAATTTCTGTAGGCAAGTTGTTCCACAGGTTAATTGTCCTCACTGTTAGGAAGTTTCTCCTTAATTCTAAGTTGCTTCTCTCTTTGGTCAGTTTCCATTCATTGTTTCTTGTCCTGCTCTCTGGTGGTTTGGACAATAATTTTGACCCCCTCTTCTTTGTGACAGCCCCTCAAATACTGGAATACTACTATATTGTCACCCCTATTTCTGCTTTTCTTTAAACTAGCCAAACCCAAGTCCTACAGCCGTCCTTCATATGTTTTAGTCTCCAGGCCTTTGATCATTTTAGTTGCTCTTCTCTGAACTTGTCTAGTTTAACTTCCATCAACTCTGATGGATGTGAAGGTCTACCTTTTCCTTAGTATTTTTAATAACACTTTTCTAGTCTATATATAAACAACATAGCTATTAAATCTCAAACGTTTGATCTGATATGAAAATGTTTCTTATTACCACAATTTGAACTTCCCAATGCCAGGTACTCGACAATTCTAGAGTATTTTCACTTTCAGATGAACAAAGATAAATCAGTCTTTCATTTAGCTACTCATTATACCTAGTCACAAATCTGCATTCAGTGTAATAATTGACAATTTAAAATGATTTAGAATTTAAATCAGAAATTTTTTACTTATCATATTTTATAAAGCATTGTGTTCCATGATAGTGAATAATGGTGATCATGCTGATAATAAAGCAAAATAGATCTAGTTTCTAATAAATAATGAAATTAGCCAGCTATTGTTCAACAGCTTTGTTAAAAATGATTGGTAGAATTTAGCATTTAGTCTGGTGAGAAGATTAAAGAATGGCTTGCCTTCAATAATTTGTCCATCACAATTGGATTCCAAGACAGGGCAAAAGAGTTTTTTGTCAAAATTATGAATGTGAGATTGCAGTACACAAATGCAATGTTCTGTAAGGTTTCGCTGGCACATAAAATCTGAGAAAAGCAGCTGGGTGGGCAGCCTCCTGGCACACAGGCAGCAACGTGCTAGGGAAGAGCCACACATGGGTGTGGGTGTTTTCATTTTTCTACAGACTCTTGCCCAATTGCAACAGCATGAGACAGCAAGGGGACAAGGAAGTGGTTTGATTGGCTTAAACAATAGTTATGTGTCATCAATTCCTTTGGCATCACCATTTCATTTGCATCCAGGTACGTGACTCCTCTTGTTTAAGGTAAATGGTGTTTACTCTGCAAGCATGGTTTACAGAAGCGAGATAGCATTAATTAGGTTAGCCTGAGATCGATCAAATTTCTTTACAGTTCAAATGCATATACAAAAGAGATAGGACTTCTAGTATATCAGTTTGACCCTGCTTTTGTTAATTGTCCCCAACTCCCCCTGTATTTAGCATTGTTGTAAAAGAGTGTCAAGTTTCACAGAATGTTAAAAATATTTCTGACGTATAAACTTTATAGGTGCATACATATAACATAGCTCTTTTTTTATCGCTATTAGAAAAAAGACTTCACTAAGGTATAAATCAAATTTCCACTTCCTTCAGTGAAGGAATTGGGATATCTTGCTGAATTAATTTCTTGGATAAAATCACTCTGCTCACATAAGTACACATAGCATTATTTTTATAATTAAAATGAAATGTAGATAATGTCAAGGATCTTCTATATCTCCTTTAATACGTAATTTGATTCTAAAATTCTTGTTGGATTTAATAAGAAAACTGCTATCCAGAGTATTCCGGGATCTAAATTCAAAAATAAATTGTCATCTCTTGATGATATTTTATTTTGTTTTTAATACTTATCATGGTTCTATTCAATAAACGGGAATGACTCTAACATCATGGCAATTAATTGTAACATTCCTAAGGATGTAGGTTAAAATTAAGGTTCATTTATTATACAGAATGCATAAAATACATAATTCTTAGGAAAATATATTGTTTATTTATTTATTAAATTTATTGACTGCTCATCTTCCCACAAGGCAACTCTATTTACTTTGTTGTTTAGTGGATATACAGCAAATATTTTAAACTGTACTAACAAGATTAAATAGGGGATCAAAAGATGGATGAAAGTCCCCTATACTTATGGAGAAGGCTAAGTGTGGTGAGAATGAATATTTCATCAAAATTGTTATCTATTTTGTCAGTAATGATAGCATTGATTCTATTTAAATATTTTAAGCAGATTGATACATTAATGGTTGAATGGAAATAACCAATATCAAGAAGCTGTCTTTCTCTTTTTCAAAATTATGGTTTTCACATGACAAATACTTAAATTTTCCTGATTTTAGATAAGATAATATAACCTTTATTGTCATTTTTTTACTGTGTGCACAATGACACACATCAAAAATGAAATTTAGTTGCCTGCTCTCAAAGTGAACACATACATGGCACACACCTAAACATACTATATACAACATATACATACTATATACAACATATGTATAGACCTACACTCCTACATAATACATAACAAATAAATATTAAATAGTGTCCATCTTGAATATATAAAAGAAGGAGGAAGCCTGAGACTTCACAAGGTTAATGCTGTATGGAATGAAACTATGGCTGAATCTGGATGTTCTGCTACGGATACCATGAAGCCTCCTCCTAAAAGGTAACAAGGAAAACAGGTTGTGAAGAGGATGAGTAGTGTCTCAGACAATTTTATGGATCCTGCTCAAGCAACGCTTCTGTGCTATGTCCTGGATGGGAGGGAGGGAACTGCCAATGATCTTTTCAGCTATCTTCACCACTCTCTGCACCACCTTCCTGTCTGAAGCAGTGATGCTTCCAAACAGACTGTGATGCTGTGTGACAGGATGCTCTCAATCGTCCCCCTGTAGAAAGTGGTAAGGATAGGAGAATGAAGATGTGCTTTCCTCATGTGACACAGAAAATGCAGGCGCTGCTGTGCCCGCTTCACCAGTGTCTTGCTGTTCAGTGACCAACCAGCCTAGTTGTTAACTGCACACCCAGGAATTTGATGCTGGTAACCTTTTCCATAGCTGAATCATTAATGCACAGAGAAGTGTGGCTGTGCCTGCCTTTAAAGTATAGCATTGTATATGCTTGTTAACTTCGGCAATGTATTATAATGAAAAAAAAAACCTGATTATCTCCACCCTTCCAACTTCACCACCTTAACTTGAGAACTGCTGCTTGGTATCCTTAAGTAGCTAGCAAGTTTATTCTAGCTCTAATAGGAGGTTTAATTAATTTGTTTATTTTTAGTGTGAAGGCCTTTGGACATATTTGGGTCCTATTAGGAAGAAAATTAAAATTGAACTAACTGTCATGAGGAATCAATGTGATAAAGTAATCCCTATTTAAAAATTGCTAGAAACACTTTTGAAATGGAGAAATGGAATTATTATTTTTAATAATATAAATACTTTCAAAAATTGTCAATTTAGCTAATATAGCCAAAAAAGCAGTATCCATAGTTAAAACACTTGTTAGTCACATTGTCTGGACCTGAAACTCCTAATGTCTTGCAAAATCTGGAAGCATGTTTGGAATTGGAAAAGGCTTGTGTAGGGGCTAAACCAACAATGGAATATTATAAAAAAATTAAAATGCTTCATAAGCATATTTGGAGAGTATACAAGAAATATGGGATAGTCAGAATACCCTATATTACAAAATCAGCATCTTCAAGTTTTAAGAAATATTAAATGTATTTGTGCAATTGAAAAGCTTTTAGGAAAAAAAGTCAGGTTTTCTGAACTCCTCAAAAGATATTTAAAGAACATCAGCTGTCATCTATTTTACACTAAAGGTGTAATAAATTTGAAGGAGCTCTAGTGCACTGTAGTAATTCCTTAACGGACAAAAACTATTACTATGGTGAACCAGGTACTTGAAAAGCAATTTGGGTTAAAAGATGTCAGAGTGGTATTAAAATATGTTCCCATCATTTGAAATGTATCAATTTATGAAGTATTTTGGATAATTTATGTCTAGACCACCACAAAGAATGTGTGACTGACTGTATATTCCTGGAAAGATGCTTGTCTATGTGAAGCAGCTTTCACAAGAGATCGATGGGACATTAAGGTGCTTCCAAGTAAAAATAGGCAGAATGCAGAAATGCAGTCATTATGAAGCTTTATTCATCGACAGGTTATATAAAAAGAGCTATATGGCATGGAAGCATCCATGCTTGTATGATAGAGAATGCATGCAAGTGAGAAGATAGAAAAGAGAAGCAGAACGAGAACAAAGAAGCAGCCCCTGGGCAGAGGTATTTATGGGGGGTCTCGGCCCCTCCCTAGCCATAAAACTCTCTCGCCAATGGGGCTGCCGCAGGGGAGCAAAGAAGCCTCTTTGCTCCATCTGATGACCTATTTGGGGAACTGCCATGGGCTGGCACAAAACATGTAACAATTCCCCTTCTTGCCAGCCAATGACAGGGACCAGTGAATGTGTGTGAGGGGGCGAGCAGGTGTCATAGACATGTATAAAAACGTTCAGAAGACCAAACACAAACGCTTACACAGAAGGTTGTGCCGGTCAATGGGGATAGGTTTGGTGAACAGATCAGCTATCTGGTCAGCTGTATTACAGTGCTCTACACGTATAAAACCCTCTTTGGCAAGCTGTCTGACATTTTTATAGCGTATGTCTATGTGGCGAGATCTAGAGCCTACTGCATAAGCCTCCGAGATTGCAATGGCGGCTGTGTTGTCCTCTAGAATTTGGATGGGCAGAGGAGGAGCTGCCCAGATGCTCGTTATCAGATCATTGAACCAAGTCAAATCATTGGCCGTGTCTGACAGGCTGGCATATTCAGCCTCGGCCATGGAGCAAGAAACAATTTTTTGCTGCCTAACATGCCAATGTATTGGGCAGCCATTTAGCAATATGAGGAAACCAGAGGTGCTCCGTCTATTTTTGGTGTCGCCAGCCCAGTCTGCGTCTGAGTAAGCAGAGAGCTGGGCCGTCTTCCCCTTCTCTGGTTCCAGCACAAGGAGGGCATTGGTAGTGCCCCTGAGGTACCTAAGTACCCTCTTAACAGCAGTCCAGTGGAATTCCTTTGGGTGTTCCACATGCCTGGACAATAGATTTACAGCTAAAGCTATGTTAGGCCTGCTCCAATTGCTGATATATAGCAAGGAGCCAATCACAGATCTGTAAAGCGTATTATCTGTGAACTCAGGACCGTCCTTATGAGTATGGTTGTAAAAGTCGCTTTGCATTGGGCTATGCGTGAGATTAGATTCTGCCATTTTGCATTTGGCCAATAACTCCTCTATCTTTTCTTTTTGAGATAGAGCGAACCCCCCCTTAGTGGCCAAAATATGCACACCCAAGTACTTGTCAACCCGCCCCAAAGATTTCAAAGTGAACTTTTCTTCCAGGGCCTTGGCAAATTCATCACACCCTTCCTTGTCAGGTCCTACATATAGTAGGTCGTCCACATAAACTAACACCCTTTCTGTGGTACTTTTGGACTTGCGTGTAAAAACACATTCATTTGCACGGGATGCGGTGAAACCAACTCGTTCTAAACTTTTTCTAAGGCAGTCATACCATAGTTTCCCTGACTGCTTGAGACCATATAACCCTTTGTGGAGTAACCATGTATTTTCCCCTTCTTGCTGGTAGCCAGGAGGGGCCTTCATGTAGATCTGCTGGTCCACGTTGGCGTGGAGGTAAGCCGTCTGGATGTCGAATTGGAAGACTTCCTCCCCCAGAGCGGCTGCAGTCACGAGGGCGGTCTTGACGCTCTCTGCCCGGACAGTTGGAGAGTATGTCTCCCCATAGTCTTCCATATAGCGTTGGGCGAATCCCTGAGCTACCAAACGGGCCTTATACAGGTAGAGGCCATTGGCAAGTGGTTTTGCCTTGTAAACCCACCTTGTGCCAATGACTTTCCTCTCCTTTGGAGGTTGCTGGGGGGTGAAGACCTTGAGTTGTTTTAAGCTCTGCATTTCCTTCTCCATCGCGAGCTGCCATTTCTCCTGTTCTTCGATGGGCAGCTCCTGGATGTCAGAGAAGGATTTTGGGGTGACTACAATGCTGTTAACAGACGCGATGTGCCCAATGTCAATTCTCTTTGGCGGGATGCCTTTGTTGGACCGCTTTGACCTCCTTACCTTCTGCCACTCACCGCCTTTTTCTTCCGCGGGTTTCTGAGGCGTTGCTGGGAACTGGACGGCTCATCCTCCCCATCTGAACCAGGTTGGATGACATCTTCGTCTTGTTCCACACTTTCGTCGGTGGCAGGGTATGTGGACGTCTCAGGTGATGTCGTAGTCGGTGTGCCCTTGCTGGGACGGTTGATATATGGGCTCAGATCATTGGAGTGTATCTGGGCCCAATTGGAGTCCTCTTCGAAGGAGGCAGATTGAGAAGTCACAATCCTGCCCCCTTCTCCCAGGAAACGGTAGGCCTTGGAGCCAGGAGCGTAGCCCAAGAACCTCAGTGTCTGGGAGACAGATCTCCCCTTCTTCCGCAGCTGCTTGGGGATGTGAACCCATGTGTAGGACCCAAAAACACGTAAATGTCCCAGATTTGGTTTCCTACCATGAACTAGGAAATATGGGGTCTGGTTCACAACACTGCTCCAAGTGTGGTTTAAGGTGTAATTGGCATATTTTACCGCTTCTGCCCAGTATAATTCTGCGACCCCTGCGTCTGCAATCAGACTACGCATCATAGTTTGTAGGACTCCATTTCTTTTCTCTGCAACACCATTCTGAGCTGGGGTGAAAGGCGTGGTAAGAAAATGGTGGATGCCCTTACGCTTTACCCAGTCCTGGAATTTTCGGGACATGAACTCAGCCCCGCGGTCGCTCTGCAGTTGTGCGATCTTGGTTTTATACTGGGTCTCTACAAAGTTGTAGAGTGATTTTATGGCGTCAAAGGCTTCAGATTTTTCTGTGAGGATATACACGTGGCCGTACCGTGAAAAATCATCAACTGCAGTGAGAAAATACTGACTTTTCCCTAGGGATGGTGTGAAAGGCCCGACCAAATCAACATGTACTAGTTGGTACGGGTATTGGGTCTTACGCAGTGACGTTTTTGGAATAGGCGCAGCCTTCCTCTTTGACCTCTTACAGATTGCACAGTCCAGGAATACCTCACAATCTTTGATCTGGACTCCCTCAGCAAACTCTCCCTTCTTTTTAACCACAGGGAAGCTTGCATGACCTAATCTTCGGTGCAAAATATGGGCACACTTATCGTGGAGTGGCTTCCCCACTGACACCCTCTTGGCATTGGTTGCCTTGAACGGTGCTTCAGGTGACAGCTGAGGTTCGGATTTCTTATCCACACTGCCTTGCTGTGGGGGCTTGGATGCAACCGCTTCGGCCTTGCGCTGGTTAAGCAGCCTTGGGGTTGTCTGTGAGGCCCCTTCTAAGGGGGAGAAATATGGCAAATCATTTATGATGGCTATATTTCCAATGACCCTCTGGTCCCGGGTGACATGACCTCCCCCTTTGCGAAATAAAACTTCCACCCCGTCATCGTCACATAACTTGATAATGCTCAATAGGTTGTTGGCAATGGAGGGGGCCGGTAAAACACCTTCCACTTTTCCAAGTCCAGGTACAGAGACAAACCCCTCACCAACAATTAAAACTTTATCACCATTGGCCACCTTGACAGATGAGTTAATTTTCTTTAACCTTTTAAAACCTTGACTCATATTAGTAATGTGAGATGAAGCTCCAGAGTCCAGTAACCATAAGTCAGTGGAGCTATCAGCTCTTGTGGTGGGGGCACAGGTAGACACAAAATTGTTAGTACTTTTGGCCCCGCCACAGCCCCTTCCTTGTCCCTTGCCCCTACCTTGATTGGGACCACGCTTGGGGCCAAAAAAAGGTAAAGGTAAAGGTACCCCTCTAGTGGGCGTTGGTGGTATTTTTCTCTGATTTTCAGATGCCCCCCCCCTTCAGGGTTAAAAAGCCCGTACTGGGCATGTCCGGAAAACATGTGATCAGGGGGTGGGCGGTGCCCAAGATTGCCGGCCGGCACTTGGTTTTGAAAAAGCTCTGGAAAACCTTCCTGGAGCCCCCCCGGCCCTGGATTTTCATGAGAAGCCCATCGCTGGTGCTGAAAACCTTGGGGATGGCTAAAGCCGATGCTGGAGGAGGGGGCCAACCCCCCCCCCAAAGGCCAAGTAAGGAGAGTGCCTGGGCGGGGGCGAAAGGAAGACTGGGGGCCCCGGAGAAAGGGTCGGGGGCCTTGGAGGGTAATGAGCAGACTTATTGCCATCATAGGTCATGAGGGTTTCTGCTGGAGAGAGCCCAGGAGTTTGCATGTTGCTACGGCTGGATGCCAGGGGTTGCTGGGCCTCCAGACTTAATTGAGGCCTTTCTTTGTTAGAAAATGTGGGCACACAGGGGGCTGCCATCTTGCTTCCTGTGCCGGGCCATGCAGTCTCCCTGTGCGCAGCCATCTTGTTTCCTGTTGCCCCAGGAAGCTGTAGGTCACAGTTAGGCAGGGGATTTCGCGCCGAAAGCCCTGGGGTCCCGGGGTTACTCAGGGTGGCAGGCGCCATATTGAGGGGCCTCGTGGTGGCTGAGGGGGGGCTTACCTGGCATCCACAGTCCTTCTGCACTGATGTCCTTCGTGGAGAGGCTTGTGGGGTCTTCTGTACTTCAAGGAGTTTTAGAAGCAGTTCCTTGCATTCCGGTGTAGACATTTGATCCACGCGTTGCTTGTGTTGGGCCCGGAGCACTTCTGCTGCATCTTGACAGTCTTGGGTGGACTGTAAAACTTCCAAGCTTCCCTCTGTGGCATGCAGAAGGAAGCCATCTGTGCTCTCACCTGGAGCGGAGCTTGCTTCAGGGGCTAGAGCTGTTGATTTTGATTGAAGACTCCTGGTCACAATCTGGGATCTCCGGCCATCCATTTCAGTTTCAAATCTAGGCATCAGCTGCAGGCTTGGAAGCGTTCCCTTTAACCATCCTCTCTGCTACCAACTTGTGAAGCAGCTTTCACAAGAGATCGATGGGACGTTAAGGTGCTTCCAAGTAAAAATAGGCAGAATGCAGAAATGCAATCATTATGAAGCTTTATTCATCGACAGGTTATATAAAAAGAGCTATATGGCATGGAAGCATCCATGCTTGTATGATAGAGAATGCATGCAAGTGAGAAGATAGAAAAGAGAAGCAGAACAAGAACAAAGAAGCAGCCCCTGGGCAGAGGTATTTATGGGGGGTCTCGGCCCCTCCCTAGCCATAAAACTCTCTCGCCAATGGGGCTGCCGCAGGGGAGCAAAGAAGCCTCTTTGCTCCATCTGATGACCTATTTGGGGAACTGCCATGGGCTGGCACAAAACATGTAACAGTCTACAAGTTTCTAAATGTTAGTTTCATAAATTTGTAAGTTTCAGCTTTGAATTAGCTTTGCTTAGACCAGGGGTAGGCAACCTTGGCTCTTTTATGACTCATGGACTTCAACTCCCAGAATTCCTGAGCCAACCTGGCTCAGCTTGGAAACCTCTCCCTTTTCCCTCAGCATGGCTGGCTCAGGAATTCTGGGAGTTGAAGTAAATAAATAAATAAACCTTTATTGTCAAAGTACAACATGTGTACATTGAGATTAGCTGAGCCTCTCCCCCCCCGTGCTCTCTCCCCCCAACACACAGTGACAACGAACCCTCCATCCTACCACACCATGTGAACCAACTACACCACACACCGGCCTCCCAAGTCAATTCTGCATAGGTTCACAGAGATTATATCCCATTTAAAAGCCTAACAGCCCACGGATAAAAGCTATTTTTCAGCCTGTTGGTACGGCTGGCTATACTCCTATATCTCCTACCGGATGGTAGGAGAATAAAGATATACCGTCCAGGGTGTGAGTCATCCCTGAGAATCTTCCTCACTCTTCCAAGGCAACGAGCCCTGGCGATGTCATCCAGTGGTGTCAGGGAACAGCCCACAATGTCTTGTGCTGTGCTCACTACCCTCTTTAATACTTTCCTGTCCGTGGCTGTCAGACCAACATACCAAACCACAATACCGTATGAGAGGACGCTCTCTATAGTAGACCGGTAAAAGAGGGTCATTAGCTGTAGTTCTACCCTGTTCTTCCACAAGACCCTAAGAAAGTGAAGCCTCTGTTGGGCCTTTCTAGCCACCTGGGTTGTGTTAACTTTCCAGGTCAGATCTTCACAGAGGTAGACTCCCAGAAATTTAAAGGAGGAAACTCTCTCCACACAGTTCTCTCCGATGTAAAGTGGGACAGGTTCCTCCTTTTTTCTCCGGAAGTCTAACACCATCTCTTTCGTCTTGCTGATGTTTAGGTGCAAGTTGTTGTTACTACACCATATGGATAGTTTTTGTACCTCCGCCATATATGCTGTCTCATCCCCACCTGTAATAAGACCCACCACAGTTTTATCATCTGTGAACTTGATTATCGTAGTGGATGGGTCAGATGATACACAATCATAAGTTTATAAAGAGTACAGGTAGGGGCTAAGCACACAGCCCTGTGGCATGCTGGTGCAAAGCTTCAGGAGGGTGGACAAAGCAGACCCAACCCTCACTGTTTGTAACTGATCCCTAAGAAAGTCTTGAATCCAATTGCAGATGGTTCGGGAGAATTTCAAGTCAGTCAGCTTCTCGATGAGAATGCTCGGCAAAATGGTGTTGAAAGCCGAGCTGTAGTCAACAAAAAGCATCCTGACATAACTTCCAGGTCTCTCGAGATGACTTGCTACAGAGTGTAAAGCAGTAGCTATGGCATCGTCTGTCGACCTATTTCCCCTGTAGGCAAATTGATGTTTATCAAAGTCCAGTGGGAGGCATGTCCTAAGATGTTGGAGAACCAATCTTCTGAAGCATTTCGTGACTACAGATGTTAATGCAATAGGTCTGTAGTCATTCAGGCACTCAACTGCAGTTTTCCTGGGGATTGGGACAATGGTAGCTGCTTTCAAGCACGATGGTACACATGCCGTTTGCAAGGAGATGTTGAAAATCCTACTCAGGACCCCTGCTAATTGATCGGACCAATTCCTGACCACTATCCCCAGCACCCCATCTGGGCCTGCGGCTTTGCTGGGATTCACAGCCTTCAATACAGCTCTCACTTGGTGTTCACACAGGGTGAGTGGCTGAGTGTCAGAAGGCCAGCCAGCAAAGGCTATGGGGTCTGGTCTTTTAACCTCGTAGTGGGCGAAGAAGATATTCAGCTCCTCAGCCAACAAGGCATCGGTGTTTGCCATGCTCCTCATGCTGCCCTTATAGTTGGTTAAGTGCTGCAGTCCCTGCCATACTTTCCTCGGATCGTTATTCGCTAAGTGGTTCTCCACCTTTTGTTTGTATTGTTGTTTTGCCATCCTAATGCTTCTTCTGAGATTTGCCCTGGCCTCTCTGTATGTGTCCCTGTCCCCTGCCTTTAAAGCAGAATCCCGGGCTCTCAGGAGTGTTCGTATCTCTGCAGTCATCCAGAGTTTAAAGTTCCCGTAAACTCTAATGCACTTATCCATTGTTACACTATCAGTGCATGTTCTAATATAAGAGAGTACAGCATCTGTATATGAATTTAGATCTTGTTCTTCAAATACACTCCAGTCAGTGGTTTCAAAGCAGTCCTGCAACTGACTGAGAGCACCCACTGACCAGGTTCTGACCCTTTTTGTGACTGCCTGAGTCCTTTTCCTGAGAGGAACATACTTTGGGCACAACATGAGTGAAAGATGGTCAGATGTACCCAGGTGGGGAAGAGGGAAAGCTCTGTATGCCTGTTTCAGATTGGAATACACATGGTCCAAAGTGGTGTTCCCTCTGGTGGAAACTTGCACATACTGTACAAACTTAGGGAGAACTGTCTTCAGACAAGCTTGATTGTAGTCCCCAGCCACAACAAGAGCGCCCTCTGGGTGAGTTTGCTGCTGCCTGGTGATGACATCATACAGCTTAGAAAGTGCCATGTTGACATTGGCATCAGGTGGAACATAAACAGTTATAATAATTACCACAGTAATTTCTCTAGGCAGATAGAAAGGCCTACATATAACAGTCATCAGTTTCACATCTGGGGAGCAATACGTGTATACCAATCTGTTGTTAACACACCATTCACAATGTATATACAGACACAGTCTTCCTCTTTTACCCTTCCCGGAGCGTTTATCTCTATCAGAGCGGTGAAAAACTCGGCTTATCAACTCCACAACTTCATTCAGTTTCTCTGAATGTAGCCAGGTCTCCGTGACAACTATCACACAATATTCACGGAGAAGCCTGCTTTCTGCTAACTGCAGCGGTAATTCATCAATTTTATGGACGAGGGATCTGGCATTGCTCAGAAAAAGACTCGGCAATGTTGGTCTAAAAAGGCTGCCTTCGAAGTCGAGTCAGAGTTCCAGCCCTGCAGCCACGTTTTTGCTTTTGCTCCTTTCTCTTTCACTTACGTCGTCTCCTCCCCAGCCCGAAGACAATCCATGGAGATCCTGGAGGCCTCGCTATGCAGTTCGGTATGTTATGTGACTGCTGAAAATCACTAGTAATTTCAGATTGCCTTGGAAGCCCGATGTTTAACAGCTCTATACGTGTGTAGGCTATTTTAGCCCCTTGCACTAAACTGTGCACATTCATCCATACGCACATTAATCCAATCACCACACACCAGTACCAGGAGCTCAGAGCCTCTGCATGTGAACATGCTGCCATCTTATGGAAAAAGAAGTCCACGAGTCATAAAAGAGCCAAGGTTTCCTACCCCTGGCTTAGACAGACAAACAAGGTTGGCCAATCCCAAAGGAGCTTTTCAAAATACAACAGGACTTTTTTTCTTTGAAAACATTTTGCTTCCCATCCAAGAAGCTTTTTCATAAGTCCATATGCTCTACCATTTAATTCAGTATTCAAAATTTGAAATGTAATTTATATAACCTAAGGTAGTCCTTAGGTTATAACCCTAATTGGGATTGAAATTTCTATCACAGTGTGAGGCAGTCATTAAGCAAAGTATCACAGGACTCTTCCATAGCACTTTTGGCAATCCAAGTGGTGGTTGTTAGGCAAGGATCTCATGCTTCTCCTGTGAGAACTCTCTCTTTTTCAACTCTCCCACCATCCTACCTCCCCTCTCCATCACTGCTTTTTGGGTTACCTTGCACAACCTGGCTAAGATACAGAATCATCTCTATTCAGCCACCACTGTTTACCCACTGATGCTGTACTGCCACCATCTCCATCTGACCTTCACTGTCTTCTTTCCCTCACCACCACTCTGCTGGGCTCACTGACATAGCAAGGCCACATGTGGCTCTGGCCCCATGGTTTCCTGGTGGGCAGTAGGTTCAAAGTAGCACTTTCCAGATGGTTTCCTGGTAACCCTCCTCAGTGGCAGCAGACTGAGACTGCTGAAACAAACAAGCCTGCCAGGAGCCCACCAGCTGGTAAGGTGGTGGCAATTTGGCAGGAACGCAACAGCAATCCCATACTGTGAGGTTTGAGACTATCCAGCATTGGTGAGCCCAGAAGAGGAGAGCTGAGGTGAAGAAGAAGTCACTTGGAGTGGCAGCAATTAAAGAGTAGCCATAAACTACATGGCTTCTTTATCTCAACAATGCTATGCAGAGCAGCCAACAACAACAACAACTTTATTGATTAGCCCTTGGGCCATATCAAAGTGCAAAGTTCCAGCAACAAACCATTACCAAAACTTGATAAAAGCAATCCAGAATGGAATTTGATAAAATACAATTTAAAATGGAATTAAGATAAAATACAATTTAAGATGGAATTAAGATAAAATACAATTTAAGATGAAATAGTAATAAAATACAAATTTAAGATATAGATAAAATATGATAACATTATATTTTGGAGTCGCTCTTGCAATCTACCCCAATCAGTCCCACATATGCAAATCTTAACCGGATCATTTTGTTTAAATACTGTGCTACGTTAAATGTTATTTTCAAGTTCTGACCGGACATAAGATAAGTTATTTTGATATGGGGATCCCAATGGGTCATTTGTTTGGTATATAGACCAAGATACCTGTCTCTCACCCTCTTATACAGACAACAGTCAAATAGGATGTGAGCCAGGTCCTCTACCTCTGCCGCTCCGCAAATGCAGAGACTCTCATTGTACGGTATAGCATGAAATCTCCCATATCTGACCATTGTGTCAAGCTGTTCTAATCTCGCTCTTGTAAATATCTCCCTAAGATGTTTTGGGAGTTGTGACTTCAAATAACTGTCCACTTGAAAAGTACATTTGTATTTACTCAGCCATTTCAAGTTACCCACCTGACTAAGGATAGCTATATCAGTTTGTGCTTCTATATCCTTAATTCTTTGGGCAACTCTTTTTTTAGATTGTTCTCCTGTTACGCAAGAAACAGGAAGGCCACAGCTTCTTACAAAATTTGTTAGTTTGGTGATCCAGGAGATTTGTGATTGTAGTTTTATTTGCTCTAGTAGGCATAATTTGGGGAGTCTATCAGTCTCCATTTCATTAACTTTGCACCAGTAGTTATAAGCTCTAATTTTAGATAATGCCTGAATTGTATGAATTCCCAATTCAGCTCTAACTGCTGCAGCAGATGGTCTTGGATCTACACCCAAAATACATCTCAGATCCTGGGACTCTGTTTGTTCTAAAGCTGTGGTTGAGTAAAGACCCCAAATTTCTGATCCATACAAGAGCATTGTTGTAACCTTAGCCTTATAAACCTTGAGTAATGGAGCTAGGGACCCTGGGTAACTATGGTTCTTTAGTTTGAGCAATAAATTCAAATGGGCTTTTGCTCTAAATGTACTCCATTGATGATGGCAGGCCCAAGATCCAGTCTTGGGAAAAGTTACACCCAAATATACAAAGGTATTAACCTGCTCAATTGGTTCACCATCTAATTGCCACTTATGTCTCTCATGGTTTCTTCCAAACACCATTATTTTTGATTTAGATTTGCTAATGATTAGGGAGTTATCCTGGCAATAAGAGCTGAATCTTCTTAATAGCCTACGTAATCCTACTTGTGAGTATGATAATAAAATCATATCATCAGCATAAAGCAAGCTGTTACAGTAAGTATTTAGGATCATCGGCATGTCTACCATGGTATCCTTCATTAACCCAGGCAAGTCATTGATGTATAAATTAAATAATAATGGGGCCAAGATACACCCTTGCCTTATCCCTTTATTTGTGTGAATCCTGTTAGTCAGGGCCCCATTAACCCATACCGCACCCTCAAACAGGTACTTGTGTAAAGGGCTTTAATCAAAGCCAGGAGTCTTGGTTCTATTTTAAGAGATGTCAATTTACTCCATAGTACGTCTCTATTTACCATATCAAATGCTGCTGTAAGATCTATAAAAGCAGCAAACAGGGGTCTCCTCTTATAGGTATATTTGGCAATTAGATGGTTCAAGACAAAGCAGTTATCAATAGTAGATCTGTTTTGTCTAAAACCTGCTTGTTCTTCTGTGAGGATGTTGTTTTCCTCTACCCAGATTTCAATTCTGTTCAAAAGGTACCTAGCATATATTTTTGCTACATTGTCAATCAGGCTGATGGGTCTATAATTACTAGGATCCCTTTTATTCCCTTTTTTATATATGGTGACAACTATTGCCATCTTCCACCCATCTGGTATATGGCAGGTGTTATTTATGTGTGTTAAAAGACCTGCTAATACAGGGCCCCACCAGTTGGGAAATTTCTTAAATAATTCTGCTGGTAAAAAATCCACGCCTGGGGCTTTATTGCTCTTTAAGCTTTTAATGATGGACTGTATCTCCTTTTCTGAGACTGGTGGACAAGGGGGGAGAGTTCTAGGATTTACCAAATCACTGTTTAAAAATAATTTCTTTACCAGTTCGGTGGGGGCAAACAAGCACTGATAATAATTCTCCCAGTCCGCAGCAGAGATTGGTATGTCAAATGCAAATCTCCATTCCTTCAGGATACCTGCTACAGAGTGCCAAAATAATACTGAATTATGACTTCTGGCAGCCAACTCAAGTTCTGACCAGATTGAAATGGCAAAACGTTTTTTCTTTAATGTTATAGGTTTTTTTTTAATATTCCCTTCTTGTGTGCAGCATCTTAGCTTGTATATGGGCAGTAGGATTCCTCTGGGCAAGCCTCATGGCTGACTTCAATTTCTTTTTCTGTCGCTGGCAATCAGGATCAAACCAGCGAGGTCTACCCACTTGGGCTCTTTTTGTAGTAGGTTTAGCTGTTAGGTGTTTCTTCAGTATGTTACAAAGATTGGAGAATGCATTGAAGGCTGACATCCAGTCAGTAGTAGATTACTGTATTGTTCTAGCCCACTTAGTAGCATTCTCTGTTTTAAGGCATTCTAATATTGCCTTAGTATCAACTTTGGCCCAATTAACCTTTTATTTTGGGTCACCTCTACCTTTTTGGTGAGCCATCTATCAGCCATGTTATATATTCTTAAATCTGAGTGGCCTCACAATGTCACACTTACAGGCTGATGGTTGCTATTGTCGCTAAGGTGTACTGTGAGCTCTGAGAAGAGGTCAGCCTTATCTCTAGACACACAAAAGAGATCCAGTACACTACTTGAATTGGCTGAGTGGTATGTATAAGGGTATGTATAATTCTTGTCCTTATCTCCCAAAATTTGGAGATTACCCTTAAAAATTAAGGAGACTAGGAGCAGGCCAGCAGCATTACTTTTACAGTCTCTCGAGAGCCACTGAGGATGGTTATCAAAGAACTCCCCTGGGATTCCCTTCTTCTGGGCAAGCTCATACAGAGAGGGACGCAGTCTAGTGTTCAGATCTCCTAATAATACCACTATGGACTGAGGGTACAGTATAGATATATCTTCTAAGATAACTTCCAAGCCCATCCAATATTCAGAATTATAGTGCTGGGATGTGCTTGGAGGAATGTACACATTTACCAATATTAACTCAAACTGATCATATTCAAATTTGACAGCTAGAAAGTACGGATACTAATCTTCGTTATATAATTTCTCTCCCTGCCATTGCAACTTTTGCTTTATAAGAATGCATAGCCCACCAGAGGGTCTCCCTTTGTTCTTTGTTTTTAGGGCTGGGGAGGCCCATCCCTGAAAGCCTGGCAATTGTACTGGTTCATCCACTTCGGTTAGCCAGGTTTCTTGAAAGGCTATTACATCAAATCTAGAGAGAAAGCTCATTAGTCCACTATCAACCATCCCTTTCCAGCCAGCTATGTTCCAGGTCATCAACTGTATGGGGTTCTCAGAGGCAAGGTGGTCTGACTTGGTTGATTGGCTAGATGGTAAAATGCCAGATGTCAACTTGACATAGGAGCTGGGTCAATATCATCTAAGCTTCCCATATAAACACAGTTGTTGTGAGGTTCGATATTTCTCCTCATGGGTTGCAGAACTTGTTGTTTCTCCTTTATATCTTGGTTGCCAGTGTGCCTCTGCTCTTGCTCCAAGAATGATTTTTTTCCCCCAATGTGCAGGTACTCTGGCTTAAGTCTGTAAATGTAGATTTATGTCCATTTTTGGAGGGGCATGGCTGAGGGTTCATCTTGTGGAAAGATGTTGTGGGAACTTCTAAATCAAATGAGGATGGAAGCTGGATTATGTCCTTAGTGTTTGTCAGCTTAGGGGGCACTGTGTGATGAAGCCCTTTGTCTTTCAGTTGTTTCTCCAAGGCTGGGTCAGTCAGTGCAGTTACTCCACTCTCAGTGTGTGTGACAACACCTTTTTTTACTGTTGAGGTAAAGGCAGATTGTTGATTAAATATCTTGTCAGAAGGTTGCGTGGTTAGTGGAGCCAAATTAAATAGAGGCTTTGCTGTAGATTGAGTTGTTGTCAGTGCCTCTTTTCAATCTTTGAATGATTTTAACTTGCTCAGGTTCTGGCAATACACTGAATAGGTCAATCAATATTTCCTCTGGCACATCCTCAGCAGTTCCTGCAGCTGTGGGTAACACAGTTCGTATATTGCTTCTTTGCTCTCTCAGGGTCAGTTCAGTTGCAGCAGCCTCAGGCTTAGTAGTGTGAGGGCTGTTGCAGCCTAGATTTAAAGCGACAGTTCCCTCTTGGTGACGCTGTTTCAGGAGTGGGCACACTTTTTCTGAGCAAAAGACCCTTATTGGAAATATTGAGCAGATGCTTAGAAAGGGCTTCATTCTGAAGAGCATGGAGGGAATTGTGGGCTGCTTGAACGATAGGAGAATTCTCATACATTGTGTTGTTGCTGGCAGCCACTCTGCATGTAGTAGATCTATCAGAGTGAATTCACAGCGGAGCAGCTGGCTCAGGGACAGCCTAATAGCTTTTCTATTGCTCCAATGCCCTCTATTTACTCTCTTGTCATAAATTTGCAAAGTAACCTGGTTAGTTTGCAGACTGTAGTTATATTGGTCATCTCTGACTTAGACCTTTGCCTGATTGAGTGTTTTCTCTGTAGGTGTTCAAATTTTTGGGAGGAGAACAAGGTCCTTCTCTAGTTTCATTTTCTGAGTGAGCCATCCCATGTCTGTCCATGGTTATCCTCCCAAGTCCTTCTACAGTATTTGGGTGGCTCCTAACAAACTTTGCAAAAGATTCTTTCAGGCAGTCGACCTTATTTATGACAATTGACAAGAGATCATATATTGAGTTTACAGTTTGAGCTGTAAGCAAACATTGTCTAGAGAGGAAGTCTGTCACATTTTCCCCCTTCAAATTTGCTACATCTCCCTCCTGTGTAAAAAAGGCTGTTGCCAGATTCAAAGGAGGGGAGCCATTCTCCGAGAGGGAGGAGGACAACTCCACACACTGTCTGCTCTCCTGTTCGGTTTGTAAGTCCCATTCCAATGGGTCCGGGTTATTTGAGGGAACACCTGCTGCCAGCATCAAACGCCCTTCGCCCAGTGTGCTCCCACAGGGAGGGTCTGCTCAGGGTGCCGCTGGTGAGAGATTGCCGGCGGGTGACACCCAGGGATAGGGCCTTCTCAGTGGGAGCGCCTGCCCTCTGGAACCAGCTGCCGGTGGAGCTGAGAACTGCCCCCGACCTCCGATCATTCCGCCGGGGCCTGAAGACCTGGCTCTTTGAGCTCTCGGGCCCAGGCTGAGGAGGAATTTTTAATTGGGGTTTTTTAAGAGTACAGGGTCAATTTAATATTTTTTAATTTGGTTTTTAACTTTTGTATGTTGGATTTTTTTAATTCCCTGTAAACCGCCCTGAGTCCTCAGGGAAAGGGTGGTATATAAATGTAACTAAATAAATAAATAAATTTATCTGATAAGGTGCCTGCGAATAAGTTACTTACTGGAGCAGACTGTCTGTTCTGAGCAGCCAAAGGGACAGAGATGTTGGGGAGATAGTGAGTAGGGAAAGATGAAGCTGAGGGAGTTTGCATAGGGCAGAAGTATGACTTCTTTGCCAAATGGCTGAAATCAAGACAATTGTTTTAAATGGTACAGTCATGTGACATTTTGCTTAATGACCACTTCCTTAAATGATAATAATTCTGGTCCCATTTAAGGTCATAAACTGAATACTACCTGTAGTTTTGAAATTAGATCTGTTGTCCTGTAGCTGAGTATTCTGTCTCTGAAAGAGGAGTATTACTTAAATATTATGTTTTATATTAGAAAGAAAGAAATAAAGTTTTGAGTGCTGCTCCAAGTCATTTTCATGTTTTAATAAACATACAGTATATCATTCTAAAATGTAACATGTTTTTAAATGTTCTAAAACAATTATTCTATCAAGTTTTCCTACCATTTAAAAAGCATGGTTTTCATGTTGTTTTATTATTGATTTAATTCTTGATTGGGAGGTATCCAATGTTTGGTATTAAAGAGGACCTATAAGTATAAATGTTTTAAATAAATGAATAAGATAAATTCTAACATAGATAATTTGCTTGTATTCATTCCTTGTCCATTTTGTATTTCTGTCAGTGTTTTTTGTTGTTGTTGTTGTATACCTAATTAATTAAATTCTGACTAAATAGACTTCAGGGCAGGAACCTTCCATGGGAATAATGATTGGTATCCCAAATAGCTTTCCTATTCATTTAAAGAGAGAGACCTCCTTTTATATTTTGTTACCCATATTTTGATATCCTTCCTAAATATATTCCATTAATGCATTCTTAAGAGCGAAAAGTAACAAGTCCTGTTATGAAGCTTGCAACTTTATTTTTAACTGCTGTCTTAATGATTTATTACATAATTGCCATTTTTAACTGCAGCAAGATAGTCTACCCACTAGTTTGAGAAAGTGTCTGGCAGAGTCTGACATAAAGACAAATGCTTTGCAGAAACTGAAAAAAAATTAAAAAACTGAATACAATGCTAACAGTTAACCTACAACCCAAATTTACACAGGGAATTGGTGACCAACAGGATGTGGAAGTCATAAACTCCTATATATGAATTCTGTATGAAGGTCAGAAGGAAATAAAGACAACAGGAAGCAAATGCTTTTTATGCAGTAGCCAAAGTTGAATTAGGAAAAGAGAAAATGGAAAAAAAGAAGATCAAATTTACATTAATGTGAAAAAGAATTGGCAGAATTGAAGAGAAATAAAGAACTGGACACGGAAGCACTGATTGGTTCAAAATTGGGAAAGGAATCCGGCAAGGCTGTATACTGTCACCCTGCCTATTTAACTTATATGCAGAGCACATCATGAGAAAGGCAGGGCTAGATGAATCAAAAGTTGGAATTAAGATTGCCGGAAGAAACATCAACAACCTAAGATATGCAGATGATACCACTCTAATGGCAGAAAGTGAAGAGGAACTAAAGAGCCTCTTGTTGCGAGTGAAGAAGGAGAGTGCAAAACTTGGGT
This sequence comes from Vipera ursinii, assembly GCF_947247035.1. Taxonomy (NCBI): domain Eukaryota; kingdom Metazoa; phylum Chordata; class Lepidosauria; order Squamata; family Viperidae; genus Vipera; species Vipera ursinii. Next base: position 137,079,011 of record NC_139516.1, on the reverse strand, counting down.
TGAAACTTAACATTAAGAAAACCAAGATCATGGCATCCAGCCCTCTCAATTCCTGGCAAATAGATGGGGAAGAAATGGAGGTAGTGACAGATTTTATTTTCCTGGACTCCAAGATCACTGCAGATGCGGACTGTAGCCAAGAAATTAAAAGATGCTTGCTCCTGGGGAGGAAAGCCATGGCAAATCTAGACAGCACACTAAAAAGCAGAGATATCACCCTGTCAACAAAAGTGCATATACTCAAGGCTATGCTCTTCCCAGTTGCAATGTATGGCAGAGAAAGTTGGACCATAAAAAAGGCTGAGCGCCAAAGAATTGAGGCCTTTGAACTGTGGTGCTGGAGAAGACTCCTGCGAGTCCCTTAGACTGCAAGGCGATCCAACCAGTCAGTCCTAGAGGAGATCAACCCTGACTGCTCTTTAGAAGGCCAGATCCTGAAGCTAAAACTCAAATACTTTGGCCACCTAATGAGAAGGAAGGACTCACTGGAGAAGAGCCTAATGCTGGGAAAGATTGAGGGCAAGAGAAGAACGGGATGACAGAGAATGAGGTGGCTGGATGGAGTCACTGAAGCAGTAGGCATGAGCTTAAATGGACTCCAGAAGATGGTAGAAGACAGGAAGGCCTGGAGGAATGTTGTCCATAGGGTCGCGATGGGTCAGACACGACTTCTCAGCTAACAACAGCAAATTACCAATTATAACAATGGAAAAGGACAATTTTTTTTTATATTTTCTCCCAATGTTTATTTCAATTGTGGGGGAAAAAATGAGTCCTGATGGAAAATGAGTAGAGGTTGTCAAAAACAAATACATATACATATTTTATTTTTAAAGTAAAGATAATTTTTAAAGTATTAAAATAATGTTTGGGGTTTTCATTTTTGGAGGATGCAACTGTTTTTAGTTTGGGTTAAATAAGGTGTCTGACTCATCCTTATGTTACATATGAATTTTTAGCTGTAAGCAAAACAGATTGTGGCTATAGTATTGCTTCTGTTTTATTATCACTAGTAACCCCAGGGTAATTAGTTAATTAATATGGTAATAATATTAGAAGAAAAAGTCATCTGATGTAGTATTAATTAGTCATATAAAATTCTTCATGGTTAATGAGAAATTTTATGGCCCAAGAGAATGGAAAATTAAATGAATCCTGAAAAGGCTAGCTAGTAAATAGTTACAATACTTTCAGGGTTTTGTAATTTGTTTATTAAAAAAGTAAAGCTGCATCCTTAGTGATGCTAAATTGAAGTTTGCAATAACTCGTTAAGATAACATCAGCATGAAAGTCTCTCTTTGTAGAGAATTCTGAGTGTCTGGACAAAGTATTTTGCTTCTTTTAATAGTTGAATATGAGATTTTATTTATTTGTGGCTGGCCCTATTCTTCTGCTTGTAAAAATGATGAAGCAGTATTGTTTTGCTCTCACTACACTTTACTCTGTGTGTAGCTTGACATGCAGCTAAACCCACCTATCCTCTAATAAAACAGACTAGGTGTGTAGATCTGGATGCTTTATTAAAGGAACAGGATGGAAAAATAGAAATACATACAATAAGAACCCAGATACAAAATAAGCAGTGTTGAGTTGCATAACAATTAACAAATAGAGATAAATCTAAATTTCATCAGCGATGCTGTGTGAATGGGATATGGTTTTTTGTCCTCAGATTAATGTGTGCCATGGATTAGACTGGATTTTTCCTGGTGCTTCTGTTTCCTCTGAATGTTAAAGGAAATGGAATTTGGCTTCCCAGGAGGCACTTTTTTTTGGAGTGAGGGTCGATGGGTAGATGATCCTTAAAGGGCCAAGTGTGCTTCCAAACAATATAGATCAGTTTTTGGCCTCATCCACTAGATGGGGCCAGAGAACAACTATATACACAAATTATATTGTGGGTCATGAGAAATATCTTAAAAATGACTGTCTTCAAAGGTTATTTGTTGAATTATTTGCTGTCCCAGTCCTCATAAGGTATCATGAGCCAATGATTGGGACATGCAAAGAGCATACCATTATGCATTGCTTCCAGTGTGATTAGAGACCTTTGATAGACTCTGCATTAGTAATTTCATTTTCATTCAAATATTTTGAATAACTAAAACTGACACTTACAATACTCAGTGGCATTTACTTCTGAGAATATTTTTTTGCTGCAAACATATCTAAAAAAATAGATATGAAAGAGAATGCCAGACCTGGATCCAACAAAATCTTAGAAATGTCTACTCAGATTTAAGTTCACCCAACTTCAGTGAGTATTAATTTTCAAAGTAAGGTTGACTTCAGTGAGTATTAATTTTCAAAGTAATTTTCATTACTCTCAATGAAACTTATTTTTGTGTTAGCATAAGAATATCTGGTTTGGGGAAAAACTGTAACCAATCAATAAGAATGTCAGTTTTAATTAAGCTCAGCCGTCCCTATGAAAATCATACTTTATCCCTCCCATAACTTTTTTCAAGTTAATGGGAGAAGTAGCAGTTACATGTTCATTTCATTGAAATTAAGTTAAGCTTTTCTAAAGTACAAAAGTGTGGTATCATCTAGAAAAAAAAGTTTTCTGCGAGAACTTTATTAGACCATATGCTAAAAGAGTTTCAAGATCCCAAAAATAGCTGTATACATTCTAGTTTTACAAGATGTGGAGTGGGATGTCTTCAGTTCAAATTGACTTTGGACGGTTCCCTAAGGATCTCCCAGGGGGAGATCCTTCTCTGTGAGCGCCCCGGAGCTATGGAACCAGTTACCGGTTGAGCTCCGGACGGCGCCCGATCTGCGCTCCTTTCGCCGCGATCTGAAAACATACTTGTTCGAGCAAGCCGGCCTGGCCTGAGGGGGGATTGGTGGGGTTTTTTATCATTTTTATTGGGGTTTTTACTATGTATCAATTGTATTTTAATTGGGCATGTATTTAATTATCTTTTAGTTTTTGTAAATTTCTGTGTTTTATTCTTGCCCTGTACACCGCCCTGAGTCCTTCGGGAGAAGGGCGGTATAGAAATATTAATAAATTAAATTAAATTAAATTATGGAAAAAGATCCTCTGACAGCTGTGTCAGAGACCTATTCTGACTATGATAAGAAAGTGGGTATTGAATGAATGGCTGCAACTAAATTCTGGGAGAACAGAATGGAGTCATCTTTGTTGATGTTTGTCAACAAGGAAAACCCTTAATTTTAGTTTTTAGTTTAGTTTAGTTTTATTTGATTTCTATACCGCCCTTCTCCCAAGGGACTCAGGGCGGTTCACAGAGCATATATAAATAACGATACAAAAGTTAAAAAGAAATTAAACCAGTGCCCAATTAAAATACAACAATAATAAAATACTAAAAAACCAATTTAAAAACCCATATTCCCCCATCAGGCCAGACCAGCTAATTCAAATAAGTGGGTCTTCAGCCCACGGCGGAAGGATCAGAGGTCTGATGCCATCCGGAGCTCAACCGGCAGTTGGTTCCATAATGCCGGAGCACCCACAGAGAAGGCCCTCCCCCTGGGGGCCACCAGTCGACATTCCCTGACCAGAGGCACCCTGAGGAGGCCCTCTCTGTGGGCACGTACTGGGCGGAGGGAAGTTGACGCCGGCAGCAGGTGGTCCCCGAGGTAACCCGGACCCATGCCATGTAAGGACTTAAAGATCATGACCAGGACCTTGAACCTCACCCGGAAGACAACTGGTAGCCAATGCAGCTCGCGGAGCAAAGGTGTAACATGGGAGTACCGGGAAACTCCCAAGACAACTCTTGTGGCCACATTCTGTACCAGTTGGAGCCTCCGAGTGGTCTTCAAGGGAAGCCCCATGTAGAGAGCATTACAGTAGTCAAGGCGAGAGGTCATGAGTGCATGAGTGACCGTACACAGGGCATCCCAGTCCAGATAGGGCCGCAACTGGCGCACCAGGCGAACCTGGGCGAAAGCCCCCCTAGTCATGGCCACTATATGATCTTCCAGGGTAAGCCGTGAATCTAGGAGGACTCCCAAGTTGCGAGCCCTATCCACGGGGGGTAAGAGCTCACCCCCCATAGACAGTGATGGAACATTTTGAATATCCCGGGATGCCGGAATGTACAGCCACTCAGTCTTGTCAGGGTTGAGTTGAAGTCTGTTCCTCCCCATCCAGACCCGAACTGCCTCCAGGCAACGGGACATCACAGCGAGGGCATCACTGGGGTGGTTTGGGGTCGAAAAGAAAAGTTGGGTATCATCGGCGTATTGATGATACCCAACTCCAAAACCACGAATGATCTCACCCAGCGGTTTCATGTAGATGTTGAACAGGAGAGGTGAGAGAACCGACCCCTGAGGAACTCCACAAACGAGAGACCTAGGGGCCGATCTCTGCCCCCCTGACAACACCGACTGCGAGCGTCCCAGGAGATAGGAGGAGAACCACTGAAGAACTGTGCCTCCCACTCCCACTCCCCTGAGACGCCGCAGCAAGATACCATGGTCGATGGTATCGAAAGCCGCCGAGAGGTCTAATAGGACTAGGACAGAGGAATATCCCCTATCCCGAGCCCTCCAGAGATCATTCACCAGAGTGACCAATGCCGTCTCCGTGCTGTACCCGGGCCTGAAACCCGATTGGTACGGGTCCAAATAATCCGCTTCATCCAGGACCAGAGGGAGCTGATGCGCCACCACACTCTCAACAACCTTCGCAAGAAAGCGAAGGTTGGAGACTGGACGAAAGTTGTTCAATACAGCTGGGTCCAAGGCAGGCTTCTTGAGGAGAGGTCTCACCACCGCCTCCTTCAAGATGGTGGGGAAATTACCCTCACTCAAAGAAGCTGATATAACCGCCTGGAGCCAGCCTCGTGTCCTCTCCCTAGCTGCATAAACCAACCAAGAAGGGCACGGATCCAATAAACATGTGGTGGAGCTCAGCCTCCCCATAATCCTGTCCACTTCATCAGGGGTCACAGAATCAAACTCCTCCCAGATAACATTGACAAGACCGCCCGTGTCCTGGTCGTCAGACTCTGCCCAGCTGGAGTCCAAACTGGTCCGAATCCGAGCGATTTTATCCGACAGATGTTGACTAAATTCCTCGGCACGACCCTGCAAGGGATCCTCCCTCACCTCCTGATTAAGAAGGGAGCGAGTCACCCTAAACAGGGCGGCCGGGCGATTATCTGCGGACGCGATGAGGGTAGAGAATTAATTACACCTCGCCGCCCTCATCGCTGTGAGATAAGACCTAATATAGGTTCTTAACCGCAATCGGTCGGATTCGGATCGGCTGGACCTCCAGCAGCTCTCTAGGCCCCGTTTCCAACGCTTCATCTCCCGGAGCTCCGCAGAGAACCATGGAGCTCGCTGGGATCTGCACCGGGTCAGGGGCCGCAAGGGTACAACCCGGTCAAGTGCCTCAGTGGCTGCCCTTTCCCAGGCTTCCACTAAGGCATCCGCCGAGTTGTGAGCAATGGAGGCAGGTGGGGACCCCAAGCGCCGCTTGGAATCTGTCAGGATCCATTAAGCGTCTGGGGCGGTACCATCTAATGCCATCTGGGGCGGTACCATCTAATTTTAGAAAGGCATTCACTCAATAGGCAGCATAATCTTTTCAGAAAGACTACTGCTTAGTTCTGCTGTTTTATAATCACAGATATTGTATTGTATTTTTAGCTTTATCATTGTGCCTTTTTAAAGCTCTATTTTTCCCCTGTCACTTATCATAGGCTCTCCTGATTGATATAAATCCATCACACCAGCATAATACAAATGTTTATAGTAGTAAATTCATAAATTCATAAAAGTTTTATCTTTAATTTTGAAAAGTGTAAGCCCAACTGGCAATTGTTCAGCAATCCAGGGAAAAGCCTTAAGTGGTGTTTCTTTGTTTTCCTTAAGCAACCTTGGCTGATGTCAAAAGCCAAGGCATGGTTAGCCCCAGTTAATAGGTGGAGGATGCCTGTTCATAACTTGCCAAAAAGAACTGCATGGACATAGTCATCAGTAATAAAATCTGATTCAAGGACATATTTATATTTTCTATGGAGTGGACATCCCCCAGGTTGTCAGTCAGCAAAAGATAAAAACAATATGATCCCTTAAGTCCATCAATTTTGTATGCATGTCATGTCATTGTACAATCATACAAAATGGATGGATCATCAGATCTTACAGGGGCCTCCAATAGAAAAGATTTCACTTCAGTTCATTCTTGAAGTAACAATTTAATGTTTATGAAATAAATGTTATAAACCTCCCCTATAGGTTGTGACACACACACAAACATATATGCATACCAACTGTGTTTGAATATTTGTTGTGATTTTTTTTTCTTTTTTAGGAACAACTTTATGAATTTTAGATTCACATTAGCATAGACATGACCAGAATACCTGATGGAATTCTTTGCAATTGTCCTGCTAATTAATGTTAGTGTTCTGAACAATTAGTTTTACATTCTTGAGCAGCTGTGTATTCTCAACTTTAAACATTACATTATGGTGACATTTCAGCTGCTAGGGTCAGTACAAAAAAGTAAAAGAAACCACATTAGACTTTGTTTTTTTAGTAGAAAAAGGCATGGAATACCAAATATCACAATATCTACAATGTGTACCTTCTAGAAAGTATAAAAATGATGCAATACAAGATGCTGGTACAGGTTTTTCCCCTTTTGTGTTTTAAACAGATAGAGACCCCTAAGTTCTGTACCTGTAGAATTTCAATCAAACCAAGATGTTCAGGCAATCCATGACATACAAGAGGATTTGATAATAGATGAGAAGTCTTAACACTTCATAAACCACTAAGTCCAGAACTGAAATATTTCATTCAGAAGCCTAGAAAGTATCTCAGTGAACTGAAGGCAGGGAGAATAAATTTCTAGTAGAACAAATCAAAAGATTAAGGGTTCCTTTTAAGTGGCAGATAGGGGATAGAACAAAGGAAGACTACCCTATTGAGAATACCTTTCTCAGCAGTACAAACAATAAAAATGACTGAATTTATAGGAAGGGAAACAGTTGTTTTCTTGTTTGGAAATTTAATTGAATCTATCTATGAAGCATAGCTGACAACTGCATTTGAAAAAAGAATGCCATTTAAAAAATTACACCGCCCCCATAACATTAAGTCTTACTATTCACAGCAATAAAAATTTATCTAAATACCTAGAAAGTGGGCAGCTGTCCTATCTATCTATCTATCTATCTATCTATCTATCTATCTATCTATCTATCTATCTATCTACCTATCTATCTATCTATCTATCTATCTATCTATCTATCTATCTATCATCTATCTTCAAATAATTCTAACGAGATGGGGAAAAGGAATGTATCAAGGAAGCAGGTTATCCAGACAGCTTGGGAAGACTTGAAAGAAAGAAAAAAAGGATGCATATAGGAAGTGGAAAGAGGGCCAGGTTATCAATGAACAATAGCTAGCTTGGAAGCAGTGGTGTCTGAAGGAAGAGTCCAACATCTACAAGGTGGATGAGGATCAACCACCTGTGCTATCTCTTTTGTACATGGGTTGACACTGTATGCAGGTACAAAAGGGGCTGAGTTGAATCACAAAATTGTGTTCTTCTATCTTTCAGGTTTTGATGTTTGTCCTTTCCCCCATGGATACACTTCCCAAAGGGATCCAGCAAGGCTGTGTCACAAAAGTAGAATCTCAGAATGTGCTGAGAAGAATTTTTAAAAGTACTTATTTAAAGACATCATTTTATGTTCAGAATAAAAGAAGAAAATAAATGAACGAGGATATGTTTCTCAGTAAAAATGACATCATCAGAAAACAGAACAAAAAAAGGCATATTTTCTCAGCTGATTTTGATTCATTCCTCCTCAGCAATAACAATAATTCCTCCAGAAAGTTGTGAAGGGTAGAAAGAAGGGTCAAGATTAAGCTTGATATATATAGAAACATGCTTGATATATATAGAAATATTGAATTAGTTAATCTCCAGAAGTAGATGAATTGTATCCTGAAGAATAGTGAAAGAATTAGTTGATAGTCTGGCCAAAGTATTATGCATTATTTTTGAGAAAATGTAAAAAAAAAACCTGATGAAATTCCAAATGGTTGGAGAAGAACAAATATTGACACTGTCTCAAAAAGAGGAAAAAGAAAGGTCCAGCAAGGTTTAAAGCAATCAGCCTTTCTGGATAATGTTTGAGAGCAGTCAGGAGGAGGGATCAAGTGGGGAATTAATCTGGACTCATTAAGTAAACGCGAAAGGGCAAGTTATGCCTCCCTTCCTATTGTCTTTGAACCTTATCTTTCCCAGGTGAATCCTGCCAGTCTGTGGAAATTCCCATGGAATAGGCATAGAATAATAAGTTCCTAGTTTGAACTCTATATTTGTGGATCTGGTTGCACTTAGACAACCTTCACTGGTTAAGCTGTGCAATGAAATGGATCCTTCCAATTCTATGCTAACATGTTTCTAGTTTTTCTAGCCATATCCATATTGCAGAAAAGGATCGATAAAACTAGAACTATTTGCAATACCAATGCATAATAAAACTATAACCATATTAATGAGAAGCACAATAAATGGACAAATATATAATAGTATTTTGTTCTCTGAGTTTCTGTTCATTTTTTCTTTGACATTCATTTAATAGTACCAGTGCCATAAGCCAAAAGCTGAAATTAAAGATTTTTTTTTCACGGCTAATGCATTATGATTATGTGCTCATCGAGTCTAAAACTTAAGGGGACATAATCTGCCCAGGATTAAAGCCTTTTAAGTCTCAGTGATTTATCTGAGAAAATCAAACATGTATTTTAAGTCAAGGAAGTTTTAAACACTAAACTTTGGCTGGATCAAGCCCAAAGGGAAAATGATTTCATTTATCTGTTGGAATCAAAATTGACCACATTATATCAAGGGATTTATCCACTAGAATATCAATGATTAACTTGTAAAAGCCAAAGACTGTTTCATCTGAATTAGTAACTCTAAAGTACTCTTCTATATAACTAAATTACATTACTGTAATATGCTGTAATAGAGTAATATTTCTTCAGGAATTAGAGTCCTTCAAAGAATTACTTAATTCTATTTTTTTAAAAAAATCTTCAGTTGCAATGGTGATAAAGTAACAGTTTTAGATATTGGGCTTGTGTAGACATTTTGCATTATCTTTAGTGTAAAAAAGAGAGGGTTAAAAATAATATAAATGTATGATTGCCAGTCTTGTTCTATCCAAGGTCAGATTTATTGAGTAATTATTTGATGATACAATACAAAATATTGTGGATAAAGATGAAACACTGGAGTATAGTTTAGCACACAATATGGTTTTATTTATTTGCATAATTCAGTGCCTGTTGGCCCTTTTCATAGAAAACAAAACAAAAATCCTTTTCTTGTTCTACGTGTTTATCTCTCTGCCTAAAATATTCCAATTCATATTCAGTCTCATTCACATCATGTACTTTTTACCTTTGGCCTTTCCAGCATATTTCTAAAATGGGAGGCAATTTCTGACAGACCAGCTATGTTTGAATGTGGTGACTTTAAAATGACCAAGATCAGATCTACTATATTTCCAATGGCATCTTCAGCTTTTGGTGTGTGTGTGTGTGTGTGTGTGTGTGTGTGTGTGTGTGTGTATTTTAATATATTCAACTACAAAATTTCTGCATGATACATAAAGAGAAGGTAAATTGTATATAAATATAACTTCTCTTTGGAGACAAAATAATTGTTTCTGAACCTCATTGTCTTTTTTGTGTGAAAGAGGAAATAGAGTTAACAACTTTTGATTGTGGTAAATTGTCTTTACTGTATTAGTATCTTAATATACATCTTTATTTACATCTGTATTTATTAGCATCTTCATATACATCTTTATATACTGTACATCACTTGAAAGCAGTCAAACTACTTAAAAAGCCCATGACTTTCAAATTAACCAGTGTTATCGGTTTGTACTGTAACTCTCATCATCATTATTCAAGCAGGATAAAATTGATGCGGATTAGAGTTCAACACCTGAAGGTCATACATAGAACTCATAGAACTATCATAGAACTCATTACAGATGAGATGGATTATTTTAATTATATTCCTGGAAAGGTAGATGTTACATAAGATGACATAATGCCTTACTTATGATTTTGAGGTATGTCATTATCAAACAACAACCCAATAGCCTGATCTGGACTGGGATGAGTGCATATGAGTTGCAAGACTCTTCTTTTTATTTTACCTCTTTTTAAAAGAAATAGTCATGGGTTTTAAAATTCTCGTAGTACTTCTTTAAAGCAGAAAGATCCCCCCATACCCTGGTTCTGTCTAAAGACAGAAGAAGAAACTAAACAAAAACTTTGGGGTCTGTAGCTCAACAAAGCTGAGAAGGCAGATAGAAGGTAAATTCCAAGATTAAAACATAAATCAACTTTATTAAAGCCAACCATAGAAGATAGGTTCTACATAAAACACTAAAACACTGCAAGAAGATTGCTGTTTAAGGCCTGGAGCAGCTCAAACTCAGAAATTAGTGGAGTGGTTTCTGCCAGAGCCACCTGAACAAATAACATCCAACTAGAAATCTTATTTATTTTTGGATGCCCACTGTATCTTACCGCTTCACTACACTGTTGTTCTTTATAGAAAAGTAGAACTCTTGATACTCCCTAACATGAAAGAAGCAGAGTTTAAATCTGTGGCTCCAAGGCATTAATTGAGGGCAGTTAATAGGAAAGTGTACATGTTCTCTTTATTTCTTTAATAAAGCCTTCCTCCTGCTTCATTTGAAGGGAGGGATGCAAGAATGATAACCTTTTCCTCTATCATGCTTTGGCCAAATGCAAAACTAAAGTTTAGAGGCTGACAATTCTTCGTGTAAAAATTCACATCATGCCTTTAATGTCTTCAGTAATTCAGCTCAATGATAACTTAGTTAATAAACTGCTCCTTGGAAAGGGCAGTCCATTAGCAAAAGTTTACTTTGAGGCCTTTAAAATTCTTCTCTCCTGTCTCTTGCTCTGGAACCTCAGGGGATATAATCCCTTCAAATGTAGCTCATCCTCAATTAATAAGAAGAACATATGTACATTCTTCATTAAAATCCCCAGGTATCATAAGATGCAGTTCACTTTAGCTTTTACAGTTAATTAAAGCTTCATACACATTTTCTGATTCTCCAGCTGGCTGTGGAGAGTTTTAAAGCAGAAATCACTTTAGCTATTATACTGCTGAAAAGCCTTGATAATAAACATTAATGTTCACACGACTTCCTCCTTGCTCATCTGCTGTAGTAGTGGTTGGCCATTAACTTAATTTTTGTCACAACAGGACAGATTCGCATAGGAAACAAAGTGGCAAATGGAGTTGCTTGTATTTGAAGAACCTTCATTAAATGTCTGTGCCATTAGAAATGTTATTTGGTGCCAAAGTACAAAATCCTGAACTTTGGAATATAGCTTTATATTACAGATACTCCATGGCTGCCATAACAAAGAGAAAAAAAGTGTTAGCATGGCTTGGAAGGACTAAATGCAGGGCCATAAAGTCCATTAAAGTTTTCTACTTTAACACAGAATAGAATTAAAAGAGGCTCCATCTCCTAACTGAGCCGCGAAAAAAGTCTGAATTTTTCAGCATGAGCTTTCTGCATAAACCTTAGAATGCCTCAAGTCCTGTTTGACTTCTGGTGGCTATTGACATGTCAAAATAGTTTTCTAACATCAGTACTGATCTGGGTTGCCAGTAGCTGTTTTGACTTATCAGTCTAATTTATTGATTTTCTAGTGATAAGGTATGAACTTGCTTAACTCTTTTGGAAATCAGCCATAGTCATTAGCTGCTTTCTACATATATAAAGTTATAATTGGGCGCAGACTATAAAACCTTGTAATGGAAATGTGTCATGTTATTTTTTCCATATCTGAGGGGAATCATGGGACTTATACTTCAACATATTTGGAACCTGGGACCTTTTTGGCCAGAAATTGGAATGATAAATGAATCAACATCTTTAGTCAAGGCTGTAAAACTAATAATTTGAGATATGACTTTTATCCCAGGCCAGAAAAAGATGGCAGAGAGAGAAGCAGCTGCAGGGTAGTTATCCTATTTTTCACTTTATAATTGGGTATTGGAAATTGACCTGCTTTGGAGAGTAGGAAGATATGTGTCCCTTGGACCTATCTGGGTCTTTCCATGGAATATTGGAGGATGGGGTTGTCCTGGATTGTTTGACAAACAGCTGGATGTTGACCTAAATTTGAATTAAGACCTGGGCTCATGCAGTCAGGCATATGAATGATGGTGGTGATAGTAGTGGTATCTGGGCTGTTGGTATTACTGAAGCATCCTTGCAGATGTACTTTACACTAGCAGTGTCTACTCTTATGAATGAGGAAGTGATTGTAGATGCCCCTTTGATGGTACTAAGAGCTGAAGCGGAAGTGCTGCAAGATGGATGATATTGAGGACAGAAGCAAATCACCAACCATAGAGACTATAGGGAGTAGGATCAGGTGATGTTGGGGCCTCAGCTGAGGTGCATCTGAACATCTGAGTAGTGATGGACTTGAATAGATATGGTGGGTGACTGGGAGTAGCCATTCTTAGCTCTCTGAACTCAACCTCTTGCACACCCTCAAAATGGTTGCTGCTACTAAATGCCAGCTTGGTCTGTAATAAAGCATTCCTCATTTGTGATTTAGTTACAGGTGTGAGGGCTCTGCTGTTATGTATTACTGAGATCTGGCTGAAAGTAGAAGGTAGTCCCAGAAATCCTGCTTACCTTCTGGATAGATTGTTTAAATGTTCTCCACATGAAGATGCTCTTGAAGAGTATTCAGAAGTATTCAAAAGAAAATGAGGCAGCACATGCAGGTTTGTGAGTGCTCCTAAAAAAGCATTTTTGACACCATTGTTCTCTAAGCTTTGTTCTCTGAGCACCAGTTTGCTTCTAGGTGCAATTCAAGGTGATGGTTTTTACCTTTATTCCCCTTTATGGCATAGGATATTTCAGGGAACCACCTACACTCAATTACATTTTCCCATCTCATTATATCTGGCAGAAGAGGTATATTGTGGGTCCCATTCACTCAGGAGATGGGACCCAGGAGATGGGCCTTCTTTTCCATGGCACCTGTCCTGCAGAACATAATGACTGGCCAATTTTCCTGTGAAGTGTACATATACACCTGTCCGTGTGTATTTAAGAATAACTTCACTCTTGCTTCTCCTTGTTAATTGATTTTTCTGAGATATAAGCAGCCTATTTTAGTAGAATATTGCATCCAAAAAGAACAATCAAATCACTCAAATATGATTTGAGGTTATAGAATGGAAGCAGTCCTCTAAATTCAACCACAATAAAATAAAAATCATTCTAGGAGAAGAAGTAAGTACAAAATACTTTGCTACAGTTATTATCTTCCATCCATGTTTTCCACTATGTTGTTTGCTTTTGTCAACATTCATGCAATAATAAAGAATTGGATGAACTTTAAAAATCAATAGTCAATCAAGGCCAGAAATCATAAGAAATATCTGACTGCCATTTTAACATTGATTTTTTTTTCTCCTTTCTCCAACTAGATGCAAGAAAATTCAGCTATAGTTCATTATTTTTCCAATTCAGTAAGTCTGCAGCATGTTTTTATGTGCATTTTTCTTAGAATAGGTTCATTGGACTTACTCCCTAGTAGGTGAGTTTAGAATTTAAAAGACATTAAAAGAGTTCATACTCTGAATTTAAAAAAAAACACTTTGTGCATAAGGGTAATTCTAGACTAGCACATTTTTTGTTGTGTGGGGGCACAGTGCAGGGAATTCATAAATGGATAATTGTATGTGACCTATGCAAGACACTTAAGGAGGCCTAATTATGGTCAATACATGTATTGAGAAATTTAGCATCACTGACATTTTCAGGGCAGTTTGACACATTTAAAAATTTCCATCAGTAGCAAACTCATCCATGTGTGCATTTGAAATTTGTTACATACACAGATGCACAAAATGAAATACTAAGGTTCACGTTCAGCTGTAGAGGTTATTTTCCATGAACATTTCCATACACATTTAAATGATATGTTTACTCCAGTGTCAAAAGGACCTTTTCTTCCATTTCATCTTTAGGAGACTCATGTAATCACAAAAATGTATAAACCGAAACCGAACATATGAACTGTCTTGCATTCCTCCAACACAAAACCTAAGGTACACCTGGATAAGACTTTAAGGAATTCAGCAGCCCAACTCCTTTTTATTTGTATTCTTAGTTTACATAAAATGTGACTATATGTATCTCTTAGTGTTCACACATAGAGATCATGCAAGTAAAATGAAAGCCTGATTGTGATTTCTATGGAAGGTTATATACATTATAATATATGGTATAATGAAGTAATGGAGTGAACTCATTGGTGAGTGGTTAACAAAGTCATGGCTGTAAAGGTAAAGGTAAAGGTTCCCCCGCACATGTGTGCTAGTTGTTTCCAACTCTAGGGGCCGGTGCTCATCTCCATTTCAAAGCCAAAGAGCCAGCACTTGTCCAAGGACGTCTCTGTGGTCATGTGGCCGGCATGACTAGACGCCAAAGGCGCACAGAACACTGTTACCTTCCCACTGTAGTGGTCCCTATTTTTCTTCTTGCATTTTTACGTGCTTTCAAACTGCTAGGTTGGCAGAAGCTGGGATGAGTAACAGGCACTCACTCTGCTACGCGGCACTCAGGATTCGACCCGCCAAACTGCCGATCTTCTGATCGACAAGCTCAGCGTCCTAACCCACGTAGCCCGTCATGGCTCAGAACATATTAAAAAAAATAGGACTACCCTCTAGCCCTACAGTTTGTTGAAAGATTATCTCAATCTTTTATCAGCACTAGAAGGGTGACCCCATTATTAAGCACATAGTAAGCAATTGAATGCCACATTTAAAGTTCTAGAAAACCTCTGGGGTTTTTTTCTAACCCTCCCCTTACCATTTTGCTTTCTACTCCTTTTTTCCCATTTTTCCTTCTTGTTCTCTTTCTCCAGAGTGATATTCTCATCGCATTGACTATCAATTCTAGCTATTTGAGAAATGTCACTGTTCTAAAAGAGAAGACTGATTTGAGGGACATCATAATTGTAAAAAAATATAATGATATTTTTCCCACATAAATGTGCCAGATGTTGAATCACACGACGTGAAAAGATTACCATTAGTTATCTTGATGACAAGGTTGCTACTTACAAATATTTCTGAGCAGGTGTGATCACAAAGACATGGCTGTGAGCATCCAAAGGCAAATTGATAGCAATTAACAATCATTTGGGTAGAAAGGCTTGTACTAGCACTTTAAATATATCCTATATATGTAACTCCTTTGGGTTTCTCTTCTTAATCTGGATTAGTCTCACAATTTATTTCAAAATCCATCTCAAAAGAATAGTAATATCACCACAATGCAGTGTAGCCAATTAGAAACTGACCGAGGGAAATCTCATTCAGTAAACAACAAAGTGTTTCTTTCAACACCGCCAAAAAATAATATAAAATGTTAGTCATTTTGATTCATTTCTATGTTAAAGTGAGTAAATTAAATCTGAAAATCAGGTGGCTAAAATCAGTATGAAAATTGATTAAAAATGACTTAGGAGGATATAATATTGAAAAATTGCAAGCAAATTTAAAATAGAAAGATAAATTGAATTACATCTACATTTTGTCAATGAACCAAGAAACTCAATCTGCTGCGCACAGCTCTCTCACACATATTTTTCCTTATAGCAATTCTGTGAGTTGTTAAGCTGAAAGTGAGCTATGAGTCCAACACTATACAGTGAATTTCACAACTGTGTGAAAATTTCAACCTGTAATTCCAACAGTCTGTTGTATTTCAGTTCTACAATATGTTTTGGAGAAAGGCACAATATAGCAATATAATTATTCCATATGGATTGAGCATTTATCTGATGACCCAAGTTTAAACATAGCAACTATTCAAAATAATTTACATATCTGGCCAGATAATTCATGCAAAAATTAATGCAGTATATAGATATCACCATGATTACCCAGATCTATCATTATAATTAGGCCTATAAACAGGCATCCCACTACCGCACAGTATGTTATTCTGCATCTGGACAAACAGGTTTCAGCTCCTCAGAGAAAAGTTAGTTTACAGCTCTGCTTTCTACTCCTTACACATCCAAGTTCAAGTCTCAGCCAAACAACATCAGTGTGCAGCTGATCAATTTGGAAGATAAATTTCAGGAAGCCTTTTGGTCTACTTAGCCATTTGTTAAAATACTAATGTTATTGCTCTCAGAATTAATGTTGAGAATAGCATGAAACTATTTACCATACATTATGTTTTATAACTTTTCCATCTTGTGTTTAATCTTATTTGGTTTTTTGGCCATCTGAGTTCTGTCTCACCTAGTACATAAGAACTGGATCCGGGTTTTTATACAGTATGGGGAACATAGCTTTTGAGCAGAATATAAAAAGCTGAGCTGTTTTGATGTATTCTGCACAGTTTTCAGTTCAAATTATGAACATGTCCATTTTTATAAAACACCTCTTCTTGGAGATCAGCACAAAGAAT
This sequence comes from Vipera ursinii, assembly GCF_947247035.1. Taxonomy (NCBI): domain Eukaryota; kingdom Metazoa; phylum Chordata; class Lepidosauria; order Squamata; family Viperidae; genus Vipera; species Vipera ursinii. The sequence goes on along the minus strand of NC_139516.1, from coordinate 137,062,470 downwards.
CTCAATTGGTTAAAAAAGCCAAATCAAAATGAAGCCTTCAGATTTTTCCTCTATGCAGTTGTCACGTGTGTGTGTATCTATATCTATATCTATATATCTCTATCTCAATCTCTAATGTTTTGTGTGTACCATTGAATCATATAATAATATTGTTTACCGTCCTTTATATAGTACAAAGGGCGTGAGATAATGCTCTTTTATTATCCTCACATTCTAAAATTATTTAAATTTCCTCCCAAAGTTTCAATTTCAACTCACACTGGTTAAGAATCTTATGCTCATGTTTTAGTAAATAGAATTAGCAGTAAATCTTATGTTGTTGACCTTTCAGGTTTTCCACCATTATGTCTAAAAACTTGACAAGGAGTGTCTTTTCTAATTAAAAGTTCATGCCAATGAAATATTCGTAGAAAACATGTTGCTGTTTAGATCACAGAACATCTTTCAGACTACTAAACTTTCCCCTATTCTGCTAAGGTCAAGTCAAAAGGGCAGCATTTCTATTTAATAATGAATATTTTCCTGGGCAACAATTATTTTCCTTACCTCGGATAATTTATGTTTTCCCAGCTTTATAAGTTACAGGCAGATTTTAAACAAACACGTTGGCAGCAGAAAAACTTTACTGTATACAGTTATTAGATGAAATAGAATTGCCGGTTGGCTTTGAAAGTGAGCTTTTTCTTAAAAGATGTCACACAAATGCTTTCTTGGAACATATCAATACCATTACTTACTGAAGAGGAAATATCTGATCTGCAGTCCCAAAGCCCCACCTGCTATAAGGTCATACTCTATTTTTCAGATTTTGCTCACCATCATAACTTGCACCCTTTCAGAAATTCTCTTTTAAGAATATGTAGATAAGATAGATAATATTTATTATCCCTTTTCTGTGTACATAATGGCTCACATTATAAATGAAATTCTGATGCCTGACCTCAAAAGATATATCCATCCATACCCACTTCCATCTATACACACACACATGCATATATTGTATATATGTATATGTACATTTATACACACACACACACACACACACTTTTATTAATTACAGTCCATTTTGAATACATAGCAGAAAAAGAGTCTTGATAATTAACAAGGTTGATACTATATGGTACAAAACTATTTACAGAATCTAGGTGTTTTGCTTCAGATATCACAAAGCCTCCTCTCAGAAGGTAACAAAGAAAACCAGTCATGGAGAAGATGTGTAGTATCTCTGACAATACTGCAGACTCTGGTCAAGCTGTGTTTATGTGCCATGGATAAAAGGAAGTAAACTTCCAGTAATCTTTTATGCTGTCCTCACCACTCTCTGTACAGGTTTCCTGATTGAAAAAGTAATACTTCCAAACCACACAGTAATACAATACAACAAGGTGCTTTCAATCGTCCCTCTATAAAAGTGGTAAGAACCTTAGTCCCATTTTTTTCACTGTTCTCCTTGACTTTTATAACTAGATGTTGCAGATCTTTTGCATTTTTAGCTATTAAAGTGGTATCATCAGCATAATACCTGGCCATCTAATTCTAAAACCACAAACATCTTCTTTGAAGCCAACCTCACTAAATACAGATTCAGCACATAGATTAAATAAATATAGAGAAAGTATTCACCCTTATCTCACTCCTGACCTGGGATCTTATAATACACTTATACTCAGTGCTTTTTTTGTAAAAGAAAAAGGTACTAGAACTCACACATGTCATACAACCCGCCTTGACTACCCTACAAAGTTCCATCCAAAAAAGGTGCCGGAACTCCGTTCTGAGCATTCAATGACAAAAAAAGCCCTGCTTATACTTGTAATAACATATATGTCTACTAAAAATAGGGTACAGAAAGAAAACCATTGTGTCTGATTTAAAGGGCTTCAAAAAGATAATGCAGCATTGAGAAGGGTCTATGATAGGAAACATCCCCACCTTATTTGGCTTGCTGTAAATTTGCCTGTGAACTTACTTTCAAGATAAATTTTAATCTTGACTAATGTTAAATACGTCTTTCTGAAATCTTGCTTACATTTTTCAGTTGGGGGTTGATAGTAAATTAACGTTTTAACTTCATTCTTAGCTATTTTACATTTTTTTGTATCTACAGAGATGATATTACCTTAAATCATGCTAGAGCTGAAATGAAAACAGAAAGAATTTATAAACATGTCAATAAATATAAAAAGTGAAGAATAAATATTAATAAAATGGAGCAAAATGTTAATGTTAAATTTGCTGTTTAGTTTATTTCTTCTAATGTTTTTCACTCTGGAATTGTTTTTTAAGCTGTCTCAGTTGTCCATTGCATATCAACATTAATATATCTTTTTCCTCAGCTTTTTCCAACACCAGTTTAAACATTTCCATATGGAGCTGTAATCTATATTCGATAATCCTGAGTATTATTTTGCTAGGAGGTAAAATTCAGGATATTGTGTGGTAATGTTAGTATGTAGACTAAGCTCTTCTAATTTTGTTTGTAACTGTTGTTTTCCAGAACATTTACTAATTCTTCTTTTGTTGTTTTCTATATTACTGCAAATGTTCTACCAGAGTCCATCAATTCCTGTGCTCCCCAACTTAGTAATTAGCAGAGAGAAGATTTAACTTCATCTACTAACACCAACAGTTTTTTAAATAGAGAATATGTTTTATTTTGGATTTTAACAACTATTTCCTCTGAAATCCATTGTTAAGCATCATCCAGAGCACTTTCTTTCCTAAGCATTGTGTTCTTTTCTCTTCTTGGTGATTTCCACCTTCTGTTCTACCAACCAGTTTACTTTTTTCAATCTAGTTTATATTATTTGATCACTGACTATATTGTATCCAAGTAATAGCTGTGCTATATTCTTTGTTAGTATGAAAGCAGTGGCATTTCTTCTTTGTTTTGTTGTGCTGAGTAGTAAACAGTATGATCTTCTGACTGAAGTTGCAAATCCCCAACCAAGCCAATTTCCTGATGCCTAAGATGCCAGTTTATTGCTCTTTCATTTCACCTTTCACTCTATTGAGCTTTCCCATGCCAATGCTTTTCACATTCTATGTTCCTCTTGTAATTTTGTTTTTGCACTTTTTGGAACACTCTTTTTCTGCATGGTAACCTCAGAACTACACAACCCAAAGGCTTTAATTTAAATACATCATAAATACCATTAGTGTTCTCAAAAAATGGTGCCCTGTCATCCAGCACTACAGTATCAATCATCTTATCTTGTCTATCCATGTGCATTTCTTGGACAAATATAGGAGAGGTTTACTCTTGCCTTCTTCCACACAGTATGAAATGTGTGATTGTCCACTAGGACTCCGAGATCCCTCTCACAGTTACTACTATCGAGCAAGGTACCGCCTATACTATACCTGTGCATTTGATTTTTCCTGCCTAAATGCAGAACCTTACTTTTTTCACAATTGAATTTCATTTTGTTAGATAGTGCCCAGTGTTTGAGTCTGTCCAGATCCTCCAGTATCTTAAGCCTATCTTCTGGAGTATTGGCTATTCCTGCCAGCTTGGTGTCATCTGCAAATTTGATGAGTTCCCCATCTATCCCCTTTGTGTAAAGACAGATGCAAAAAACGAGTTAAATAGTTCTGCTTTCTCCCCGTTGCTTGTCACCTTCTTGCCACTTTCCCCCACTAATGGACAAATCATTTCCTTCACTTTTTTCTTGTTTCTTATATGTTGAAAGAAGCTTTTTTTTGTTATTTTTGACTTTGGGCGCAAGCCTTAGTTCATTTTGAGCCTTAGCTTCCCTCACTTCATCTTTGCAGGCACGGGCTGTTTGCTGATATTCTGCCTTAGTTATGTGCCCCTCTTTCCACTTCTTATACTTGTCCTTTTTATCTTTCAGTTTATCAGAGAGTTCTTTATGCAGCTATGCTGGTTTCTTTTGAAAGCTGTTATTTTTCTTCTTTGTTGGTATTGTGCTAGACTGGGCCTTTATTATCTCACTTTTCAAAATTTCCCAAGCTTCTTGAGTTGTTTTCCCCTTTAGGATTCTCATCCATGGAATTCTTCCCAAGGTCTCTCTAAGTTTATTGAAATTAGCTCTTTTAAAGTCCAAGATTCTAGTTTGGCTTTATTCTATTGCTTGTGCTTCCATAATGTTGAATTCCAATATTGCATGATCACTTCCCCCCAAGGTTCCTGTGGCTTTGACACTTTCTATCATTTCATCTCTGTTAGTGAGAATTAAATCCAATATGGCTAATCCCCTAGTTCCCTTCTCTACTTTTTGGGAGAGAAAGTTGTCTGCTAGGTTTGTCAGGAATCTGTTAGATCTTCCACTTGGTGCACAATTTGTCTCCCAGTTGATATCAGGGTAATTAAAGTCCCCCATTACTACTACATACCTTAGTTAACTGAGTCGCAAAAAGTTCATCTATTTCCTCTGTTTGGTTGGGTGGCCTATAGTATACACCTATGGCAATGTCATTTTCCCCCCTTTTATATTGACCCAAATACATTCAAGTTTACAGTTTTCATCATTGTTGTGCTCTATTTCTGTAGAGATAAAGTTATTTCATATATAGAGAGCAACTCCACCTCCTCTTTTGTTTAGTCTATTTCTTTTAAATAATTTAAATCCCTCTAGCTGTGTGTTCCATTTGTGGGTTTCATCCCACCATGTTTCTGTAATGGCAACAATATCATATCCGCCCTCATTTACCTAAATTTCTAGTTCACCCTGCTTACTGTTCATACTCTGCGCATTGGTGTACAGACATTTGAGTCCTTTATGACTGACCCTGTGTTTACTTGCTACATAACTTGTGTGGTTCCCCTATTTTCTTAGATTGCTGGGGACAGTGATGTTCTGTATCAATTAACTTACTGTCCCTGTTGTTTAGTTTAAATATTCCTTCAGAAAAGCTGTGAAGGAATAATAGGCAAGGTGCCTGAAAGTTCAAAAGATAGTGCTCTGAGTGGAAAGGAAAATAACAAGGGAGACATTTCGGTTCCTTTTTCCAGCGGAGCAGTCAGAAGATTCAGAATTCTGAACCCTTCGGCTGAAATTTCTTTTTGTTGGGGACCCTAAGGGGCCAGAACCCACCCTGAAGGGGTGGAATGAAGGAAGGAAATCCCAGGGACTTAGGAGAGATGGAGGTCTCCCCAAACGGTCCAGGAGAAGCCTCCCAGAAACCAACAGAAGAAAAGTCTGGCTAACTCCATTGTCCAGTCATAGCTGAAAACAGCAGAAGTCATAAGCTTTAAACTAAGCGAATTTTAAACAGCATGCTTGAATCTGGGTAAGAATATTGATTTTCTCTATCCTACCTATTTTCCTGAAGAAGAAAGTCCCAAAAATAAGAGATCTCCGGAAAAAAAGGAGGGGGATTCTACTCCCTTCTTTTGGTTAACGGAAGCGGAAAAACTTACCCTTTAGAGAGAAAAAAAAGACTAGAAAGATCTGAAAAATGAGCAAATGCTGACGCCTACTGGTGGGTGAGGATTTTTTTTTCTCTGACCCTCAAAGCTCTTAAAAAATGCAGCTGTGTAAACAAAGTGAGAGTAACAAATCTGAAGCAATGAATATTTTACAAAAGGAAAAATATGATAAGCGGCAACAATTTCAAAGGACAATGATTTTAAACCACAAAGAAATACAGAACAACCTTGAGAGTATGAATCAATTTATCTCCAACTTAATTTCACTCCAAGAAATTTCCCAGGAAAATACAGCAGAGATGACTGAACATAATTCTGAGGATAGAGACTTAAAGATGGAACCGTATTAAAAAAAATCATGATTTAATTCAAATGGGAAATATTTCAACACGTCCAAGCAACTTTGAAGATAAGGAAAAAAATGAGAAAAAAATACTTTACAGGGAAACGAATGATGCAGCAAAACATACTGATTAAGAAAGGAAATGGCCAGAGAAAAAAGGTTAAAATGGAAATCAAGAAAATAGATGATGAGACTCAGAGAGAATACTTAAAAAAGAAACATTACTCTTAGAGAGATTTTTTTTTTGTTAACTAATACAATAAGAAACATTTGTTGGAATATGGCTAAAGAAATGGAAAAACTTTGGAATACATTACTTTTAGAGGGATGATTTTTTTTAACTATTACAATATGTTTTTTTTTTCTTTTTCCTTTCTGTAAAAAAAAGTTGAAATGATTTAAACAAAGCAAACGTTTTAGTTATTTAAATGTGACAATAAGAAAAGCATTAAAAATGTGTTTTGAATGAGAGTTAAAGTATTAGATGATTAGATCTGTTGAATGGAATTCTTAAAGTTTAAATAGATTAAATACATTCTCAGCTATGGTCAAAAAGAATAAGAAATTGAGGGAATAAATATATATTAAATTAGGAGGGATACATATTTTAATAGTATGTTATTTTTTGTATTTCAGTGCTTTTGTCTTTTTTTTTCTTTTTTTCTCCTCTTTTTTGTCTCTCTTCTCTTTTCTTTTCTCTTTCTACTTTTTTAACTATTGATTAAGAAATATAAAAGTATGAGAGGGCTTATATGGAAAAAAATAGAATTAAATCCACCAATGTGTTGTTGTTAGCTGCAAAGTCGTGTCTGACCCATCGTGACCCTATGGACAATGTTCCTCCAGGCCTTCCTCATTTTAATTTCAGAATTAAAACTTCTTGCTCTGCAACTGTAAATTTTTTGTTGTAGAAGGCTTGAATAACCTCATTTCTAATTGCTCTCTAAAATAAACCACCACATCTCTAGGTAGCTTTCTTTGTCTTGCAATCCAAGAATGAACACAAAATATTTTATCTATATTCACCATAATATCTTCTGCAGAAAGCTCCAAAACCTGCTCAAGAACCTGTGCCAATATTTCTTTCAAATTCTCCTTAGGATCTTCTTTAAAACCCCTGATTCTCACAGCAAACTCCATTTCTCGATACTGTAGCAAAACCATATCATCATCAATCTTTTCCATCACAGTTTCAGCATCCATCATTTTAGCATCTAATTTCATGTTATTTTGGCTGAGCTCTTCCATTTTCTCATCCAGACGCTCAATACAAACAGCAAGCCCTTGAAATGCAACCAAAATGTCTGCTCTTATTTCTGTATTCGTCTCCTCAATAAGTTCAGCTATTTGCTGAGATTGTTTTTTCAAAGCCTCTTGCAAAGCATCCTGCAAATCTTTTATTGTTAAAGCTGGTGCGGGTGCCGCAGGAGGAGGCATCAGAGCCTGTAATGAAGACTGCTGAACTGGCGAGGCACCAGCACTTCTAGGAACTTTAGTTGGTTTGGAAGCCATTTTAACACCACTTTATTCTATTGCACACTTTCACTTTCCGCACCGCTTGCAAATTTTTCCACAAAGTATTCTGAGTTAAAGGTCAAATACTTGCTTTACAGCATTCTCCTGCACAGCACTTCCTGCATCCAAGTAATCCACAATTAACTATCGATGGCAGGGATGGTTGCAGCGTCCTGATCTGCTCCAAAGTCTTGGAGCAGAGGCGTCCCGGAGTCCAGAGCAAACTCAGGTTTCGGGGGGGCTCACACCCTTCAACCACCAGAGTTTAACTCTGGAGATCTAGGGGAGCTCTACCCCTGCCTAAGTGCTCACCCCCTCCTCTTCTCCTGAGGAGTGGGTTTCCGAGCCACCAAACAGCTGATCGTCGCTGTTTTTGGCAGCTCTACGGAAAACAGCGGGGCTGACGGCCGAAACGGCTGCCATCAATGGAGCCTTGCCACCCGGAAGTCGAAAAGTCTTTCTTGTTAACAACAACAATAATGAAAACAGTAGAAGTTGCAACAAAAGTGGAAAAAAAAGCAGAGATAATTCATTCTCCTCTTTACTTTCTGGCTCTTTATAGCGGGAGAGTTGAAGTAGGTAGTTTTGTGTCTTGATGTGGATTTTTGTTTATGTTTCTGAGCAGTACAGATAATTGTTATCTACCTGTACTGCTCAGAAACATATAAAAAAAAATCCACATCAAGACACAAAACTAAATCCACCAATGTGTTGTTGTTAGCTACGAAGTCGTGTCCGACCCATCGTGACCCTATGGACAACGTTCCTCCAGGCCTTCCTGTCCTCTACCATCTTCTGGAGTCCATTTAAGCTCACGCCTACCACTTCAGTGACTCCATCCAGCCACTTCATTCTCTGTCGTCCCCATCTTCTATTGCCCTCAATCTTTCCCAGCATGTAAATGTAGTTAATTGTTGAGAAAATTGTCACTAGTA
>NC_139516.1:136969285-137051785 GCF_947247035.1 Vipera ursinii | reverse complement strand
TAATGGGGAAATATTGTCCAAGTATTGTTTTGATTGTTTCGTCAAGAAAACAAATCTTTGCTTGCTAACACTGAATGGTGAAATATTTGGTTAGGGTTATAGATAAGTTTCATATGGTTTTCTCCAGAAATTATTCAGGATAAAGACACTAAGGCATACCAGTACATAAAAGGGGTTTAAACAACAATCTGTTTTTAATTGTGCCAGTCCTAAATTTTGAAACCTATTTGGTTTATTTACTATCTGTTAATAGTGGTATGTGTTGAACATGGTTTGAAATGATACAGATTAGAAAGTGGGAGATCATGATTTCAAGTCCCATGAAAGCCCAGCTGGGTGACTTTGGACCAGTCATTCTTCTTCAGCTCAACTCACAATGTTGTTGTTGTGGGGAAAATAGGAGCAGAAATGTTGTTGGCTGTGTTCACTTGAGTTATTTGTAAAAAAATAATAAAGGTGGGATACCAACGGATGATTAAATAAATTCAGAAATTAGTCATGTAAGTTCATAACTTTCTATTATGAAGATTTATATGGAGCAAAACAGAGGCAGAATTCATTGTCTTACATATTCAAACAAATTTGTAGCTAACATCATGTCAATTCATGTCAACTGCAATAGTATAACCTTGAGTGGGTGATGTTTAATTCATTGTTACTAAGATTTATTACTGCAAAATGATCTGCAACTTGTAAGAAAGACAGAAGGATATATCATCCATCTGCAAATCTAGCAGGAACCTTGTATTCCAGAGAACCCTTGTGTTGGTCCTTCAGAAGGAATGTGGCCACCTCCAAAAGTAAGAAAGGAGTGGAAATAGAATCAAACTATTTCTGCATGACTAGTACCTCTGTCTTGCTAGGATAGATTAACAAATAAATATACTCACTTAACCCTGCACATATCATTTGGATTTGGGAAGAATGCAATACATCATTTTTTGCATGATACAATTTATAAAACCTGAAAGTTTTCAATAGGTAATTCATTGGAAAAGTCTTTCTTGTTAACAACAACAATAAAGAAAACAGTAGAAGTTGCAACAAAAGTGAAAAAAGCAGAGATAATTCATTCTCTTTGCTTTCTGGCTCTTTATAGTGGGAGAGTTGAAGTAGGTAGTTTTGTGTCTTGATGTGGATTTTTTTTATGTTTCTGAGCAGTACAGGTAGTTGTTATCTTGGGAGATGTCTTTTATATGGAATTTTAAATGTTCTCAGCTCAATTCTTATATTTGTAAATACACCAATAATTTAAAAAATGCATTTAATGTTAAAGTCTGGCTCACAGTTTAGGGAGACTCTCAGCAATTCAGCTTCAGTGACCTTTCTCTGTCATTCCAGGAAGTTGAGAGTTTACTAATTTGACAGTCATTTAAATTTCCAGCAATGTTCTGGGGAAATGTTATATTTTAGATACTTTGGTGCCTGAGCCCCTGACATGGACAAATTAATCTGTTGCCAGAGGAAAAGGGCAAGATTTAATATAAGTATTTTAGAGATCTGGGAGGATTATCAATGCTGATGCTGGAGCTATATATATATTTTCCACTTGGAAGGAAAATTATACCTTAGTGACTGCTACTCAGAGTTTCTCTAACTGTGGAACATGGAAAGAAGTTTCTGAACTACAGTATATGCTATACATAGCTATAATTTATTTATTTATTTATTTATTTATTTATTTATTTATTTATTTATTTATTTATTTATTTATTTAAATTTATATACCGCCCTATTCCCGTAGGACTCAGGGCAGTTTACAGGGAAAATTAAAAGTTAAAATACATCACATACAATTAAAAATTATATGCTATATACAGTATGTTTATAAAACCATGACACCAAACACCAGCCTGAGGTAGTACATTGCTTTAGCTATATACTGCTCCAATATATTTCTATGCTTTCTTATTTGTATCTAATAGTTGCCACCTTCAGGGAAAGAATTTATTGAATTAGAATTATCATTTGAAATTTTATTTTATTTTTATTTTAATCCCATTTATATCCCGCCCTTCTCCGAAGACTCAGGGTGGCTTACAATCTAAGCACAAATCAAATGTGCTTAGCAATAGCCTTCATTCTATGTATATGCCTGCTTATTAGGGCTTTTGCCGCCCCCCCAAGCGGCATTATTACAAAGTCAGCTTAATTGCCCCCAAAAATCTGGGTCCTCATTTTACCTACCTCGGAAGGATGGAAGGCTGAGTCAATTTATTCCTCTGAGAATATTTAATTTATAATTGCTTTTTTGGGGTGTGTGATTTTTATTCAGTGCTGATTCCTGGACACCTTTTGGAGAAGTCCCTGTTAAGATTTCAGAAGTGATTTGCCATTACTTGCTTTAAAGGGATGAGAGAGAGTAACTGGCTCAAGGTCACACAGCTAGTTTCATGCCTAAGGTGCAAATAGAACTCATGGTCTCTTGCTTTCTAGCCTGATGTCTTAACTACACCAATCTGGCACTCTAATAATTAATAAGTATTATTAATACATATTATGCCTTAATAATTTCCCTTCATCTCAAGACATAGGATCTCGGTGGAATTGCATTGTATTGATAATGGCTCTTTTTAAATAGTTGCTCATAAAGAGCCCTAGGATAACAGAATACATGAATCTGAACATTTTCATAAGCATTTTAACTTCATGGTCACAAGCATTTGAACACTTAAAAATAACTGCTTTGGGAGATTTTCAAAAGCTTGACTTCTTTACATGCAGCATAACAGTAATGACAACTGGATCTTCTACACAGAAATGTCTCTGCAAACAAGTCTGTGCATGTATTTGCTGTGTAACTATAAATGAGACATGTTCCTGAATTCAACCTTAATTCTAAATTCACCAGATTCTGTTTTCAGTAGGGGATAGAACTTGAGACAAAGTTAATCCTATGCTCTTCAGTGTGTCAGGACCTTGTAAAATGTAATTGAAGTCTACCTTCTCACTTGGATATATACAGTAGCTATTATGAATATTCTTATTTTAATCTATCAGGAAAGTCTTTAATCCTTCGTCTACAGCAGGGGCATCAAACACACCACGTCACATGACGTGTCGTGACCTATCACAACTTTTTTCCCCTTATTGTAGATGGGGTGGGCTCAGCTTCCGTGTGACACATCCAGCCCATGGGCCAGCAGTTTGACAGCCCTGATCTACAGTAACAAGCAAAAGGTTTTGTGACATTCTCTCATGGACAATGAATTATTAGCATTATATGACCAAATATGACAAGAGAAATATATCTAATTCAGCAAGTGGAAGATGAGTGAACCCTTGGAGGAAAAGGTTACATCTGAATGTCAGTTAAATCTAAAAGTTTCTTTTCTGACCACAGTGAACACATACTAAAACCATCTGTAGTCATACAGTGCATAAGAAATTCAACTGTTTCATAGATCAGTTTATATTTAGGGCAAGTCCTTTTATACTTGAAAAACTGTTGTAAGGCTCTTTGCTCTACATTCAGGGCTTGTCAAAATCTATTTTGTTTTAGTGAGAGGAAAGAAAAAGAGAAGTAAGGGTACATTTAGTACAGAGGAAAAAAAGAACTTTGCTGATTGGTTTGAAGAAAGTGTTCAGTGTTAACTATTGTGTAGTGGGTCCGACGCAAGAGAGATGCCAGCCGGTGTGTGAGTTCAGCTCTTTATTGGAAGGGGAAGTGAACTGAGGAATGAGGGCTACCTGGCCTCCTTATATACCTGGCCAGGTAAGCTAACAGCCAATGGGGTTGGCCCTAGGTTTCCCGCCGAAACTGTCCAGGCCAACGCCCCCTGAGGGCTGTTGCTATGCAGATGCCTGCATACATAACACCCCTCCCCCCTTAGAGAAGACCCACATAACAACAACAACATGCAACTACTATAACTATGAGTGTGTATATATATATATATATATATATATATATATATATATATATATATATATATATATATATATATATATAAAAACAGTGGTGTCCTTGTGTGAGGATCACTTGCACACATAGTCCGACAGGTAGGCTGGTGTCCTGTGTGGACGGGTGGATCATCTGGGTGTGCTTGGCCCCTGGGCTTGGACCGTGGGTTCCTGAGGCCTTTGTGCAGGGCTGCAAGGAGCTGGCATCAGGAAGTCCTCCTCCTCTGGTCCCTGCCCTGTGACGTCCTCAGCTGGGTTGACCCCTCCTGGAGTGTGGTCCTCCTGTTGATCGTGTGCGTTGAGTTCAGGGACGTGTGTGACGTGCTCAGGGGCGTGTGTGACGTGCTCAGGGACTCTTCCTCTGAGCTGATCGATGTGTTGCCTTATGCGTCTGTCCCCCTCCACCCCTACAATGTACGAAAAGGGTCCTGTTTTCCCGACCACTGTCCCCGGAACCCAAGGATGTCCAGCCCCATAGTTCCTTGCCCAGACCAGGTCCCCCAGGTTGAGGACCCTGTGTGTGGATGATGATGGCAATGGTGATGGTAGTGATGCTGGTGGTGATGGTGATGATGGTGATGTTGCCCTACCGGTTTCGGCTGCTACCCGGTCTGGGTGTAGGCGCTCCAGCTTGGTGATGAGGCGCCGTACCCATCGCAGTTCTGCTGGGCTCTTGCCAGTAGCCACGCATGGTGTTGTGTGTTGGGCTAGTAAAAATTTGGCCAGTCTGTGGTGCCAGTCCCCGCTGATGATGCGCCGGAGTGCGTCTTTGGTCGTCCTTACCATCCGTTCGGCCTGCCCATTGGTAGATGGATGGAAAGGCGCAGAGGTGGCGTGCCTAATCCAGTTCGCCTTAAAGAACGCCTGGAAATCCGCAGCAGTAAACTGAGGCCCATTATCAGACACAATTATGTCGGGGAGGCCGTGTGTGGCAAAGAGAGCTCTGAGCACCTGGATTGTCCTCCCCGAGGTCATGTTGGGGACAGGACTACCTCTAACCACTTGGAGTGACTGTCCACTACTACTAAAAATAGTTGACCCTGGAATGGCCCCGCATAGTCAATGTGAATGCGGGACCATGGTGTGTGTGTGGCCTCCCACCGGTGTACTGGTGCATGTGGCACTTCTGGCCTGGATCTCTGGCACATATAACAGGCCTTGACCCGATCCTCAATCTCCTTGTCCAACCCGGGCCACCAGAGGTAGCTCCTAGCCAGTGCCTTCATCCTGACCACCCCCGGGTGCCCTTCATGTAAAGAGTCCAATACCCTGGCGTGTAGTGCGGGTGGAATGATGACCCTGCTACCCCAAAGGAGGCACCCTTTGTGTGTGGAGATTTCATCGCGTCTAATGAAATAGGCCTGAAACTCTGGTCCCGGGGATTTGTCCGGCCACCCTGTGCAAACCCATGAGTGCACCCTGCCCATGATGTTGTCTGTGGCTGTGTGGCTGGCAATGTCCTTGGCAAGAACTGGGCACTCGGGTAGTTCCTGCAGGGCTAGGATCTGTGTGGCTGGTGCTGGGTCTGGGTCGTGTGTGTCTAGGGGGAGCCTACTTAGACCGTCTGTGTGGCCCATCTCCTTCCCTGGCTTTTGTACCAGCTTGCAATTGTATGCTGCAAGGAAGATGGACCACCGGAGCATCCTGGGGGACAGAATCTGGGGGGTTTGCCTGTCTGTGGTAAACAGGCCCAGGAGTGGTTTGTGGTCCGTGAAGACAGTGAACTCCCTGCCATATAAGTAATCGTGGAATTTCTTGATTCCTGCCACGATTGCCAGGGCTTCTTTGTCTATTTGGGCGTAGTTTCTTTCTGCTCCAGACAGTGTCCTAGAATAGTATGCTATGGGGACTTGTGCCCCGTTGGGCTCAAGGTGGCTTAGGACAGCGCCAACACCATAAGGGGATGCATCACAGGCGATACAAATGGGCTTGGACTCGATGAAATGGGTTACTGTGGACTTGTCCGACAGCAATGCCTTCAGGGCCTTGAAGCTCTGATCATGGGTGGCCGTCCAGGCCCATGTTGCCTGTTTGTCGAGCAGCCTGTGGAGCGGTTCAGCGATCGCTGCCTTGTGTGGGAGGAATGTATGGTAGAAATTCAGCAGACCCAGGAATGCCTGAAGCTCTGCTTTGTTCTTGGGTGTGGGTGCTAGTTTGATGGCCCTCACCTTGGATTCTGTGGGGTGGATCCCCTGGCATCTACTCTGAACCCCAAAAATTCTGTGGAAGGAACGCCTATGCTGCATTTTTCCTTTTTGAGTTTGAGGCCAGCTGTGCACAGCCTTGCCAGCACTTCCCTAAGCCTCCCTGCCAGTTCCTCTGCTGATGCTCCTGCGATCAGGATGTCATCAAAATAGGGGCAGACTCCTGGAATGCCCTTGAGTGTCTTTTCCATAACCTCCTGGAAAATGCCGGGAGCAACGCTGACTCCAAACCGCAGCCTGTTCACCCGGAACGCCCCCCTATGGGTTACTATGGTTTGGATGTCAGCTGTTTCCCTAGTGACCGTGAGTTGCTGGTACGCCTGTGCAAGATCGAGCCTTGCAAAAATGGTGCCGCCTTGGAGGGAAGCGAGAACGTGGCTGACTGCGGGAACCGGGTAAGCGTGCGGGTTTAGGGCGCGGTTCACCGAGCACTTATAGTCAGTGCAGATCCTTATTTCCCCATTGGATTTGAGGGGGGTCACGATGGGGGTTTCCCACTCCCCTCCATCTACAGGCTCTAAGATTCCCTGGGCCACCAACTAGTCTAGTTCGCGCTCGATTTTGTGTTTGAGCGCAAACGGGACTCGCCGCGGCCAGACCCTAATGGGGGAGACGTTCGAGTTAAGCTTGAACGATATGGGGGCCCCGGTGTACTTGCCTAATGACCCGTCGAAGACGTCGGCGAACTCCCGGCAAACGGCCTCAACGGAGTCCCCCTGGATCCGATGGATCCCGGATACTGAGATTCCCAGGGCCTCAAACCAGTCCAGCCTGACCAGGCTGGCTCTGCGGCCCTCTACCACTACAACATCCAGGTGCCCTTCGCGACCCTTAAACCCCACTGAAATGGTGGCCTCCCCCTTCACCTTGACCAGCGAATTCTGAAAATCGGTCAGGGTTAATTTAGTAGGCCGTAATTTAATCCGTTGCTTGCTCCGGCTAATTATGTGGTTAAGGGTCTCGTCCGAAATAATCGAGACCGCTGATCCGGAGTCAAGCTCCATGCTGCAAGGGACACCTTGCAAACGGATTGTTAATCTAATTTTGGGTTTGAGCAGCCGGCAACTACCCGTATGGTTAATGGCCAGCCGGCTCTCGACATAGCCAATTTTTGTTTTGGTGGGGGCCCCAGTACCTTCGAATGGAGGTTCCTCCGGCTGCAGCTCGTGGATCTCCTCTCGGGGGCGGCGGCTATGGCAGACGGCGGCTATGTGGCCTGTTTTCTTGCAGGCCCAGCACGTGGCGGACCGGAACTTGCAGAGGCTGCGCATGTGGTTCCCACCACACCCTGTGCACCTCTGGGGAATGGCAGTGTTGCTGGGAGGCCTGGGCCTGTCTGGGCGTCTGGCTCGCTGGTCGGGGGTTGACTTCCGCTGGAGGAGGTCGATGCTCAGGTCGTCCTCCTCTGTGGCCCCTTGCCGGTGGACGCTGGTTGCCTGGTTGCCGGGCTGGGTTCCCTGGCAGGCTTGGACAGCCCCGCAGGCCGCTTCGTGGGCTAGGATGGCGTCCTCGGCTTCCTGGAGAGAGACCTCCTCTCTTTCGAACAGGCGCTCCTGCAACCGCCTGTCGCGTAGGCTGCAAATCAGCCAGTCCCGTAGTCGCTCCTCCAAATTTGTGAACCTGCAAGCGACGGCAGCTTCCCGTAGGGCGGCGAGGAAGTTGGCGCCGGTCTCATCGGGGCGCTGGTCCCTTTTCTCGAATTGTGACCGTGCGGCCACCTTGGAGCGCCGGGGCCTGAAATGTGCATTGAGCCTGGCCACGAGGTCTCGGTACGCGACGGTGTTGATGGCCTCCTGGGGGAACAGGTTCGCAGTGACTTCCAGCAGCGCTGGTCCCCCAAGGCAGAGCAGGGCGCCCGCCTTTGCACCGTCGTCCGATATCTAATTGAACCGCATGTACAGTTCAACGTGAGCCAGGTAACGGGTCCAGGTTTCGGGGCGGCGGGTCTCGAATTCACGGGGTTGTCCGGCTCTAGCCATGGCGGCAGTTGGTCGTGGATGTGGCGCTTGGCGTTGCCGGTTCGGCTGGCAGTCGTGGGGGGAAGAAGGAAAAATGCCTTTCCCTTCAGCTCGCGGAGCGTTTCCCCAGTGACTTCAGCTCTTGGTCGGCAGCAATCCCACCTTCGTCGCCACTATTGTGTAGTGGGTCCGACGCAAGAGAGATGCCAGCCGGTGTGTGAGTTCAGCTCTTTATTGGAAGGGGAAGTGAACTGAGGAATGAGGGCTACCTGGCCTCCTTATATACCTGGCCAGGTAAGCTAACAGCCAATGGGGTTGGCCCTAGGTTTCCCGCTGAAACTGTCCAGGCCAACGCCCCCTGAGGGCTGTTGCTATGTAGATGCCTGCATACATAACATTAACGGTGTCTTGGAAGTGGAGTACTTTTGTATGACTCTTTCTTAAAATGAATAAAAGATGTGTGTGTTTGTCTCTGAGCGCAATATAGCTGGGCTTCATGATATCATGCTACAGATATCATGTTGAGATGGAACCTTAGCACCAACTTTTTTCCCCCAGTAAGCTAGTCATCCTATTCTTACAGTACAGGAGAAATATAACTTCCTCACCAATATCTACATGAAGCCATAGTTTCTGCTACTGTTTTAGGCTCTGTCATTATCTGGGATCCAGGGTCCTATTCATCCTCCTCTGATCGTTACAAATCATTAATCTTGTCTGTTTATGGTTCACCAATTTTCTGCATTGAAACCAGCCAGAGGCAGATTTGAGTATTGTGCTAATTATTTCAGGAGCAGTGGACTTAACATTAAATACTGGAGGGGTCTAAATTAAACAAAATAATGCATTGAATGTTGAAATTTGCTAAATAAGGTTTGTTAATCTGAGATTTCACTGAACCATGCTTCCCAGCTACCAGATTGGTTGCCATGATACTTGGGACATAATGCCACCAGTTGTGGGTTGAGGGGGATTTGGTTGCCACACTTAAGAAAAGTAACATCAGGGAATATTCAAATATTTATTCTTTATCTCAGGCTGGGCAAGGAGTTGAAATAAATATTAGGATTTTTTTTCCCCTCAAAACAATGTTGGGGAAAAAACACACCTCTTCTTTCAGTAGCTCTTGAAAAACAGAGTTTAATCATGGCAACTTTTTTTTTTGCCCTCAGGACAAAACTGGGAAGGAGGAAAAAAAGGTAAGCCAGTATTTTTGGACTGTCTGCTGTTTTAAATATCTGAAAGGATTTGACAAGCCTAGCATAAATAATGGATAACAGAATCCCATAGATTCAAATACAGAGGTTGTAATAAAACAAGGACTAACAAGGACACCTTCAATATGTGAGCTGTCAGAAAAGTAAAGCATTACAAAAATTAATTGTACAAAAGTCTACTACCTATCTTTCCTGACCATACCTTGTAATTGAAATGTAGCCATACATAGGTCTTGACCCATCTTCTAAATTTCTCAGGTGACATTAGATTTCACTTAAAATATATAAATTCTACAATTTGTTCATCTCCCCCCCTCCCCCAGCTATTTAAAACCTAATATTTAGGCAGATTGCACCCATGTTCTGATTTAGGAGTTCTTGCATTAATTGCTTATGAATATGACAATAACTAGACTATTTACATATGAGCATAAAAACACATAAGTATAAGCATAAACATCATAACTTTAGCATTTTTTCTCTTAACAATTAAAAATAATTAGCAGAAAACATGCTCAAATTTCCAGTGTAAGTAGTAAGTCTGAATTTGCAAACTTTACCTCTGCAGAAAAACAAATCATAACTTTCATTTTTTTCAACTTACAAGATTTCATGTTTATCTACTGCTTTATTATTATTATTGACCTGAAAATGGCTAAAAGCAGGAAAGTTGAAGAAAGAAACAGAAGGTGAATTAGTGTACTTCCCAAATCAGAGAATGGCTTCTATCTTAGCCTAATGCAATGCTCTCCCTTCAGGAAAATACAAAAAGACACCATACTCACTATGATATGTCCTTGCCACTCAGAACAGATAGAAACTATAGAACATGTTCTTCTGTTTTGCCAGTTTAATACAAGTCCTCAAAATGCTATAATTATCTTACTCGTGACTAGTAAAACAGGATTCAACAATCGGAACCTAAACAATTTCTATTTTCCAATATTTATCCTGAGATGACACCCAAGGTTGCCTGGTTTTGCATGTCAGAATGCAAAATCAGGAAAGGGGTAATTAAGAGCAATGGAATCTGGTTGAATATAGATAGCCAGGAATGGTTCACACTCAGCATTAACCATTAGCTTGGGGTGTACAAACCGTGTCAGCTATAGTACTATATCAGATTCAGGTTTGAAGGGGGCCCAAAAGAGAAGTAATGATTTTAAATCCATTTCAGACAATTTTATTGCTTTGATTTTGAATATTCATTTCTATGTATATATGTTTGTGGGTGCATGTGTACATACAAATGTATATGTGTGTAAATGTATTTTTTATTGTATTTGTATTTTATACTGCTATTGCAAACTTTATATTAACTAGAATCTTCTTCTTAATGTCCTCTTTTGCCACTTTGAGTGTCAGTGGAGATACAATGTTCTGGTTCTTGCATTTCTGGTGGCCTCAACCATTGTTAATTGATGCTGTTGCAGTGTGTCTTTGGTGTCATCTCTTCATCTTCTTCTGGGTCTGTTTCCTGTTCTTTGGCGTTTTACTCTTTGCGATAGTGGTGAATATCTGTAGCTCAGCTGTAGGCTGAGGGTGAAGGTTCATTCTCTGAGCTTGTGGGTTGGTTTCTGAATGTTTCATTACCAGGTTAGGTAACAACTTCAGAGGAGTTTAGGGGATGTCAGTGTTCTTCTGTTTATAAGGGCTTCAGGTGTGGGTGTGTCGAGTGAGGGTCTTTTGAAGAGTCTTGTGATGAGTCAGGTGTGAGTCATCAGTTAGAGGCTTGTGATGGGTCTTGTCATAGGGAGGTTACACCAGGTCAGGGTCATTGAGAAGTTTTCCTCTTTTTGTATATGCCTCGAATGGCATAGAATCCCAAGACATTCTCTCCAGGTGAACAAACCACTTAACTTGCTACCTTTGTATGTAGTTTAAGATTGATTCTCTTCCAGTTCTTTCTCTTATGACTTCATTTTTTTTAATTTCACCCCTTCTGATCACTCCAGCAGCTTTCCTCAAACATCTCATTTCCATGGTGACTAGATTGCTAATTATCTAGATTATTAATTTTAATTTCTTTTTGTTGTATATGTGGAGACTTTTAGCGTATTTTGATTTAATACAGACTTTTAACCATTTTTTTGGCCTGTATATACTCTTCTTAACAATCTTGACATTGTCAATTTAGGTTTGAAATATTTTAGAATATTTGAATACCAGTTCTCTTGTGCTGGCTAATGACTACGATAAAATTAAGTAAAATTTTATGATTGCATCATTGGACATATGAAAGGGGCTTCAGTCCCTTACTTTTCTTTATCTTATTAACATTTATTATTAATATTTTCATTGTATAAAACGGCATATCTTTCTACTTTATCTACTTGAATTAATGATACTATATAGCCCAGTCCAGGAACCATGACTGTCTGGTGGAAATTGTTCAAACAGAAACATTTTTCATTACAAATATTTGCTGCAAATATCAGAAAATTAGAGCAAAGGCAGGACTAGGAATGCACCAATGCTCATTTTTCTTTGCCTGTTATACCAAGGTCATTTTTAAAGGGATAGAGGACAATTTCCCTTGGCTCCACTATTCTTAAATGAAAGGAAAACCATTTTTCATTCAACTCAGGCCATTTATTTTAATATATCAGGCTATTGTTGATAATGGGCAAAAAACAGAACAAGAAAAAAAAATACACAGAATGCATATATGTACATAGGTTACTTGGCTTCTATACTGACAGCCTACTGATCTCCAATAATAAGATTAAGAACTAAAATAATAATAAAAATAGAGTTTTATTAACAACTTTTCATACACTAAGGAGAAGCATGGTTTATATTCCTAATCACTCTCCAGGACAGTCAAAAGAATCCATTGGATTTAAAAGCCTAGAAAAACAGCCTTAATAGCTTTAGGAAAAAAACAACCAAGAGAATTGGAACTCTATGAAATCAAGGTAAATGCTGTTGCAGATGAGTGGGGTGGCCAGAGACTGAGAAGACACAATCCTTAGGACAGGGAATGTCTTCTCCTTCTCCTCCTCCTCCTTCTCCTCCTCCTCCTCCTCCTCCTTCTCCTCCCAATTGTTCTTGAAATTCAAAGACACAATAAGAAAGTTTCCACATCGATTCATACTTTCATCTCATGGAAACTTAATTATAATTGAAATATTCTTTTTCTAATGTTTTGGAATGCAGATATTTATAACTATGGCAAGTAGCTTTCATGCCAGCTGTACTGTGCAGCTATATCCAGCCTGTAGTGAGATCTTCCTTTCTTCTTGGCTGGATGATACTGATGATTATATTCCAAAAAAAATTCCTTAAAATGTGCACATGGGGCATCTAGAGATGAGCTGAAAAAAATGTCGCAGCAAAGAGCAGCATGTATTTTTATTCTTCCAGTTATAGTGGTAGTTCTGAATTTTACAGTCATATCTGGCAGCCTTAGTTCAGATAATGATTTCTTCAGAAGGCTGAAAACCTTTTAAGACTTTTACAGTGATAGCTAACAAGAGCCTTTGCTGAGCCAAAAAGGAATATCTAACTGAAGTAAAACAAAGCATGAGTTGTTTGGTGGAAAAGACTATTGAGCATTTAATTAACCATGGTGCATTTTTTATTAAATTTCAGAACTCCAAAATATGGAGATCAATTGGAAAAAATATGGCCACATAGAATGGGTGGGGTGTTTGACTGGGGTGGTACATCTGTCAAACTGTAATGAGGGTTCTAAGGCAAGCTCAAGAAAGACAGAAACCTCCCATGAAGCAGAAAGGCAAAGACTTGATTGATCTTGATGTTCAGTGCAAATAAAGCATGAAAGTGGAGCCTCACAATTCTTCTGACTGTTTGGTTTTAAATAGGAGATGTCAGTAAAGTTACCATAGGGATAATTGACTTGTGGCAGCCAAGCTTTAAATGGGTAAGAACCCCTGGCCACTGGCTTGCAGCCAGGCTTGGAATGTGAGATGCCTAGTGGGCCACTTTTGGTGGGCAAAATTGGTGCTGTGGGATACACTAAACATTAGGTTAAGGCACCTGATGCTGATGCTCATCAGACCCCAGAAAAGATGTTGATTGATATAGAAAGCCGAACAGTGGCCATGAAAGTCAGAATCTCTAAGGAGTATGTAACAATTCACCTGCCGAATCAAGTAGCTCTGAAAATGGATGGTCTTAGAGCATTGAGCCTATACCCAGCCATTGCTGGGAAAGTGCACCCTGGGGAATAGGCTGTGACAAGCAGGAGGGCCATTATGGTGGGCCTTGAAACCTAAGGCACAGACCTGAGTGGAGCTGCCACAGATGCAGATCTTGGTAATAGTAGCAAATAGCCAAACAAGAACTTTGAAGGCTGAACTAGAGAAGGTTTTCATTTGAAAAGTAGCTGAACATGGGTCATTCAGTTCTGAGAGATAGATGAGTGCTGTTCTGAAGGGATGAGCAATGGCCTCTGTTTCTCAGCTGATCAAAAGGGAGTCAGCTTCAGATCTCCAAGTCCAGACTGATAGAAATGGGCACCATGAGGCACCTATTGTGGTAATGCAACTAATCCTGAAGAATCTGGTGGGAGCCCCAAGGGGAGTTCTCTTTTCTTTGTGAAGGGCAGGGCACCCTGGATAGGTTCATCCTCAGAGAAGGCCTGTGCCTTGGAAAGCTTCATGGTTCTTAGAGTATCTAGTGAGTTCTTGGTGGCCCTTGAAAATCCAGGGGAAAGGGTGTAACTGTCCCTGGTGTGGGTCACACCTGGCGCATGCCAGGTGCTCGGAACCTGAAACAAGAGCCCCTGACCTCATTGGTAAGTGACAAAATGATCAGAGTAGTGGTATTTCACCAGTACCAGTGGCCCTCCCACTTATTCCATGCCTCTCATGTTTCTTCCCAGGGCCAGATAGAGTCAAGCTCAACAGTGTCTTCTTTCCCCAATGATCCCACCAAGCTCTTCCCTTGGTATGGTTTCATTAGATAGTAGATAAGGACAGTGGAAATCTCGTTCATCCATTCATATGCATCACTAATTAGATGATGAGGCATTTAACTAATATAATGAATAATGCCCCAGATAGTATGAAGGGCTCAATCCAGCAGCAGATCCTGTCTCATTGCAAAAGTTGTTATAGAAAGTGAAGAACATGACTGCATTGTGCACAACTCATATTGTGTGTGACCTCGTAGACTTGTAGTATGTGATTAAGAGTCTTGGGGGTACAGCAGGCACTTTTGCAGCACTTATCAACATCTTGATGATGAGTGCCTTGTGCACTCCTAAACTTGCTGGCAAGTAGGCTACCCATCAACTTGATGCCCTGCAGTTACAGATAAGGGAATACTGAGGAGGGGCTGAAGAGCCAGTCATGACTTGCTTCATCGATGTTGGTAATGTTTAATTCTCAGCTGCTGATGGAGAGGACAGCTGTGTTATTCCACTCAGTCTGTACTTCTGCTTTGGTGGTTATAACAGCAGATCTTATTCTGTATGGGTTGTTAATCTTTCTTCAGAGGGAGTGACACACATCTTGTCACTGCATGATGTTGAACAGCAGGGTGGGACTTGTTATGAAGCTGGGCCTTCTACAGAAGTGGGATGGAACTGGAGAAACAGGGAACCCTCAAACCTTCATCTTTATCATGGGAATGGAAGTAACCCAAGGGATTATCCTCTGGTAATTAGAGCTACTTTCTTGTGCTCAAGATGCAGGCTCTATAGACCTGGATCTTTGTATGTTCTATCAGCTTATCATTAAGCCATACTCTCTTTGTAAGTCTGGAAAATGTGGTAGCTACTTTACCAATACATTTATTCAGCTCAGTATCTAAAGAGAGAGTGTCAGAGATAGTTGAGCTGAGGTACACAAAGTCATGGATGACCTCTAGTTCTTGTGCAGAGATTGTAATACAGGGAGGTGAATCCATGTCCTGACCCATGACTTGTGTTTTTTTTTCAGGTTGATTGTTAATCAAAAGACTTGGCAGGCCTTGCTAAAACAGTCCATAAGTTGTTGAAGGTCTTCAGCAGAGTGAGTAGTAACGGCATCATCATCAGGGAAGAGGAAATCCCGTAGGCATTTCAGCTGGACTTTAGACTTTGTTCTTAATTGGAGAGATTAACGAGTTTTCCATCTGATATGGTCTGAAGATAGATACCCTCTGTTGTGGTTCCAAAAGCATGTTTCAGCATGATAGTAAAAAAGATCCCAAATAAAGTTGGCATGAGGATGCAGCCCTGCTTCACTTCACTTCGAATGTCAAAGGAATCTGATGTTAATCAAAAACTACAGTGCCCTTAATTTCCTCATGTAAGAACCTGATGATGTTGAGGAGCTGAGGTGGACATCCAATTCTGGGGAGAATTGTATAAAGGCTGTCCCTACTAACAAAGTCAAAAGCCTTCGTAAGATCTATGAAGGCTACGAAAAGTGGCTGTCTTTGTTCCCTGCATTTCTCCTGCAACTGTCTAAGGGAAAATACCATCTCAGTAGTGGACCTGTGATTCTGGATAGACTCTCTCTGCAAGCACCTGGAGCCTCTTCAGTACAACATGGGCAAGCAGCTTCACTACAACACTGAGAAGAAAGATGCCACGGTAGTTGTTACAGTCACTCCTGTCACCTTTGTTCTTGTACAGTGTGATGATATTTGCATCCTTCATGTCCTGTGGTACTCCACCTTCCGTCCAACAGAGACAGATGACTTCATGCAGTGCAGTGAGGATGTTCTCTTTGCAGCACTTCAGAATTTTGGCAGGGATGTTATCTTTCCCGGGTGCCTTGCTGGAGGCAAGGAAATCCAGGGCTGCATTTAGTTCTTCTAAATTGGTTCACTATCAAGCTCCTCCAAGACAGACAGGCACTCAATATTATTCAATGCTTCTTCAGTTACCCCATTTTCTTTGGAATATAACTCGGAGTAATGCTGTACCCAGCGTGCCATCTGCTGTGCTCGGTCCTGGATAACCTCACCTGTATCAGACTTCAGAGGGGCAGATTTCTTCTGTGTTGGACCTAAGACCTGTTTGATGTCATCATGCATCCCCTTGATGTTGCCTGTGTCAGCTGCTATCTGGATCTG
The DNA here is from genome assembly GCF_947247035.1 of Vipera ursinii. Classification (NCBI taxonomy): domain Eukaryota; kingdom Metazoa; phylum Chordata; class Lepidosauria; order Squamata; family Viperidae; genus Vipera; species Vipera ursinii. Next base: position 137,035,471 of record NC_139516.1, on the reverse strand, counting down.
AGAGCAAAGCTGCAATCAATAATCGTTAGCACATCTCCTGGTGGTCTGTTGGACTTTGCTACAAGCAGCTCGCAGAACCTGTAGGTTGTGCTCACTGGAGCAGGCTTTATATGCAATTAAAGCTCTCCTTTTTTCATCGATGGCTGGTATCAGCTCCTCTGAATGGGCTTCAAACCAATGCTGTCTTTCTGATCTCTTTACCAAATATTGACAAGGTGGTATTATAAACAGCATTCTTGAAATATTCCCATTGTTTAGATGAATTTGCTTCAGCCGGGGCCCGGGAGAGTTTCCTTGAGTGCTTGTGCTTATTCCTCCACTTTGCCCTCATTGTGGGTCTTGCTGATGTTGATTCATGGTCTTCCTTCCTTCTTCGAGTGATGTAATCTCTTTGTTTTCAGTTTTATTTTGCTGCACACCAAGAAGTGGTCTGTATCGCAATCAGCACCCTGATAGTTGCATGTGATTGTAATACTGGGAAGGTTGGAGTGCCTGGTAAGTGTTGTGATTCAGGGTCAGCCTGTGGGTTTGGCAGTTGGGTCAGATGAATCAGAGGAGGAGGGGGGTGTTGAAGACCTTGCTGAGGGGGTTGAAGATCTTGCTGATGATAGCCCTCAGGCAGGCCCCTCCCACTTGGTCACCATGGAGACCCAGCTGTGTGAGCCTGACAGTGTGGATGAAGATGACCCACAGCTGGCCCTGTTCAAGGACGCCCGACGCAGGAGGCAGTCAAGTAGGAGTAAACAGAGGAAGGCTGTGGGGCTTCTCGGAAGGAGGCAGAGAGAGGCCACGCCCTGAACTCTTTATAAAGGGAATGTTTGGGGAGGGCAGGTTTGCTGAAAGCAACCGCTCAGATAGTGTTTCAAAGCTCCTGTATCTTGGTACGTGTCTTGTTTGTTTTTTGTAGTAATAAATTTGGCAGACGTCATTCCAGCCTCTTGCCGTTTATAAAGGGGTTGCCTTTTCTGCAGGGCCGGTAGCAGGCTGGTACAGAACAGTTTGCTTTCAGCCTCCCACCCCTTACTAATATTATGGAGCAGCTACGTGCTGAGAATGCCCAGCTCACCCAGCAACTCACTTTGCTGGCAGCTCAGGTGGCTCAACTGCAAGCTCAGGTTCATGCTGCACCCCCACCATCACCCCCACCCAGGAGAAAATGCCAAGTTGCAATGCCGGATAAATTTACAGGCACTCCAGAACTGTTTCCTGCTTTCCTGGGACAATGCCAGCTCTTTATCAGCGTGAGAGCAGCTGATTTCCCCACTGACCGGGATAAAGTGGGGTTTGTGTTAAGCCTTCTTTCAGGTGATGCAGCTCGTTGGGGCACGCCTCTGCTGGCTCAACCTAGCCCATTGTTGGACAACTTTGTGGGGTTTTGTGATTATATGCGTCTGATGTATGAGGACCCTATTAAGACGGAGACTGCTACTCGACGCCTGAAAGCTCTGAGGCAGGGTCAACGCCCCCTACAGGGCTATTTCAGCGATTTTTGGCTGCTTAGCCAGGATTCCACCTGGAATGAGGCTGCGCTTGTGGATGCCTTCCAGGATGGATTGTCGGAGGAGATGTTGGATGAGCTGGCCCGTGTGGATATTCCCTCAGACCTGAATGGGCTGATCCATCTCTGCCTGCAGATCGATGCTCGGTTGCAGCAGCGAAGGAGTCGCTGTGCCACCCCACAGACCCCTGCAGCCCCTGTTGTGCATGAGGCCCCAGTTCAAAGGGAGGAGCCAATGGAGCTGGGTGCCGCCAGGTCTCGTCTATCAGTGACTGAAATGAACAGACGACGATCGGGGGGGTTGTGTTTTTACTGTGGGGACCCTGGGCATTTGGCTGCTTTTTGCCCAAAGAAGCAACAGCGGGCATCAGTGACCGAGCCTGCCCCGAGAAAGTCCCCTACTTTTCTGTCGGGAAACGCCCTGAGCCCGATCTAGACGGTGTGATAGATCGGGCGTCCCACAACAACACTGAGCGATGTCTTTCCGATGCTGCCTGTGGACCTCCACGGCATTTGATTTTGGAGGCACGTCTGATCCTTCCTGGCAAGCCAGAGGGGATTCCAGTCCATGCCTTAATTGACTCTGGGGCCACCACAAATTTTATGGACTCAGCATTTGTGGCCAAATGGGCTGTTCCCCAGTGCCCGGTGGATCCGCCCATGTTAGTGGAGACTATCGATGGTCGAGTGCTCCTGTCTGGGCCTATTACGGCCGCTACACAACCATTATGTATGGCCATCAGTTCCCATGTGGAGGCCATCCAGTTCTATATCACCTCAGATCTGCATTTCCCCGTGGTCCTGGGACTGGCGTGGCTCCGGGCACATGACCCACAGATCTATTGGTCACAGAACTTGGTCACCTTCCCAAGCTTGCAGTGCATGGACCACTCCCGCCATATCTGTGCCGGCCAGGTGGAGGGTTCCCCAGGGGTTTCCTTGCCTCCTGAACTGTCCGACTTTGCTGATGTGTTCAGCGAGACAGAGGCGGATCAATTACCCCCGCACAGGCCCTATGACTGCCCCATTGATTTAGTCCCTGATGCGCCTCTCCCAGTGGGGCGTTTGTACTCCATGTCGGACCCCGAGTTGGCTGCATTGCAGGACTTTCTGGAGAAGAATTTGGCTCGCGGTTTCATCCGGCCCTCATCCTCGCCAGTGTCTGCACCCGTGCTCTTCATCAAGAAGAAGTCGGGCGAATTATGGCTTTGCTGCGATTATAGGAAACTTAACGCCATCACGGTGCGCAATTCTTACCCGCTGCCCCTCATCCCTGAACTCTTGGACCGACTCCGGGAGGCTAAGATCTTCACAAAACTGGACCTGCGGGGAGGTTACAACCTCGTCAGGGTTCGGCCAGGTGATGAGTGGAAGATGGCGTTTGGTACTTGCTATGGACATTTTGAGTACACGGTGATGCCGTTTGGCCTGACCAATGCCCCTGCCATGTTTCAGCATTTCATGAATGACATTTTCCGGGATTTGTTGGATCAGTTTGTCGTGATCTACTTGGATGACATCCTGATCTACTCCCCATCGCGTGAGGTGCACCATCAGCATCTCCATCAGTTCCTGCAGCAACTCCGAGAACATCGGCTGTTTGCCAAGTTGGAGAAGTGCCAGTTCTACCGGGTGACCATCAATTTCCTGGGTCACCGCATTTCTCCTGAGGGCATCACCATGGAGCCGAGTAAGGTTGAGTCTTTGCAGAGTTGGCAACCCCCGCGTCGCGTGAAGGATGTTCAGCGACTTCTTGGGTTCGCCAACTATTACCAAACTTTCATCCCTGGGTTTGCTGCCTTGACAGCCCCCCTCACCCGGCTCCTGCAGAAGAAGACTCGGTTCCAGTGGAATGCTCCAGAACAACAGGCTTTCCAGATTTTGAAGGAAGCCTTCATGAAGGAGCCCATCTTGAAGCATCCTGACCCGCAACGGCCATTTGTCGTGGAGGCGGACGCCTCCGACATTGCAATTGGGGCGGTGTTACTCCAGGCAACGATGCCCAGCGGTACCCTCTTCCCTTGCGCGTACCATTCACGAAAACTGAACCCTTCGGAGCGCAATTATACAATCTGGGAGAAGGAGCTGCTGGCCATCAAAGCGGCGTTTGAGGCCTGGAGGCATCATCTGGAGGGAGCGCGGCATCAAATCGAGGTCCGGATGGACCATAAGAATCTGGAAAGCCTGCAGACCGCTCGGAATTTGAACCAATGCCAGATCCGGTGGTCTCTTTTCTTTGCGAGGTTTGACTTCTGGGTTCGGTACATACCTAGCGGGCACAATCAAAGAGCGGATGCTCTGTCCAGGAAGCCTGAATATTCCCGAGTGGAAGACAAGCTTCTGCCCAGGACAGTGATCCCCGTCGAGTCTTTTGCTGCGGTGCGGGAGCCGGTTGATATACGGGCTCGGATCCGGGAGGCACAGCAGCAGGAGGTGTGGGTGGCTCAGCAGAAGGAGGAGGTGGAGCCAGATTCTCCTTGGACGGTCACAGATGGACTCTTGTATTATCGTGACCGGCTCTACGTTCCGGGAGGGCCACTCAGGGGACTCATCCTCAGCCAGTGTCACGATAACCTGGCGGCAGGGCATTTTGGCCTGTTCAAGACCCTGAACCTGGTCTCCCGTACCTTCTGGTGGCCCCGAGTCTGACACGACGTCCAGTCCTATGTTACCTCCTGCATCCCATGCAGGCAGGCCAAGTCAGCGACAGGGGCCCCGCCTGGATTACTGCAGCCTTTGCCAACACCCAAAAGACCCTGGGGGGCTGTGTCCATGGACTTTCTGATGGATTTACCCCCATCCTTTGGTTTTACGACAGTGTATGTGGTGGTGGACATGCTGACCAAGATGGCGCACTTCATCCCCTGTCGCGGCTTACCGTCAGCCCGCGCCACTAGTCGTATGTTCATTCAGCAGGTGTTTCGGCTGCACGGCCTCCCTGATAGAGTCGTCTCTGATAGGGGGGCCCAGTTTACAGCCCGCTTCTGGCAGGAGTTGATGCATGCATTGGGTATCAAGATTTGCCTCTCGTCCGCGCATCATCCTCAAACTGACGGGGAAACCGAGAAGGTCATTGGTATCCTGGAACAATATCTGCGCTGCTACGTCAATCTGCAGCAAAATAATTGGGTGGACTATCTGGCCATAGCTGAGTTTGCATTTAACAATTCGCAGCACACCTCCACACAGATGACACCGTTCTTGGCCAATGTGGGATATCACCCCTGGTTTTTCCCCCTTTCTCCCGTGGACTCACCGGAGCCGGCAGTGAACAACTTCATGGCAGAGTTACAGGCGATCCATCGATTGGTGCTACGTTAGTTCGAGAAGGCCAAGGCCGATTACAAAAGGTTTGCTGATCGGTCAAGACAGGATACGCCTCCACTATTGGTGGGAGATTGGATCTGGTTGTCCACCAGGAACCTACCATCAACACGGCCGGTGAGAAAGTTAGATCACCAATATTTAGGACTGTTCCCAGTCGAGGCTGTCATCAATCCGGTCGCCTATCGCTTAACTCTGCCACGTTCCCTGTGCGTGCACCCAGTCTTTCATCGGTGTCTGTTGGTCCCCGAGCAACCAGCCTGTCCACTCCGCCGAGCGGAACCTCCCCCATCAGGACCTCGTGATGGAGGCAGCACCCCCGAGTACGAGGTCGCCAGCATCAGGGATTCCCATTGGCTGAAAGGTCGTTTCCAGTACCTGATTGAATGGAAAGGTTACGGACCAGAGGACTTCACCTGGGAAGATGCGACTGCCGTCCATGCCCCTGCGTTGGTGACCGCTTTTCATGAACAATTTCCATCCCGACCGCATCCGGATCGGTAGACCCGGGGGAAGGGCCCTGCGGTGTGGGATAGTGTTGTGATTCAGGGTCAGCCTGTGGGTTCGGCAGTTGGGTCAGACGAATCAGAGGAGGAGGGGGGTGTTGAAGACCTTGCTGAGGGGGTTGAAGATCTTGCTGATGATAGCCCTCAGGCAGGCCCCTCCCACTTGGTCACCATGGAGACCCAGCTGTGTGAGCCTGACAGTGTGGATGAAGATGACCCACAGCTGGCCCTGTTCAAGGATGCCCGACGCAGGAGGCAGTCAAGTAGGAGTAAACAGAGGAAGGCTGTGGGGCTTCTCGGAAGGAGGCAGAGAGAGGCCACGCCCTGAACTCTTTATAAAGGGAATGTTTGGGGAGGGCTGGTTTGCTGAAAGCAACCGCTCAGATAGTGTTTCAAAGCTCCTGTATCTTGGTACGTGTCTTGTTTGTTTTTTGTAGTAATAAATTTGGCAGACGTCATTCCAGCCTCTTGCCGTTTATAAAGGGGTTGCCTTTTCTGCAGGGCCGGTAGCAGGCTGGTACAGAACAGTAAGAATCATTTTGAGCTGGTGCCAATGCTTCAATCTTGGATGTCTCCAAGAGACTCTGTGTTAAACTGGAGGCCTAATAATGTACTGGGTCATTGGGCCCTAAGGGGCAAATGGAGTTGCCTGCATATTATTTGGAAGTTGGATTACAGAGCCCATATTTGTGCTTCCTACTTTTGATAATGATGAGAACAAAGAACTTTGCATTCAGTGACATACTGGATGAGTGGAGAGCTCTGGGCAAGCAATCAAGTTTTTCCTGCAATCTGGTGGATTTCTCCACCAGCAGGACTAGGCATTAGCAAAGGCTAGACTTTTTGATTTGCTGGCCTTCAAAGTTGAACACAATTTTGAGTAATGATGCTTGCATGATGTCATTGATGACCAAGATGAACAGGAGTGGAGACAAGAGATTGCTTTGCTCTACTCCCCTTTCATATCTGATTGAAGTTATATAAAACAGCCCCCACTTTCAAATGATTACTGGCAGGTATAGTAGTGCACCTGAGCAGAAGAGTCAGCCCAGCACAGAAGATTTTTGATGCAATCGGCATGACCATACTTAGTGAAAGTCCCAGAATTATTTCACTCTATACCTGGAAACTATAGAAATGTCCAAGACCCACAGCTAGTAAAACTTATCCACAATTAAGTCCAGTTTGGTAAATGTAGCCCCAGATGGTATGATGGCTCAACCCAGGAAGGGGATGCTTTCTCACGGCAAAAAGTTGTTCCAGGTGTAGGAGAACAAAATTATTACATAAGCATCTTGCATTGTGGGCAATTTTACAAACTTGCAATATGTGATTCAGCATTTCAGGGGCATGGCAGGTACCTCTGTACTGACCACCTGAGCATGGATGCCCAACACACTTATGTAAGCATTTTTTAAAAATCATAGTCACAATTTCCTTTTAATGAAATAATTACTCGCCAAAATATGTAGGATTAATATTTGTGAAAATGTATACAAATATTCTTGGGCCTTCTTTCTGATGACCAGGTAAATCTTAAAGCCAAGCAAAGTCCTGAGAAGAAAAATCCTAAGATGAAGAAGAGGAGAAGTCACCTCTCTGAGAAAGATGGAACATTTTTTTAAAACCAGTAGCAATTCTGTTTAGGCTTGTCTCTTAAAGTATTGATTCTTAAGATCTATATTCCCAAGTCTACTTGTTTTTTCTCTTAAATTCACAACGGAATAAAAAATACTTTTGACAGAACACAGCATCAGGTAGCTCATGGGAGTTTATTTTTTCATTTTATTCTTTGGGTTCCTCTCAGTTTGTTCTTGTTTCCTGCTTCCACCCCCTGTTTTTTTCATAGCTTCAGTGGGGTTTATTCTTTTTGGTTTCCATTGTATAAAAGGCTGTCTCTCATTCTCATTTTCTTCAAGATGTGGAAAGCTCCATGAGAGGGAGGCTATGTAGGAACTTGTCTAAAGTTTTGTAAAGAACAGATGTTAACATAAACACACATACCCTGAATGGAAAATATTTTCAATCATTTCTTTAATCTTCCTCTCTCTTTCACTCTTTCTTTTCCTAACAAATGATCAGAAAGGAGTATGTGAGAGAAGGTATCTCTGAAATGTCTTTACAAAGACAAGAGTGAGACCGTAGGCAAAGGTTCATAAGTTTATTCGGTTCAGCTCCGGGCAGCTGACTGTCAAAACAATCCCGGCTTTTATAGAGAACTGTCAAACATTTCAACCAATCAGGTAACAGTATTTTTCCCGCCGCTCGGGCAACAGCCAATCGACGAGCGACAATTTGACAGCTCGGCGGCTGTCGGGGAATTCCCCTCAGCTGAGCGCTTGGCTCGGTTCGGAGGACCAGATTGTGGACTGCCGCTTTGACAGTTCTGGGAACTGTCAAATCTGGCGCGTGCGTATTTGGTCCCGGCAGCCCGTTTGACAGCTGTCATCGGGAATGGCGGCCGGCGAGGTGGCGCGCGTGCACTGCTGCTTCTGGTAGCCATTTGACAGCTGTCAACTGTCAAAAGCCTGCCGGGCTGGTGCTTAACTTGCTGTTTAGAATCCCCGGGTTTCCAGATATGATTCACCCCCTTTCCCCCCCCTGAACTGGTACGTTATTTGCAACAACAGTTAAACTTTTTAAACAGGTATTGTTAACAGGTTTTTTTGTCTGTCGGCGGGTTTCCCTCCCATTCAAAGTCCGCGAGGTATGCAGGGGGTCTTCTGGCTTGGCTGGACCGTTGGAGGCTGGGGGCGCTTTCTCCGGATTGTGTTGTCGGTTGAGGAGCAGGGCGTGGCGTGGTGGGCTAAGAGAAATTGTGCCAGGCGACGGTGCCAGTTCCCCGTGATGATTCTTTTGAGGGCGTCTTTGGTGGCCCTCACCATAACGTCCGCAAGGCCGTTGGACGATGGGTGGAAGGGAGCCGATGTTGAGTGCCTAATACAATTGCTCCTCGTGAAGATCTGAAAGTCATGAGAAGTAAATTGAGGGCCATTGTCTGATATTATAACGTCGGGGAGACCGTGTGTTGCAAAGATTCCCCTGAGGGCTTGGATGGTTGCGGTGGATGTTGTGCTGTGAACCGGGAGAACCTCCAGCCACTTGGAATAACTGTCCACTACTATGAGGAAGACCTGCCCTTGGAAAGGTCCAGCATAATCAATGTGGATGCGGGACCAGGGGTTTTTTGTGAGTTCCCATTTGTGAATCGGAGCTCTGGGTTGGAGCGGGTGGGATTCCTGGCACAAATAGCAGCCAGCGATGTGTTTTTCTATGTCTTGGTCTATTCCTGGCCACCAAATGTAGCTGCGGGCCAAGGCTTTTGTTTTTACGATGCCAGGGTGGCCTTCCGTTATCTTGTTGACAATGAGGTAGCCTTCAATTTGCCCCCAGTGCGACTCCCATCCCTCGGGATGGCGGACATCAAATTCTCTGACGTGACCTAAATTTGCCATGGTCTGGGTCCACAGTACTGTTCAAGCTGCAGAAGGGTTCCTTTGCCCTCAAAGTGGCTTCAGCAGTGACTTGTCAGCGAGAGGGATCGGAACTCCTTCGCGGTGTGACTTAGCTCAGCAGGCAGCTCTATAGTACCGGGATCCCATCCTCGTCGCCAGGTGAAATGTCTTTACAAAGACAAGAGCGAGACCGTAGGCAAAGGTTCATAAGTTTATTTGGTTCAGCTCCGGGCAGCTGACTGTCAAAACAATCCCGGCTTTTATAGAGAACTGTCAAACATTTCAACCAATCAGGTAACAGTATTTTTCCCGCCGCTCGGGCAACAGCCAATCGACGAGCGGCAATTTGACAGCTCGGCGGCTGTCGGGGAATTCCCCTCAGCTGAGCGCTTGGCTTGGTTCGGAGGACCAGATTGTGGACTGCCGCTTTGACAGTTCCGGGAACTGTCAAATCTGGCGCGTGCGTATTTGGTCCTGGCAGCCCGTTTGACAGCTGTCATCGGGAATGGCGGCCGGTGAGGCGGCGCGCGTGCGCTGTTGCTTCTGGTAGCCATTTGACAGCTGTCAACTGTCAAAAGCCTGCCGGGCCGGTGCTTAACTTGCTGTTTAGAATCCCCGGGTTTCCAGATATGATTCAATCTCCTTTTCTCTTCCTAACAAATACCTCTGGGTGTATATTGGCATTGTGCAGAGGTGTCCTCAGGGTATGCTTTAAAATGTCAAGATGGTGGCCATGATGAGGTGACACACTTGAGAAACAGACAGAACTTTGATCACACCATTGTATCCACCATCTTGATTATTTATTTGTTTTACCATATCTTGTGGGCAGCCCTGGTATTTTTCCAAATTAGCATCAGGCTAGGAACCTCCTTGGAGATTACATGCAGAACACCTGAAATCTGGAAAACTCAGTTTCTCTGCTGAAGGATGGGATCAAGTTATATTAAACATCTCACATGACCTAATGCAGGGGTCTGCAACCTTGACAACTTTAAGACTTGTGGACTTCAGCTCCCAGAATTCCTCAGCCAGCATAGCATAGCATAGCTGGCTGAGGAATTCTGGGAGTTGAAGTCCACAAGTCTTAAAGTTGTCGAGGTTGTAGACCCCTGTTCTAATGATATCTACATTTTGGCTGCTGTAAGCTTTAGAATTTATTTCATATCTGCTAATCTTGTAGAATATAGCAAAAGGCATAACACGATGAAGTACTAAATTCAGGCATTCTGTTTTAATAGTACTGTATACTAAAATTAAATGCAGTAAGCATGTCTCAAGATTTTTTTTTAAAAAAACAGCTTTTGCTTCTACTTTAAGATAGGTTCTTTGATTTGAAGAAAAGAGATTGATGTTTTATGATATAATAGCTTGACATCACAACACCAATTGATGCAAAACAAAAATGGGACTAGGGTTTGTTTCCCAGCCCTGGAGTCTGCTTTCTTAATTATTAACATTATATAATTCCTTCAATTCCTTATGAGGTATAAGCCACATTCTTTCTTAAGGAGAAAGGCTATAAAAGCAATCAGGGTTTCACATATTGAAAGAGTCATAATAGAAGAAGGAATACTGTTGTCAACTTTTTAATTCTTGAGTTTCATTAAGAGAACCACCAGAAATCTGGAGAAGTCAGGGAATAGATGACATGCTAAAGTGCACTACATGATATCCTTTTGTCACCAAGTTGTAAAATGAAAAGCAAATTACTGGTTGTAATTCCTAGCTTAAGGTGACAGACTTTCAGAAAATACATAGAGAGAGAAAAACACTGTGTATCTAGGCTTATTTCTAGGTAAATAAGTATGGAGATTCCTGGATCTCACTGCAACTTTAATTGTGCACACCACTTATTTAGGTCTACATTTTGAGCCTTGGGAAGGATATTTTATATTATGCTAGAGTTCAATCACTTTTAAGAACTATTCCAAACTATTAAGCAGTAGTAACTTGCTCTTCCTTGCTTTCAAAAGTTTTATATGTTGGGGATACAGAACAATGTTCCATTACTTGCATTAACAAAAAATAAAATGTTACTTTCTTGTAAATCTGAATAGCTTCTCTCCCCCCCCCTCAATTGAGAATACTCAGAATATAATCATTCAAGCACTGTTTTGTATTGTTTCACATTTGCACCCTGTTGCTATTCTTGGTTTGGCATTGCCATTCTAACTTCCATATCTTCTGGATTCTATTATCAGATAATGGTTCTTCAATTGTGTGTGGTTTTCATATATATTGGCATCTGCTGTGGAGGCACTTTTATAGTATACAAGTATTAAACTTTTGTTGGCTCTTTCAGCTTATTTACTTACACATACATGCAGCCTTAATGAGAGGTGTACATTTTGAATAAGAAGCAGTTACAATTAACTTCATTGACAGAGATATATAATAATAGCACTTAGACTTGTATACCACTTCACAGTCCTTTATAACACTCTCTAAATGGTTTACAGAGTGAGCATATTCCCCAATAAACACCATATTGTCCTCATTTTTACTCACCCTGGAAGGATAGAAGGGTGAGTAAACCTTGAGCTGGCCAGGATTGAACTCCAGACTGTGAACAGAGTTAGCTTGTAGTACTGCATTCTAACCATTGCACCACCAAGGTTCATATACTTATTTCATGTAAGGTTATGAGATGGCCCAGGCTCATTGATCCTATGTACATATACAAAGTAAATGAACACCCAGCAGATACAACCAATTATCTAATCCTTTAGTCTTTTCTTGAGGCATCTAGATCTCATAAAGGATTAAAACTCTTGAAGTGAGCAGGCAACAAGTGAGGTAAACCAAGCCCAAAATAAATATACTTCAATTCATCCACAATGGCTGCTCAACCCACTTAATTCCATTTTTCTCAACATGCTCATTAAAATTACAGATATAAACCAATAAGCTTATATTAAGTTCCTTGCACTAAGATATACTTAGGGATTCTAAATATATTTCATGGTTGCAAAACAGGTAATATAATATGATATGTAAATCACCAAGACACTTGCATGCTCAGTTGATTTGATGGCTCACAGTTACATTATTTCTTTTCTGTGAACTGGAAATCATTTTTCATATCTGCTACTTGATCATGGTATACATCTAAAAATAGCAAATGTGAGATTTTGACATCAGAGACAGAAATGAAATCTGTTTTATAATAATAATAATCTGTGTTTTATGGAAATGATACCAAACATTTTTTTCTGACATCTTTGCCTTCCAAAACATCTTAAAGGCCAAATGTGATAGACATTCTTTGAGGTCTAAATCTAGATTACCTAGATTTTAAGTTTTGTTTTCTGGATGTCCATTATAAGTTAATAGACAAATTTCGAATGGAAACATTAAAATGGAAGAAGCCACTATGGCATCAGTTCTAATCTTCTCTCAATGCAGAAATCTAAATGTAAGCATCTCCACCACATGATATTCAGTCTCTATTTGTATGTATCCAGTGAAAAGGAGTACATTCCTTACTTGGTAATCAGTAGGCCTATGCCAGACATGTCAAACACAAGGCCCGGGGGCCAGATCCGGCCCGCGAATTGGTTTCATGCGGCCCGCGAAGCCATCCTGGAAACAGTGAGGGAACGGCCCCCACTGCCTTGGCCCTGGCCCAGAGACCCTCAGATCTGTCCCACTCCTGCCCAGGCCCCCATAGGCACCCTTGATGCGAACAATGTAGAGCTGGCCACGCCCACCTAGTAGGCCATACGTACTCTAGCCATGCCCACCCAGTAGGCCACGCCCACCCAGGCCACACCCGCCCGGCCCCCTGAGGGCAACCGCAATGCTGATGTGGCCCTCAATGAAATTGAGTTTGACACCCCTGGCCTATGCAAACCAGTTTTTGTGTGTGTGTGTGTATATATATATATATATATATATATATATATATATATATATATATATATATATATATATATATATGTATATGTATATATATATATATATATATGTATATATGTATATATGTATATATGTATATATGTATATATGTATATATGTATATATGTATATATATACTGTATATATATATACTGTATATATATACTGTATATATATATACTGTATATATATACTGTATATATATATACTGTATATATATACTGTATAGATAGATAGATAGATAGATAGATAGATAGATAGATAGATAGATAGATAGATAGATAGATAGATATATGTTTTAAATGCTTGTAACTATTTAGATTACCTTGCTAGGCCCCAAAAATGGGACAAATCTTTATTTCCTGTTTCGGCCTAGTTTATATATATATATATATATATATATATATATATATATATATATATATATATATATATATATATATATATATATATATATATATATATTGTAAGTTCATGCTATGGAGACAATATAAATCATAGCAACACAGTTCATCTCAGTGAAACATCTTTTGTGTTTTGCTTCAAGCTTAAGATCATTTTAATGCCACAAAGATACCCAACCTGAAAGACATTTTACATGCATTAAAAAGATGAACAAAAAGCTGATTAATCACAATTTTGGCAGCATGAGAAACACATTGTCCAAGTCTTTATGCTATAGAAGAGGCATGATTTAATTCATGAACGTATTTTGTGTTGATCTGAATAGCTTCTTCTATTGGGCCTTGTAAGTAGAACATTTTTTAGTACTTTTGTTACTGTCTGAAGACATAGACACAATTTCTGGAAGTGGCAGAAGAGAATGTTGGAGCAATACAAAGTAAATGCTATAGTTTCCCTTTTAGTATATATGTGTCTTGTTTTCTGAAATTCTCTCACAGGGTGTTTGTACACACTTTTGTAGATACAAGCCATTTTTTCAAAGCTTTGAACTAGTATTTATAGAGACTAAAAGAAAACATGTTTTTTAAAAAGGATAACATATTAAAACACAGGTGCTGAGCTCAAAATTAATTTTGTTGTCTGAGAAAAATGTGCTTTAATGGGATAACACACTTGAAAATATTATTTCTCTTGTAAAAGACCTACCCTATCTACATCAAGCTTTTATGTAATCCAACAGAGATACTTCAAAAAAGATTTCAATATTTGGGAAGGTTTATGTTGGATTCTTAATTTATTCCTACAGATGTCTTCACTCAATTTTTTTCTTGTTGGATTCCTTGAAAGGGAACTTTATTTCTTAATGAAAAACTCAGTGATGATGACTAAGCTGTCCTGGAAGGTATTTGGCATCTGTCTTCCTTGCAAAGTGTAATTGTAAGAGCAAGTTTATAGCATTCTTTTGTGTGTCCTCTGTTGAAATTATAGAACTTTTCAAACTATGATTTTCAAACAACAAATGTGAGGCTGTGTTTGTGAAAAATCTCTCAATAAAACACCAGTGAGTTCATGGATATTCCACGTAATATTGTTGAAAGTAGCCAGAGGTAATTTGTTGTTGCTATCTTTGGGGATTCTTCTAAATTTAAGCTGATGATCCTGATAACCCTTAAAGCTTTTTCCCATGGGGGGGCATGGGAAAAAATAATAATCAACCACATGTAAAAATGAATGCTATAGCATGGTAGTTGCTCATTTCTGCATGTGTTCAACATAGCAGCTGTGGGTATGTACAGAATAGTAGTTGCCCTGGTTTTTGCATGAACAAAATGGTGCCATTTTGTGTGTGTTCACTATGGTAGTCACTATTTCACTCTTACTCTTCCTCCAACAGCACCACCCCATTGTCCTGATGCCTGTTCCTCCGCATACCCAAACTAGGTAGGTGTAACTATCCTAAACTACTGAACCTCTGTAAGCTGTAATTTGCTACATATCTCCTTAAATCGCATTTTTTCCTTAATGCACATAATTGCACATGCAATTTACTCTAATATACGCTACTTATGCACTTTTTTTCTGTTTCTGTGCACATTTTCAAGTACTGATTTGATTGCATGGGTGTGAGCAGATCTGGAAAACAGTCAGGATAGCAATCTCATGTTGCCAAAAAAAGAGTGGGGGAAAGAAAAGGACAAATTGTAAGGGGAAAATAGATTGTGTAATAAGCAGAAAAGTGTAGATATTTGCGTTAGACACTATGCTTATCACATTTTATTCATGCAGTAATAAAAGTATTAGCTTTGTAAATGGGAAACACAACAGAAATTGTCATAGTCCCTGTTTTCTGAAAATATACTCCCTGCTGTGTGAAGACATTTGTCTTCCCTTCATAGCTGATGTTAGATTGTTTTTATTGTTTTTCCCCTAGTAATTGGTAATTGTCAGTGTTTATCTCGTTTTACTTTCTACTTCATTTTGTACACTGTTTGATGAGGCAAAATCTAGAAATACTTTAAAGTGATCTTTAAAAAATAACTTCTACCATTATGTTAGACAGTGAGTATTTAGCAAAATGACAAGTTGTAAAAAATGATTTTTAAGATGGTGAAGAATGTACCCTCCTGATAATTTTTTCAATGGAAAAGAACAGGAAGCTTAATCCCCTTACCTGGAAGAGGGGGGAATTAAGAATTAAAGTCTCAACTTTGCCCCACATATTTCTTGCATATATAAATCAGGGTTGAATGAGAAGATACCTGATACGATAGCTGGTTTTCTCTGACTGATTTTAGCCACTCTTCTAAAAATGGCATAGGGAAAATCCCTGGCTGAAATATTAACACATCCATAATCTCCATGGAATTTATAATTCTGGTCTATCTTGGAAGGTTTTTGTAAAGATTATTGAAACAAATGTAAAGCATTTTAAACCTATGAAAAGTTCTACTGAAATTATTACTTTTTTTAATGGAACTTGTAACAGACAAAACCCAACTTCAACATACATCAAAGAAGAGATGCCAAAGCATAGTAGTAGTAGGCTAATGCCAGTTTTATGGAGATGGGATGAAGTAAAACAAAAGTCTGGTTTGAAACAGTACACTTACATATTGGCTGTTGTCCCCAAATATAATTTTTTTTCAGTTACTTTCCTAAATGTAAACCAGGCAGAAGGATTTGGTTGCATCCCATTTCAATGACAGGAAAGTATGTTCTCCAAATTCCTTTTGCTCTTGAACTATAACATGTTTCTCCTTCATTTTCTTTCCTATAATTCTTACCCTGTAATATCATAACCTTTCTTTTCTCCCATAACAGCTACATTTTGGCATTTGGGATGATTTTTTCCCCTTTTAAGTGTAACCACAATGAGAAATGGTCTCCTCTTTTATCTTTCCATCAGTTGACCCAGTCACAGATGTAGTGATGATGCTGACCCAAGAGACATCTGAAGTTGGCCTCATGCGAGTCAGTATTTTAGTAGTAAAGGCTAGAAATGTAGTTCTGTCTTATGGTATGAGATAGTCTGCATCTCTGTAAGAGCTTTGGAGGACATTGCAATGATAGCGACAGATAGGATTCATTCAACTTCATTTTATGCCCATGATGTACTGGGGTTGATGCTGAACTTCCCACATATAGTACATCTGATGTTGGCCTTGTGTGGGTTGGTATTGTGACTTTGTGTAAAGTGGAAATACACCTCCATTTTGTGGTATTAGATAACTTGAACCTCCATAACAGCTCCAGAGAAGGCAAAATGGAATACATTCTGCTTCCCTTAGATGTCCATGATGTATTACATTCTCTTCTCAGAATTGTGCCCAGAGAAAAGGAGGAAGAATGGCTGTTGTTATCAGTGAGTCATTATAGATT
Source organism: Vipera ursinii (assembly GCF_947247035.1). Taxonomy (NCBI): domain Eukaryota; kingdom Metazoa; phylum Chordata; class Lepidosauria; order Squamata; family Viperidae; genus Vipera; species Vipera ursinii. The sequence goes on along the minus strand of NC_139516.1, from coordinate 137,019,005 downwards.
TGGGGTTTTTTTTGGGGGGGAGTTCCACTGCGCTGCTGTATTGTTGATCTTTTTGTTGAATGGAATGGTAACTTCTGCCTTGAAAAAGTGGGTTGTGTGGACCCTGTTTAAGTGGTCATTCTTGGACGGAATGCTCTTGATAACTGTCAAGTAGTTTCTAACCTTCCCTTTTTGGGAAATGTTGTTCAGAAATAATCAGTCTATACTTAATATGGACCCTGGACAAAACAAATTAACTAGACCCATTTCAGTCTGATTTCAGATCAGGATTTAGTGCTGAGAAAAGCTTGGCTATGCTTGTTGATGACCTGTGGTTGAGCAGGATAGACATGCTGTATCCATCCTTGTGCTTCTTGATCTCTCAGCAACTTTTGGTATCCAGCTGTACCATTTAACTTTAGTTCTTTTCCTTTCTCCAGGGCTGGCTTCAGTCAATGCTGGTTGAGAAAGACAGATCACTATCTAGGCCCTTTCTGTGTGGGATTCTACCCTTTCTCCTCTCCTTTTCAATTTCTCTATGAAACCGTTGGATTAATCTGCCAATTTGGGGTTCAATATCATCAGTATGCTGACGATACCCAATATTATCTTTGGAATGAAGCTGTTAAGGTTCTGCCCCAGTTCCAATCCTTTGAGTTAGAGCAGACAAAGAAACCAAAGCTACAAAGGCTAATGCTACTTTTATTATAGGGTTACAGCAAATAAAAATAAAAAAAAAAACTTGCAAGTCTGAATGTGCCTCCCTTGTCCCTGCCTTTATCCTAAATAGAACTAGGTATGCTCAAGTCTGAGATGTGATTTTTGTTTGTTTTTTTTTCAAATTACATTTCTATTTTGGGCTCAGATTTCTGTTGTCCGACCATTAATTTGGCTGCTGTTCTTCTTCTTGTATCTCAATGTTATCCTCACAGCTCATTACACCTAGTGGCTGGGGCTTGGTAGATTTGGATGGAGAGTAACTGTGTACAGATAATTTGTGAATCACACCATTTTTTTTCAATAGTTATCATAAACTGGAATTAGATGCAAAGGAAAGATAAAAAAGTAATTTTCATTCACCAGCTGGAGAGAGTGTTGGTTAAATCAAGAAGGGTGAGAGTACTTGTTTGGTGCATAAAAGTTCAGCTTATGGAAAAGTTAAATCAGATGTCTGTGTGGAAACATCTTTTGAATTTAGAGAGATGCAATATTTCTGCAGCTAAACATGGATTAGATTTATGCTCTGAGATTGCCACAATGTTATCTTCAGAATTAAGATAATGGAGACTCACTTTCCCACTTCTGGAATGATGTTTCAACCTTGAAAAGAATATAAGCTGCCCAAGCAAAAATAACAGTATATTTTTTTTCTGGTGCAGCTGCTGCCAGACAACTGCTCGTTTTAGCATCTAGTTGGATAGGAAAAGAGATTATTTCTCCATTTTTTTCCCCTAGGGTATCTACCATCTGTTTTTTCTTGTATTTTTTTTTAAAAAATCCAAACTCTTTCTTACTGAGAAAGGAAATGTGCCAGCTTTATTCCAGTTTATTTTAAAATTAGTTTTTCAGTGTCTAGCAATTTGATTCAAACAATATTAAACAAAAGTGCACTAGTTTAGGATTTTAGTTCATATTGTACTGACAGTTCCAATAGCTAGGTAAGAAGGTTTTAAAAATCAGGATGTTACAGTGATCAGAATACCAGACTAGTCTTAGAGACACCTGGATTCATATCCCACTTATCCATGATGCTCATTGGGATCATGATCTTCAACCTAACTAGTTTCAGATCTGCTGGTATAATTGCAATATATTATCATCCAAGGTAATTTGTTAGAATTTCACTAGAAAATGATCATATATTTAAATTGACTGATTGATTTGATTTTTGTGGGGATTTGGAAATTTGATTCTGGGCATCTTATAACATAAAATATAAAATCCAATAAACAATATCAACAATAGTGTAAAAGCATTTTCTGAGGACAAATCCAATAAACACCCAACAATGATAAATCATGGTACATTTAATTTCCCAAGCACCATACCCTGGAAATAAGCCAGGTCTTCAGTGTTTTACAAAAGGACTGGCACAGTTGGGCTGAACTAATTATGGGAGGGAATGCTGTTGCAGATATCAGGCACTATGACAAAAAAGGTCCATTTTTGCTCTACAAAAATAGAACTAAAAGCAAACAAAGTATTTCTAGCTGTTAAGGACACATTCCTTTTTTGATTCCTGAGAAAATAAAATTAACACCAGTGAAAGCATCTTTCAGCATGGGTCAGCATTCTAAGTACACAAATTCAAGTTGAGATGATTCACGGCTATATGTGTGTGTAATGGAAAAAGTGAAGCTCAATTGATAAACTACACTCAGACCAGTGGTGGGATTTAGCCGGTTCTCACCAGATTGGCAGAACCAGGAGCTAATTTTTTATTACCCAGGACCAGAATGGACTTCCAGAAGTGGCATCCATACAAACAACCGGTTGTTCACATATTTGAATCGCACCACTGAATCGCACCACTGACTATAGGTTGAAAATCATTTTAATTCAAAATTGATTTAGAAGTCAGTAGAAAAAGGAACCAGACGAAGCAACTACTTTGAAATTAGGTTGCTTCTTGCTTCCTGACAAACTGCCCTTTTGAATAAGCCATTGGGTGGCTTTTCCATCAGTAATTTCTTCTTCAAATGGGGTTTTACAATATCTGAACTTTATGACTCAGCGACTGAAACCTGATTCTGCTGATAATTTCCCTACAAAATGAACTGGATTCTAAACATTCACACATAAAGAATATTGACATAGGCTCTCTCCATGATTTAGGATCCTAGACTATTTTGTTGGAGTGTGGGTGTCAGATCTCCAAACCCTTATTGTATTCCTTGCATACGTGCTCTTGTTTGGGGCCTGCCATTCTTTTGGGAGGGGAGATTTGCTTTCTCTTGGGATAACTTTCGCTTTCTACTTTTCCTCTCCTGCCTCTATCCACTTGAAAGAACAATGTGTCTCTCTTATCAGGGAGACAGTTATGGAGAAACGAAACTGGAGAAGACCTTGAGATGTGGACCTATTGTGCCAGTTACCCAAATATTGTGCCACCTGTGCATTGGTTGAATTTCAAATGAGCATTATGAATTTGGTGGGAGGAGGAAGATTACTAGTTTAATTATACAGTTTAAGTGGGATTTTCCCCAGATCTTGCCTTGACTTCCCTACTGTCACTAACCCCTAATAAAAGTTCCTTTTGAGAAAATGCCCATTTCAAGATTTCTGCTTTCTTGGGTGGTTAGCTGAGGTGGGTCCTTACAGTGGGGTAGGAATCAATATGTAAAACCATCTCCCTTCTTCATAGCACCACCAGTTTAAATCTAGGTGATAAAAAGCAATAACACAACCACTCTCTTTATTTGTAATTAAGATTTCAGGTAAAATATTGTCCAAAAATGGCTTGGAGGTATCACTCTGGAATTGAGGTATGGTAGAGGCAGAGTACTGATCTTAATGCATACAAATGCACTGTGGATATATTCTACAGCTTTGAACACTAAGGAAGAAGATAATGAGAATCACATTTTGTTACTGAAATATGATAAGATTTTTTTTATCAGATATAAGCATTCAACCAAAAGAGTTATTCTTCTTACAATAAAAGATGAGGGAACTTTTGTAAATTAGACTTTCTTTGATTTGGACAGGGCATTTATTCTCTTGGATTTTACTCTCCAGGAAGTAGAGTGATGAATTAAACAGAATATATGCATATTGTTTAACTCTATTTTTAATGCATATATAAAACAGTTCATCATTGCTGGAATGAAAAAGAGATTGAAAAGTTGGTAGACCCAAGAGCATAACTGATTTGCTCAGGCTGCTTCAATAAGGAAGTTACTGTCTTTCACTTTCTGAATAAATTGTGCTAAGGTACAAATAAGTATGCACAAAAGCTTAACTCATTGATTTTTTAGCACCAGATGGACTTGAACTTCTCTATAAAATGCAATGTATAATAAAATATAACTAAATCAGGACCTGAATCCAGTGCCATTTAATACCACTTCAGTCAAGCACCATATTTGTCCAAATCGGAAGATGTAGGCATAAAAGAAATATCTCTACAATGCAAACTGAACTGAGTTGGAAAGCAGTGTGAGTGACAGAACACTGCTGCATTATTTTCCATGTTATAGCCTTTCCTCTCTAAAAAAAACCAGAATATAAACAGTGGAAGTACAAGATGAAAACAAACAAATCAAGGGAGTAACATATTTTAATTACAGGGATATAATAATGGTAGTACTTTTAATATAATATATAATAATGGTAGCAGAATGCCAGCATATAGCCCGGATCTGCAAGGATGAAGTCAGGAAAGTTAAGGGTCAGAACAAACTAAGACTTGCAGCAAATGCCAACAAAAAGGTTTCTTTCACCGTGTAAAAAACAAGAAAAAAAATCAAGGAAGCAATTGGTCCACTAATGGGAGAAGATGGCAAGGAGGTGGCAGGCAGCAGTGAGAAAGTGAAGGTGCTTTATTCATTCTTTGCTTCTCTCTTTACATAATAGGAAAAAATAGCCCAACCTCCCAAAAACAGAATCATAAAAAAAACAGACTAGGAATAGAAATTAAAACAGGCAAAAAAAAAGGTAAGACAACGCCTGTCTGCCCTAGACAAGTTCAAATCATTAGGACCAGATGGATTACATTCCAGAATTCAGAAGGATCTGGCAAATGAGATCTTGGAACCATTGAACTATATCTTTCAAAGATCCTGGATCACCAGGGAAAAACCAGAAGACTGGAAAAGAGCTGATATGGTTTCCATCTTCAGAAAAAGAGAAAAAATAGCTAGGAAATTACAGAACAATCAATACCTGGGAATATCCTAGAAAAGATAATCATCTAGAAGCAAGCCAAATTATAACCAGAAGCCAAAGTGGATTTGTCAAATGTAAAAGGTGTGATTAAACACAATATGCTCTGGTATTTTAGTAGTCATTTAGGACACAAGAGCAGACTCTGTCACTGATGGGGTGTTTCCAATACTAATGAAGAAATATTGAGTGGGAACAATCCCTATAATATTTTACACAATCTGCTGAAGCTACTTTATTGTTGCTGGCTTAAACTAGAAACATGGTGGTCTATTAAACACCTGTGGGCAGGAATTGAACTCTCATTATGGGCATCTACCAGCTTTATTACGCTTGTGTTTGATCATAGCCCAGTTCTTCAAAAAAAAAGTGATGGAAAGTATACTGAAGCATCTTTGACTTTATCCTTTATAAGATATTTTCTTTCTAATACAGTACAGTATTCTCCCAAAGGTGCTGGGTCTGCTTTTTTTCAGATCAACCAAATATTAATCCATTGGCTGTGATAAGAATTGACTGACTTCATGGCTGAATGGAGTAACTGGTCCCAGCTGGCTTTCATGCCCAAGATAGGACTAGAACTCACCTCAGTTGGTTTCTAGCCTAAAGTCTTAACCATTAGACCAAATTGGGTCTCAAAGATAAATGTTATAATACCTTAATACTAATACAATTTATATTAATATTATACTAGTATACCAGTGTATTTATACTAGTATAAATATTATTCTAGTGCTATACTTGTGTTACTTATACTATTTTGACGTTAAGGAGAGCACTATAATTCTGTTCTGTACCAGCCTGCTACCGGCCCTGCAGAAAAGGCAGGGACAACCCCTTTTACAAGAAGGCAAGAGGCTGGAATTAAGCTTGCCAAATTTATTAACATAAAAACACAGAGCAAAGAGAGCAAACACGAACCATGAAACAGGAGCTTTTCAAGTGGTTGCCTTCAGCAAACCAGCCCTCCCACACATTCCCCTTTTATACAGTTCAGGGCGTGGCTTCTCTCTGCCTCATTCCGAGGTGCCCCATTGCCTTCCTCTGTTTACTCCTGATTGACTGCCTCCTGCGTCGGGCGTCCTTGAACAGGGCCAGCTGTGGGTCATCTTCATCCACGCTTTCAGGCTCACACAGCTGGGTCTATGTCGTGACCAGGTGGGAGGGGCCCGGCTGAGGGCTCTGCAGAGCCTCAAGGCCATCATCAGCAAGCTCTTCAACACCCCCCTCCTCCTCCTCTGAGTCGTCCGACCCAACTGCCGAACCCACAGGCTGACCCTGAATCACAACAAATTCAGAGTATCCAAGCAGCAACTATAAGATTAATTTCCTCTGGTTTTTCCATCCAAAAAAATCTGAAACGGGGTGGTAGGGAGGAAGGTTTGCCAGAAACTTCATCTACCATGGATATCTTTTGCATTCATGACATGCTGACAAATGATAGAAAGCTATGATTAACTGAGGCATGAATATAAATTGAAGATGCTTCTACTGCAGGTCACCAACAAAGTGAATTGGAAAGCAAGATGACAATCATAGATTATATTTGGTATTTTCACCCAGAAGGCTTTCCTTGTTCGAAGAGCAATAGACTTCGAAATTCAAAAAATGTAACATGAAACTCTGAGCTTATAATAAATCAATAATATGTTTCTTTTACTTTTCAGTGCCTTTCACTTTTAAAAGTATTTTGAAATTGCCTCTGTGTAAATTACAATTTTGTATAATTTTACTAATTCATAAGATCAAGTCAAAGGATGGAGAATATGTTTACATACAAAATAAAGTTTTTAAAAAATCAGACTATAAAGGACTTAAAGGGATTTTATATTTTAAAATAGGTAGTACGTTGTTTCCTGGCAAAACTAAAGTGAATGATTCAACCTGACCTTTTCTTTTAAAAGTTAAGTAAAAGATTTTGGGCAAGAATTCTTACACCTTTCCCATTCATTTCTTCTTTTTGTACTATTGGCTTGTCTTCGTGGAATCTTTTATAACATTGCCTTATTTCTTAGTTTTATATTCACCTTTCCACCAAGAGATGGCTCTTCCTTCGTTTTTTATCTCCACAACTACCCTGTGAAGTAGACTGTGGTAAGAGGAGCCTAGAATTATGTAAAATTGAGATGGGTGTCTAGATGTTTCTCCTGCATCTAATATTTTATTTCAAATGCCTTTTCTTATTAAAGAGTTTTACAAAAACAAAATTTTAAAATACATCCCAAAATCCCACCCACCCCAAACCACCCCCCTTCCCCCCACTTCCCAGAGCTAAATACAGGGTATAATTATAATAATCATATTCTAGCTAAAAACTATCCATAATATAAAATTAACCAAATTCATAATGTGCTTTAACTCCCCTTTAACGTAAATACATACAAAGTACTAACACTAAAATTAATAACAATATCCCTCTAAAATCTACTCAGAAGCTAAATGGAACTTTTTAGTCCCACATTTATTCTGAATATAATCTATCCATCTCCTCCAAACTGAAATATATCTTTCTTGTGAATGATCCTTCAAGTAAGCAGAAATCTTAGACATTTCTGCAAGATTTGAAACTTTAAACACCCATTCTTCTTTTGTAGGCAAACTATCCTTCTTCCAATATTGTCCCACCAGTAACCGTGCTGCTGTTATCAAATTCAACATCAAACTGGTTTCTTTAACATCACAATCTAGAACAAATGTCTTTTTAATCACACACACACACACACACACACACACACACACAGACTCTGTCTGTCTGTCTGTCTGTCTGTCTGTCTCTCTCTCTCTCTCTCTTTCATCTATATTGTATTTATTTTTGTACCTTTGAGTCAGTTTTTACCCATGCCTGGGGAAGTCCATATAGTTTCCTTGCAAAAATTTCACTACATTCTTCAAGGTCACCCACATGTGCATATACTAGTTGTTTTTTTTTCCTGTTTGACTAATTAAGACAAGGGGTGTTGTGATGGGGCAGGCAGAGAGAGAAAGATGATGGAATAGATTATTACTGGTTTCTAGATAGAAAGAAAATACAACAAAATATACATTATACATTTAAAAGTTAACAGATTGTGTGTGTCTCTCTGTGTGTGTTTGTGTGCACACATACATATTCTTATATATAAACAGTGCTTAACTTACAACCATTTGTTTAGTGACTGTTCAAAGTTACAATGGCACTAAAAAAGTGAACTAGGAACATTTTTCACACTTACAGCTTTTGCAGCATCCCCTTGGACTCATGATCAAAATTTAGAAGTTTGGCAACTGGCATGTATTTATGATAATTGCAGTGTCCTGAGAACATGCGATCACCTTTTCTTACCTCCTGACCAGCAAAGACAATGGGAAAGCCAGATTCACTTAAGAACCATGTTACGGGACTTCCGGTGGCAGCGCGGCGCCGAAGACAGCCTCCCCTGGCTGCCCGCGGCTCAGCTGTTTGTTTTTTCGCCCGAAACAGCGCCGATCAGCTGTTCGGGCGAAATTGAAGCCCCCTCCTCGGGAGAAGAGGAGGGGCTGAGGCCCCAGGTAGGGGTAGAGTTCTCCGAGGCCGCCTGAGCTTGGAGCTTGGGCGGCTGGAGGATTGAACTCCCCCGAAGCCTGGGTTGCTCCCAGCTGGCCGTCGTCTCTGCTCCGAACTTCTTGGAGCAGAGCCAGGCTTGGAGCCACTTCTTGGAGCGAACCATCCCTGCCTGAAGAAAGGACTATGATTTAAAGGAGCAGGCAGAGCGGTACAAGAGGGAAAGGTGAAGAGGATTATTTTACTATACTCTCGAGTTTGTTGGACTTTCTAAACTTTAAGTGAAAGTGCGTCATAATTGAGGACTAAAAGATGGCGGCTAAACCTCCCCCTAAAACTCTTCGGAGTGGTGGATCCTCGCAGGTGCAACAATCATCACTACAGGCGCTGCACACTCCTGAAGTGCTGACATCGAAGGATTTGCGAGATGCTCTGGATAAACATGCCCAGGTACTTTTGGAATCAATTAATCAATCAATTGCTGATAAATTTGCACAGATGGAGGAGAAATTGGAGAAACTGGAGGAAAGAATGGAAGAAAGGATGGAACAGAAGTTCAGCGTGATGAAAGTAGACATTTTGTCTTCAGTGCATAAAGTGGCGGAATGTGTGGAAGATTTAGATGAAAAAATGGATGATTTGGTTCAAAGGAATGCTATATTAGAAGTAAAAGCACGGGAGAATGAAAATGCAAGAGACAGAATGGATAGGGAGTTAAGCCTTGCCCAATTTTACCAGATGCAGTTTGCTGTCAGAATCAGAGGTTTAAAAGAGAATATTAAAGAAGATTTAAAGCAGCTGATCTCTGAGGCTCTCGAAGGGGTATTGAACCAGCCAGCATCTGAAATAAGAGCAGCTATGGATAAAGTGTTTCGGGTGAATTCATGGATTGCTAGACAGAGAAAGTTGCCTAGAGATGTGGTGGTTTACTTTGCAAAAAGAGAAATTAGAGATCAAGTGATACAAGCTGCCTACGATGCTAAAGTCGTGATTGCTGAACAAGAAGTCTTGGTTTTAAAAGAAATTCCTCCAAGGATTTTAAGGGGAAGGAAGGACTATTCATTTCTTGTGCATGAGCTTAAGCAAAGAGATATAAGATTCAGATGGGAGATTCCAGAAGGGCTGATGGTGATGCATGAAGGTAAAAGGTACAGCCTGATCACTGTGAAACAAGCGCGTGATTTCTACAATAATGTCTTAAAAGCAACCCCATTAACGCTTCTGGAAGCTGGAAAGGGATCTGGAGAAGAAGAACAACAACCGGAGGAAACAGAGGAAAATGGTGCTGGAGGAGATCAAGCTACAATTTCTTTGGATGATCCTAGAGAGCAAAGAGTGACGCGTGCTGCTTTAAGACGAGCAAAGAAAATAAAAGAACAAGATCAGCAAAAGTCTTCAGATTCTTCACAACGCATTCATAGCCAAGCTGTGGGAGGAGCACAGCCTAAAGAAATTACTCCTATCAAAGCTGTGGTCCAAGAGCTTTTTGAGGATATACATGGCAACTAAATTTTTAACTTGGAATGTTAATGGACTAAATTCACCGCAGAAGAGGAAGAAAGTTTTTCAATATTTAAAACAATTTAAGATAGATGTTATATGTCTGCAAGAAACGCATATTAGAGTTTTGGATCAAAAGTATTTAATGAACTCGAGACTGGGTACGCAATTTGTTGCTTCTGCAGAGAATAAGAAAAATGGAGTGGTTGTTTATGTTAAAAGTGCCTTAACAGCGGATTTAATTGAAGCAGATAAGCATGGAAGATATGTTATGATTGAGTTGTTGTTAGAAGGTAAAAAGACGCTTTTAGTTGGACTATATGCACCAAATCAACAACAAGCTGACTTTTTTAGTTTACTTCACACAAAGCTTACCCAGTTGGATTATAAATCTTTTATTTTTGTGGGGGACTGGAATGGAGTTATGGATGTACAGTTGGATAAGGCTGGAGCTTTTAAGCGCATTCCAAGTCATGCTAGACTGCCTAAATCTTTTTTTGAAATGAAGGATGACCTGGAATTGCGAGATATCTGGCGTGAGAGACACTTGCAGGAGAAGGATTATACTTTTTACTCTGATAGACACCAATCTTTTTCGAGGATTGATTTTATTTTGTCGACTAATGATTTATTTTTGAGAACTAAAAAGGTGAAGATTTGTGCAAGAACTATCTCTGACCACAGTCCAGTTTGGTTGGAGATTGATAAGGAAAAAAGAGATAGGCGCTCATGGCGTGTGAATGAGAATTTGTTTAGAAACCAGAGAAATGTGGAAGAATGCAAACAGCGGATGAAGGATTTTTTTGAGATTAATATGAACAGGGGTACCTCTATGGATATGGTTTGGGATGCTAGCAAGGCCTATATGAGAGGGGTGTTGATACATATGAATAATAGACATAGACGTGTAGTGGAGAATAGAAGGAAAGAACTGGAGAATGAAATAAAGGAAAAAGAAAAGGCTTTGATTTTGAACCCAGAGGATGTGAAGATCAAGGAGGCTATTAGATTGTTAAGAGGACAATTTGATAAATTAATGGCTGATCAAGTGGCAACCAATCTGCGGTTTGCTAGGCATAATACTTTTTGCAATGCCAATAAACCAGGCAGATGGTTAGCTTATAGACTGAGGAAATAACAAAGGGCATCTAATATAGATAAGATTGAGTATAAAGGAAGGGTCGTGTTTCAACAGAATCTTATTAAGGATGCTTTTGTGGATTTTTATTCGAAATTATATACTAAAGAGGACATTAATGCAAAAGATATTGATACGTACTTGGAGAATGCTAGCATCCCGGTTCTTACGCAAGTACAAAAAGAGGGGATTAATCAGCTGATTACAGAAGAAGAAATTTTTACAGCTATTAAGGAACTGATGGTGGATAAAGCACCAGGCACGGATGGCTTGACTGCGGCCTATTATAAAAACTTACAATTAGAGATGATAAAACCGTTAAAGGAACTGTTCCAGACAATCCAGAAGGGGGGAAAGGTGCCACCGTCTTGGAGAACAGCTTTTATTTCTTTGATTGCGAAGGAAGACCAGGATGCTACTTTAGTTAAAAATTATAGACCGATATCGCTTTTAAATACAGATTATAAGATATTTGCTAAGGTTTTGGCTAATAGATTGATGAGGGTTCTACAACAGGTGGTTCATGGGGATCAAACGGGGTTTATTAGTGGTAGACAAATGAAAAATAACGTGAGACATATAGTTGATGTGTTAGAGTTTTTGGAAAGGCACAACCAGATCTCTGCAGCGCTAATCTTTTTAGATGCTGAAAAGGCTTTTGATCAATTGAATTGGCAATTTTTGTTGAAAGTTTTAGACAAAATGGATTTTGGGGAAAAATTTCTACAACCGATTAGGGCATTATATCAAAAACAAACTGCCCGTATTATAGTTAACAATAGCCTGACAACAGCATGTAATATTGAGAAGGGCACAAGGCAAGGGTGTCCGCTATCGCCCTTGTTATTTGTGTTAACATTAGAGATATTATTGGTTAAGATTCGGAATTCGGAAAAAATTAAGGGGATACAAGTCGGAGATCAGGCCTATAGATTGAGAGCATTTGCAGATGATCTGGTTGTTACAGTGACCCAGCCAGAGAACTCTGTTGTGGACCTGATGGAGATAATAACACAATATGGGAAGGTTTCTGGATTTAAAGTAAACATACAGAAAACTAAAATTTTGGCTAGAAATATGACAGTTTCACAGAAGGCTCTCTTAGAAGGATTAACTGGATTTGAGATTGTTAAAAGGGTTAAATATTTGGGGGTGACTTTGTCGCCCTCTAATACAAAGCTATATAAAAATAATTATGAAAAACTATGGGGGGAAATTCAAAAAGAATTGGAGAGTTGGGAAAAATTGCAATTGTCTTTGTTGGGACGGATTGCAGCAGTGAAAATGAATGTCCTGCCCAAATTTTTATTCTTATTTCAAATGATACCGATTCTTAAGAAAGATTTTAATTTGGAGGAATGGCAGCGTGGTATCAATAAATTTGTCTGGGCAGGGAAAAAGCCACGAGTTAAACTTAAGATTATGCAGGATACTCGTGAGAGAGGTGGCCTTAAATTGCCTAATCTTAAATTATATTATGAAGCTGCTGCATTAGTAGGAATAAGCGATTGGATTAATTTGACGCAACCGAGGTTATTAAATCTTGAGGGCCATGATTTGTTGTTTGGCTGGCATGCATATTTGTTGTATGATAAGAAGGTAGATTCCGTGTTTAGGATGCATATTTTAAGACAGGCACTGCTGAGAGTTTGGAAGAAGTACAGATACAAGTTAAGCAGCAAGATACCATTGTGGGCAATTCCAAAACACGCAATAGAAAATATACATGCTGGTTTCAAACACGATGAGACTACTTACAAGGAAATTTTAAGTTTGGAAAGGAATGTTTGGTGCCTGAAATCATATAATTTCTTGCGAGAAGAGAAGGTTGTTCAAACTTGGTTTCAATATATTCAGTTACGGGCCAGGTGGAAAGAAGACCAGAAAAATGGATTTGTAATGACTGATGAAAATTTGATAAAGCAAATTAGAAATCAGGGACCAGCACATATTAAACGGATATATCTTGCATTGATAGAGATTGATTCAGAAACAGAGCTGGTTAAGGATTGCATGATAAAATGGGCCCAAAACATTCAGGAAGTTATTACAATGGACACCTGGGAAAAGATTTGGGTGAGGAATGTAAAATTTACACAAGCTCAAAATTTAAGAGAAAATTTTTACAAAATGTTTTATAGATGGCATTTAGATCCTAAAAAGCTTGCAAGTATGTATCCGAATTATCAGCCTAAATGTTGGAGGTGCGGTGATGAAGATGCAACATATTTTCACATATGGTGGACTTGTAAAAAGGTTAAGGCTTTTTGGATAAAAGTCTGGTGGAATATGCAGAAGGTTTTTAAACGGAGGATAAAGTTTTGCCCACAATTTTTTTTGTTGGGAATAATTGTTGACGCTACAGTTGTGGACTCCAAGCTGATGCTGAACTTAGTTACGGCAGCAAGACTTTTGATAGGTCAATATTGGAAGAAAGAGGAACTGCCGACTATACAAGAGTGGATTTTAAAGGTTTCTGACCTGGCAGAGATGGCGAAGATTTCGGCCTATTTGAAAGATCATTCGCAAGAACATTATATTATGGAATGGAGAAAATGGATTGAGTTTATCCAGAACAAGTATAGGGTTAAGAAGTTTTATGTAGCATTCGAATAAGTCTTCCTTCGCTTAGTTTTTTCTTTTTTCTATTTTAGTTTCTTATATATATTTAATATTGTTAAGGCTTGTTTTATCCTATACAAGCTAGAGAGTAATGGATTTTAGAACTTGTAATTGTTAGTATATGGCTGTTTATGATTGCTTTTATATATATATATACCTTGTATTTAGCTCTGGGAAGTCGGGGGGGAGGGGGGGAGGGGGGGAGGGAGGGGGCGAGGAGGGAGGGGGGGAGGGGGGGAGGTAGGGGGGAGGTAGGGGGGGAGGAGGGTGGGGGAAGGGGGGGTTCTTTAAAGGAAAACTGTATTGTAAAACTTTTCAATAAAAAAAAAAGAACCATGTTACTAACTTAACCACTCTAGTGATACACTTAACAATTGTGATAAGAAAGGTCATAAAATATGGCACAACTTACTTAACAACTGTCTTGCTTAGCAACAGAAATTTTGGGCTCACTTGTGGCTGTAAGGACTACCTGTTATAGTTGCAGATGGTCTAAATCGGGTCTGCAACCTTGACAAATTTAAGACTTGTGGCTGAGGAATTCTGGGAGCTGAAGTCCACAAGTCTTAAAAGTTGTCAAGGTTGCAGACCCCTGGTCTAAATCACTAATAACTAAGGATCATTCAGCCCAGAGCAGCACGACTGAATTGAGGTATGGCTTTGTCTTGACAAATGTGAACATTTTTTAAAGTAATTTTACACAGAAGTCATCAATCATGATAATGAAGAGGAAGCTACTTTCAGTCGCTACTGAACATTTTAATAATTACAATAGGCGAAAAAAAGACATGACAAGATAATATTTGGATGGACATAAATCAGCAGTAAGTCATTTATAGCTTTTTGTCATATGCTTCCAAAAACCAATTTACACATAGCTGTGATATACTAATCTTTGAAATATCATTTTATAATAATCTGGAAGAAGAAAATAGAGGAAGATCAACTGGAAATAGGTTAATATGTTGAGTAGAATAGCTAATGAAACTTTAAGGGCTGATCTCATAAAACTAGTCTTATTTGACAACAACAACAACAACAACAACAATAATAATAATAATAATAATAATAATAATAATAATAATAATAATAATAATATGCTTTTTTGTAAAAAAAAAAAAGGTGCCGGAACTCACACGTCATACAACCCACCTTGCCTACCCTACAAGGTACCATCCAAAAAAGGTGCCGGAACTCCATTCTGAGCGTTCTATGACAAAAAAGCTATTATTATTATTATTATTATTATTATTATTATTATTATTATTATTATTATTATTATTATTATTATTTCCAATATGATTACATTAGGAAACAAAAGTAATTTCCTTGCATTTTTTTAGCTTTTTGCATGTTATTTTTTCTTATTACTTCTTTTTCCCATCTTTGTTTTCACATTCCAAGGTGATTTATGATATTTCCCTTGATTTTAGTGAAATCGCTTGTGATATCATTTTTGTATCCCTTTGAGTTAGTCTTGCTTCCTGACAATTGCCTGAAACAAGTCCCTGAATTTCTCTTGGCAAGATTTTGGAAGTAGCTTGCCATTTTTCGTTTCTGAAGGCCACTCAGTTTTTTTTTTGTCTCTGTGTGTGTGTGTGCCTAAGGTGGAAATAGAATTCCCAGTCTCCTGGGAATAAAAGTGGCTTTCATAACTATTTTAAGTTTCTTGAAATTATGAAAATCAAGTTTTTTTAAAAAAGCAATCTAGAAAGGAACTTAAACTTGAATGGTTCTAATCAGTGGTGGGATTTAGCCGGTTCACACCACTTCGGCAGAACCGGTAGCTATTTTTTTGTTGCCCAAGCCCAGAATGGACTTCCGGAAGCGGCATCCTCACAGAGGACCCATTGTTCATATATTTGAATCCCACCACTGGTTCTAATTAAAGACAGCAGTTTCAATACAGCAGAGAGGTTCAAAAACTTCCAAAGACTAGGGAATTACCTTTCTTCCCACTTTTCACTTTAACCTTTCTTGATTATACTTTATTATAGAAGCACAGAAATAAATCAAGGTGAACTTATAAAGGCCCCTGATTGTGATTATTTTATATACTAACTTTTGACATTTTTGCTATTGAATGGAGAATTGCTGCTAACTCAACCTTTTCCAAGATGATATCCTGCCTAAATTTGGGGCATTATAACCTCCTTTCACCTGAACGAACAAAGCCAGTGGTTAGAGATGATGGCAGAAGTAGTCTAAAAGAGGGAGCTTATAAATGAACTCATGCAGATTTGTAAGGCATAGCTTATTTCAACACGGTATCCTGAATCAATTATCATTACCTGACTTCACAGATGTTGATCCATCCAAGTGTGACATGACTGACTACTCTCTGTGGGAGAAATATGTGAATAGTCTCTCTCTCTCTCTCTCTCTCTCTCTCTCTCTCTCTCTCTCTCTCTCTCACACACACACACACACACGCACACATAGAAACACACACAGAGAAACTACTGCAATTTCTGAAAGTATTCAAACTTTAAACTCTGGGTGAATTTTCTTCTATGCCAGCATTTATAAGACATTGTTTAGGAGCAAACTCATGCTCTCTAGAACACGGCAACATCCTTTAATAATATTTTCATTGGAAATGGCTGTCACTTCAGTTGGTGGATATTATCACTGTGTTTGTGAAAATGTTAGAAATTTGAATTTGCTGAACTACTTAAAACAATGAAGCCATTTCACATAAATGCAAACTGTTTCAATGTTATGTAAATGTTTTGTTCTGTTTAAGGCATTTATTTTGTCCACATGCAATCACATGCAGACCAAATACAATATACTTATGTTTCTCATAGTGATCAATAACACCAATTGCATTATCTCTAATCAGTTGGTACACATCAGCTAATATACTTGTGTATCAGTTGATACACAAAAGTAAATTGAGTTAAAAGAAATTATGTGAAAAACAATTCAAATTCTCAGATTTTTTTCCCATTTAGATGGACACATGTAGAGAAGGAATAGCACACGAAATAATTAATTCTAGCAATGGGTTGATGCACATGTCCAGTATATAAATGAGATCACCAGCATTTATGTCAATCAATTACTTGATGCCTAGAAGTGGAAGCAGATCATTTCACCCAATTTCTTTCTTTCAACTTTTGAGCAAATCAGTAAAGCATGCAACAAATATAGTCAAGATGTAATCAAAATATCAATTTACATTTGAAGAATGACCTATATAGGACAGAATGAACTCATGGAAAAAAATAGAATATGTGTAAAGAATATCTATTATAATTCATCACACAGGAAGTGCAATATCAGATCAAGCTTTTTTTTTTAAGAAAGCTTGGTTACAACTTGATTCATAAGCATCCCCAGGAAGGGAAGTTGGAAAAGTGACAAAAAGTATGTTGTGACTCACAACCTGCCCCTTAAGTCCTTGTGTATGATGTCACAATATAAGTCTGGAGGGTGGAGTTTTCATCTCAGCATGGGGTTTATCAAGGTAGTGTCATTGTGGTAAATAACAGATACCTATGGGGTAAAAGGGACATGGTGGCTCAGTGGATTAGGACGCTGAGCTTGTCGATCAGATGGTCAGCAGTTTGGCGGGTTGAATCCCGAGTGCCGCGTAGCAGAGTGAGCGCCTGTTACTCTTCCCAGCTTCTGCCAACCTAGCAGTTCAAAAGCACGTACTGTAAAAATGCAAGTAGAAAAATAGGGACCACTGTGGTGGGAAGGTAACAGCTTTCTGTGCACCTTTGGTGTCTAGTCATGCTGGCCACATGACCACGGAGATGTCCTCGGACAAGCGCTGGCTCTTTGGCTTTGAAACAGAGATGAGCACTGGCCCCTAGAGTTGGAAACGACTAGCACACATGTGTGGGGGAACCTTTATGTTTACCTTTATGGGCTATTAGTTAAGATTATGCTAAATGATCTTAACATGATAAGTATATACAATATATACCGTGCAAGTAAAATTTTCGGCAAAATGTATTTATGGGTTTTGTGTGTGTTGGACATATATCTGTCTTGTTGAAACAATCAGTATAATTGCAGGAATGAACTATTTAGATGCACGAAACTTCATTTTGTCACGTTGTTCCCTTATTCATGTCATTTTGTATTCTTTGGTATTTCACAGAAAGTTCCTTAGAACTTAACATTCAGAAGCCCTATTTTTTCCAGCTTATTATCATTAGCACTATTTAAGAAATATGGTCTAGGTCTGATAATATGTTAACTACCAAACTAAAATAACAAAATGTAAGGCATCTCTTTTTCATTTACCCTTTAATTTGATTCTTATTTCTCCTTTCTTTCTTGATCTCAAGAGACATGCCCTACAACGGTGCCTCCTACAACATCACTTCAACCCCATGTGACTGGTTTGGCTGAAAGACAGGACCCATGAAGTTAATGAAGTTAGCACTTGCTGTACCAGTGGAACCTATTTCAATTTGTATGAACCCTTCTCTTTAGGTTTCACTGTATGTCTTGAATACCCGGTAAATAAGTAATGTCTTTATATTGACACTGAAAACACATCTTAATGAAGCCGTAGAAAACTATTAAGAAAACCAGGGAGGCTGAAACTTGTCTAAGCATAGTTGTGTTGCCCTCAGATTTCTACCCCTGAAAAGAACTCTGCTATTCATAAGTGTACTCATTTGACTCCATTGTATAGACAAGGCGTTATATTATTTCTAATACGTAATCCAGGAAATGCTAAATCCATTCAAACAATTCTTTGGAGCCTTTCTGAGAAATCCACTTGACAAGCCAGCTCGTTCTCTCCCAAGAATGTGAACTTTGCAAAGGATTGATTTTCAACCATAGTTGGCAAGATGGAGATGGAATAAAAATCAAAGAAATGATATAATCCCCGTTGGAAGATTTTGTAGAAATGCATTCAAGGGGAGAACAGAAAAATAGGAAATAACACCAAAACTTTACAGAGAAAATAAAGTTGTTCAGAGAAGTTATACAATTCATATATTTTTGGAGGGGCTATCTTTACAGATCTAAGTATTAAAAGTGAATGATTGTTGTGATGATCTTTTTTCCCCACGACACATTGATCATTATTTAACATCTCACATTAGCTAGGCAAAGTTGCTCTTCAATTTGCCTAGAGGTTATGCTTGGTAGTAAAAAAAATAGAAGCAATTTCTTTCAATTCACATTCTGATTGAAGTTTGCATCAAAATCATTTAACCCAAAATATAGCCATCAGAATATGCAAACTGAAATGCAGATACCATTTCATAGTCATACTTCTCAGATATTTGCTCTGCAGTTTTTTTTAACAAATGCTTACAATTATGCATATATTAAGAATTGGGTTCAAAAATCCATTAATGGAAAAATACAAAATATTTTAAGAGAAAACTGCAGCAAAATGGCACACGCTAGCTAGCCAAAATTATGTGCAATATACCTTACATGTATTATGCATACACATTCACTATAGAGTAATTTAATATTCAGTATTTTAAAACAATGGCAAAATGGCACAGGAAAAAAATGAATATTGAAAAATGTGAAATGGAGAAAATAATGCAATACAGTACATCAAATAATCCATGCCTTGTAATAAGAATATCTCCCAAGATTAAGTTTCCATGACTTGTTTTGACAGGTCTTTGGGAGAAATGACATAGGTATTTGAAATCACTTCACGCATTCATAGACAAATCCAAATGATGACGATGATATTCAGTCGTGTCTGACTCTGCAGTTCTGTGGGCCAGGTCCCTCCACTTCTTCCAACCTTCTTTTCATATATTAATGATGGAATCTGTTATCAAGTGCTTATGTGAATCTGCTTTCATGCTCTAACAAGCTGATAGTGAGCATACAAGAAATACCCAAATTCCACATCATCCATGAATAAGTGCTCCAACAATGGCTCTTCCCTGAAAGGAATCTGACATTTGCAAAGGCTCAAAAATAAAATAATAAAATAAAATAAAGGATATTAGCTGGTAAAACTGCATCACTACAAGTCACAGAAATCAAGAAGATGACTACTATTGGAAATGCTATCCACACCAAACAGATTGAAAATTCAGGACAATAAGTTCAGCGGGATACAGGTAGTGTATCCTCTACAATGTCTGCAGATATGCCCAGATAATAATACTGCTTTTCATGCTGCATAAGGTTACATTAATGTGCAGAGTCAAAGATAAAAATGCAGCTTATTAAAGGGGAAAAAAAAGCTGGGCTGGATATGGCTTTTGAGATTCAAGTAAGAAAACCAAAAATAAATAAATAGACAGATAGATGATAGATAGATAGATAGATAGATAGATAGATAGATAGATAGATAGATAGATAGATAGATAGCACACTAAGAAATCACATCTCATTTTCAACCAAAGTTGATTGTTCACAGGATTTATGAAGATCACCATCTACATCAAATTGAAACATTTTGTAATAAAGAACCTCAAGATGGCATAATAGTTGCAACAATATTAACTGAAGGTTAAAACTGAAAAATGAGGCTAATTCTCAACCTTGAGTGTTCATAATGAGAAAAAAAACATACTTTAATATTTTTGAAGAGTTTTATCTTGTTGAGGCCATCATGTATTTTCTGATATCAAGGGGGGAAATTATCAGGACTAGGACATCTATAATCCAAGTCACCCCTTCCTAATTGCCTCAGATTTTTGTATTGTTTTCCAGCTCTCAGGAGTACTCTACATGTCTTCAGTCTCAACCTCACCCAAAAGTCACAATAACGCTAGTAGGAGGATTATTATGCATGGTAGGGGAAGATAGGTAGGGAAGATATGTGTTAATAATAGGGGAAGGGATGTGTTAATAATAAGTTTTATCCCATGGCAGCCAACATCGTTTGAAAGAACATTAGCTGTTGGGTGGGTTTTTGTTTTCATAACATCTGCTAGGGCCTCTATGCATTGCTTCAATTCTTTCTACTATAACACAACAAGGACTGAAGTCAGTAATCCCTCTTCAGAGCCCAAAGGACAGCAGACTTAGAAGACTTTAAAAGGGTATTATGCTATTTAATGGACAAGATAAATGGCTAACAAGGAAGATGGTTGTAAGCTGTCTCCTGTGCCCAAGGCAGCATTAGTTTAGAAGCCAGCTGTGGAAGATTAGCAGTTGGGTTTCTCAGAGGCATGAAGTTGGCTATTCACATAACAGGATATTGCATTAGAATTAGATCTTCAGTCTAATAAGAAACTCACAGTGATGCAATTGATATGTTTCTTTTTTTTCCTTTTCCCTCAATCAACAAACTTCAGGGAAAAGAAGTACTAATTGAGCTCTTATATGAGCCCCTCCCAGCTTCCTCACCCCTATTTTAATGCTTTCTTAGATTGTTTTTTTTTCTTGAAATAATATGTATGAGAGAAAAACAAAGAGCAACAGTTTCATTGTATGTTTGTAATATCATTTACAAACTTGAAATGTCATGTGATGTGTCGCGACATATCACAACTTTTTTGCCATTGCCGGCAATGGGCTGGGCGTGGTTGCACTATGATGCATCCGGCCCGTGGACCAGCAGTTTGACACCCCTGCTTTACATTTTCAGGACTTCAAAATAGTTTTCATAAATCAGACAAGAAAGCAC
This sequence comes from Vipera ursinii, assembly GCF_947247035.1. Lineage (NCBI taxonomy): Eukaryota > Metazoa > Chordata > Lepidosauria > Squamata > Viperidae > Vipera > Vipera ursinii. The sequence goes on along the minus strand of NC_139516.1, from coordinate 136,997,777 downwards.
CCAGCTGCAGTCACTTCAGTGCAAAGCCAACTTTACTGAGTCAGCTATTGACCTATTTCCAAAGTGGGCTGAAAAATGGAGGATGGAAAACGGGTCATGGGCCACTCAGTCTCCATCATATCATGCTGTTGCATCTTCAGCAACTGGTTAACCACCACCAATAAGCTGTACCGAAACCAATGAATCCATGGCCCTGCTAGCATGTCTTTCCATTCTACACCATTCTATGCATCTGGTACTAAGAAGCCACTGTCTGCAGCTGGCTCTCCAATCCACCATCACTGCTTAGCCAGGTCTAAGGCTTTGCTGTTTCGTCACTACTGCCATCTCATCTATCAATTCCCATGATTCTTTGATGGGATTTTAATATTGTATTATTTTTTCACCTAGCTTGGAAATAATTTTGATTTCATGGAACTCTCAGAGGGTCTTGGGGGGATTACAAAAAGTCCTCAGAGCACACTTTGAGCGACATTGCTTTAGGAAAATGTCCAAAGCTATTTTGATCTTCTGTATATTTTTAAGGGTACCTGACAGATGGTGAATTTTTAATATAAATAAACAAGTTTGCCTTAATATACAGCAGTCCATGTAATCTAGTGCTGCCTTACTCTGACTGGCAGCTGTTACCTAAACTGCACCTTCCCTGTAATGGACAAGTACATCACAAAGAATTTATAAATGGTAGTAGTGAACTAAATTAAATTTGATGGTGTACCTGATTCATGTGATATTACTAATATATGGACTGGAACTGGACAAAGAAATAGATACAACCAGGGCAAATTTGATTCTTTTGTTTATTTAAAATAAGAAGATTTCAATTACTAACTAGCATGAATACAATGATGCACCAACATATCATTTTTTTAAAAAAGAAAAATTATTTTACATTAAAAATTATAGCTCAGCTCATGTTTGGAAAGGAGTATGTCTCCTCATTTAATAATCACAGTTTGTTCATTAAATTGAAAATGAAATGATCATTAAGTAAACACTTGAGAGACAGAGAGAGAACAAAGATTGTTGGTTTGCTGTATCATTTAGATAGTTGTCTTGTACAGCAATGCCAGTGCTTTTCTTGCTTCAGTGTGCATAGTTTTCAGGCTCAGAAATTTGGTTATAAGTTCATTCATTGGATGGAAAGTGATTTTTTAACTTATTTTTTTAATTAGTAGTATTTATGAATGGTCACCAAAGTAGCTGCTAAACAAGGAGTGGCTGTCCTTATATTATGGAGCACTGCATGTGGGATTGGGACAACAGACTACATTTTCCTGCATAATAAGATTGGATCCCCTTGAATATACATCCATGGAAATGTGTATAATAGCATCACCATCTCAAATCCTACATATGATGTTCTGATAATCGTGATAATCCATGAGCCAGATTTTCTTACAGAACATCAACTACCTTTTTGAATATAACTGCACAGTCTTGATCGCTTTTGAATAACATACAGTAATTAAACTATCTATGGGAGTTTTATTACATCATATTTTAAAGCATGAAGAAAGAATGAGTGATTTTTTTAAAAAAATAAGTATTGTAAATGACTTTGAGAATATAAATAATTTTTGAAATAGTTTCCTATAGAATTGTCAATTAATGAAATTCTTTATTACAATTACATAAACTAAGAATATTATTTATGCTATCATTTATTCTTAACTTCAGACTTTTTCTTCAGAACTGAAAATCTGTTTCTACATATTCCAATTACTAACATTCCAATAACCACCACTTGGGATCTATACATTTATGAAGATCCTGTTTGTTTTATAATTCTTATTAGTAAGCCAGTATTTCAAACACTTTTTTCTAGATCTTTTTTTGGGGGAAAATCATTATGACCAATTATGTTTGCATGCAGGATTCCTATACTTTACATAACTATGATATAAATTATCCTAGAACCTTTGCTTAAATGAAAAAAAAACAACAAGCCATCAAAACAAAAAGTACAAATGTCCAGTTTTATATATTTCAAGGATTACCAGACCATTTGTTTATGATTAAAAGGATACAAACCTCATATGTAATACATGATTAAAAGGAAAAGAAAGGAATGAACTTAGACGAGGTGGCTAGAAAATTCTCTTCCTTGATTTGTTATTGAAGTACATCAACTCATGGAATGCATCAAATTTGCAGATGACACCAAACTGGCAGGAATAGGCAACACCCCAGAAGACAAATTCAGGATCCAAAAAGATCTTGACAATCTTGAACAATGGGCCCTATCCAACAAAATGAGTTTTAATGTGAAGGAAATAAAAAATTTACATTTAGGCAGGAAAAACCAAAGGTTTAAGTACAGGAGACCTGGCTTAAAAACATCAACTGTGAGAGGAACCTTGGAGTCCTAGTGGATGATCACTTGACTATGAGCCAGCAGTGTGCAGCAGCAGCCAAAAAAGCTAATACAATCCTGAGTTGTATAAACAGAGGCATAGAATCAAGATCATGTGAAATATCAGTACCGCTTTATAAAACCCTAGTGAGACCACACCTGGAATATGGTAACAAATTTTGGTCCCAATACTACAAAAAAGAGATCTTGGAAAAAGTTCAAAAAAGAGCAACTAAAATGATTGAAGGCCTGGAGACTAAAACATATGAAGAACGGCTGCAGGACTTGGGTTTGGCTAGTCTAAAGAAAAGAAGAAATAGGGATGACATGATAGCAGTATCCCAGTATTTGAGGGGCTGCCACAAAGAAGAGGGCATCAAACTATTCTTCAAAGTGCTAGAAGGAAAGACAAGAAACAATTGTTGGAATCTGATCAAATAGAGAAGCAACCTGGAATTAAGGAGAAACTTCCTAACAGTGAGAACAATTAACCAGTGGAACAGCTTGCTTTCAGAAATTGTGGGCACTCCATCACTGGAGACTTTTAAGAAGAGACTGGACAGTCCCTTGTCTGACATGGTATAGTTTCTCCTGCTTGAAGACCACCAATGTTCCTTCCAGCTCTATTCTATTTACATATTATTCAGAAAGCAAATCAACTATCCAGTGCTGCCAGTTATACCAATTTATATTATTGATATTTTGGTTATTCTCTTCCCTGGGACATAAAATATGCATAATATATAGGATAGGAATCTATTCCGAATAAAGGGAATATGGTCAAAGTGGTCATAAAAATGTTTGGCAAGCAACAATCACTGCAATGTTACATTTTTCCTTGTAACCAAACAGAAACACAAGTTGAAACTTCCGAAAAGGAGATGAACGGTTCTGTCCCTGGCATCTCCAATTAAGCACAAAGTCACAATGGGTCTGGGAGCAACTTCAATACCATCCCTCTGAAACAATAACTTGGATATGAAGCAATTTTATTTTAAAATACATAACTACAAATCCTTCAATTACTTTACTTTTATTATTCTGAGATTTGAAGATTTGACTACTAAGCATCACTTATAGGTACATCATTCCAATTTATGAGCCAAATTAATCAGCAACACTGAGCGGAGAGCTCTGTCAACACACACCCTTCCTAACTAAAATACCTCAGAGAAATTTCAGTATATAAGAATATACTGAAAAAGATTTCTGTGTTGCAAAAAAAAAACTTGTAAAAGAGCATCTATAAAGAGCAGCCATGCTTATAGCACTGATGATATTGATAAAAATATGGTTGTAGCAACCAGTTTGTCAGGGTGTTAAGAACAGTGGTGGGATTCAGCCAGTTCGCACCAGTTCGGCAGAACCAGTAGCTAATTTCTTGTTGCCCAGGCCCAGAATGGACTTCCGGAAGTGGCATCCACACAGAGAAATGGTGGTTCACATATTTGAATCCCACCACTGGTTAAGAAGTATGTGTGCCTGTAAAGAGTAAGGTCTGCCAGAATTCAGGCTTGTGCATTATGGATTCATTTCTTCCACTCGGAATTTTCTTCTGATATATTATTGATCTTACAGTAACTATTTTTGTTTTGTTAAAGAAAAATTCCTTTGATATTTCTTAATTGCTTCTTGATGATGTGGATGGTTGATTAGCCTGTTTTACTATTCACAGTGGGATGAACATGTGCCAAACCTTCTCCAGGGAAGCCTTTTACAATCATCTCCAATATTGTTCAGGTTGAACTACTTTCTTATAGAAATAGAAGATCTGGGCCAGTATTCAAACTCCATTGCCTCCCAAGGTTTAAGTTGGCATCAGTGTAAGGTAAGGAGGGTCCTTCATAATGTTGGCAGACTGGGATCAGAAAAATGCCTGCTGTCAGCTGGCATTGGGGAAGCTGCCACGCAGGAGCTCATCCAGCTTTGCTCAACAAGAAGTCGTGTTTCTCATGTTAACACTGATCATTACCCCCTTTTTCTATTAATTGACTGAGATGCCATCAAATCAGTGTGGACTCTTAATGACTATGGAAGAATGAATTCCCTTGAAAAAGAAAATTGGGACTACCAGGGTGAATGTTTTTTTCTTCTTCTTCTCTATAGTGGTCTAGATAAACTGCACATAGGCAGTTGCAGAGAAATGGGGGGATGGGGAGAGTATAAACTCCTTAAAATCACCTGCCAAGTGGCATGTAGACAGATTTTTGTTTGTTCATTAGGTTTGTCAGGAGATGCTATTGGAATAAAAAGGTGACCAGCAGGATGTGGGGCAGAAGAGAGAGCAGCTGGAAGACACAGTTAGATTGCAACAGTGAGGCAACTGAAGCAAAAGAAGGGGTTTACAAAAAGAGCCAGCAGGAAGGGAAATGCAGTCCTGTACAAGTAGTCCTTGACTTAAAAGCATTTCTTTAACAACCATTTGAAGTTACAACAGCACTGAAAAAGTGACTTATTACTGATTGTTGCATTTACAACCGTTGAATCATCCAAACAGTCATGTGACCAAAATTTGGGTGTTTGGCAACCAGCATGTATTTATGATGGTTGCAGCATCCAGAAATCATGGGAGCACCTTTCGTGACATTCCCAGTAATCAAAATCCATGGGGGGGGATGGAAGCAGAAATTTGCTTAATGACTATGTGATTCACTTGATAATTGTGTGAATATTTAACACCCATGGCAAAAAAGGTCATAAATTCAGGCATGACACACTTAATAACCAACTTACTTTGCAATGAAAATTTTGATCCCGATTGTGGTCACAAGTCAAGGATTACTGCAAATGGTGGAAGAACAAACTCCAGATAATTCAGGTGCTGGATGATTGAGTAAGGTTCTGTTAAGCACAGAAGGTGTAAGCAATCCAAACCTTTCTTGAGTTAAGTATGGGTGGCCAAAGGAATAGACTAACAGCTGTAAACATTTTGGATTATAAAGTAAAATTAAGGGTCAGTAGTGATTAAGGAGCCATGGTGGCACAATGATTAAAATACGGTATTGCAGGCAAAGTCAGCTCCTGTCAGGAGTTCAATCCTCACCAATTTACTTACCTTCCAAGGTGGATAAAATGAGGACCCAGATTGTTGGGGTCAATGTGCAGACTCTGCAAACCACTTACAGAGTGCTGTAAACAATGGTGGGATTCAAGTATGTGAACAACCAATTCTCTGTGTGGATGCCTCTTCTGAAAGTCCATTCTGGGCCTGGGCAACAAAAAATTAGCTACTGGTTCTGCTGAAGTGGTGCGAACCGGATGAATCCCACCACTGGCTGTATTACCAAGTGGTATATAAGTACTGTCAAGTGGTATATAAATCTAAGTGCTATTACTATTAAGGATCTGACCCTTAAGACTGTGAGTTCTAGTCTCACTTTAGGCCTGGAAAACCAGCTGAGACACTTTGGGCCAGTCAGTCTGTCTCAGCTCAATTCACTTCGTAGGATTCTTGTTGTAGAAAAATAGAAGGTGGAAGGACTATTAGGCATGTTTACCACCTTGAGTTGAGTATGGAAAATGGTGGATAAAATTCTAAAAATATATATAATTCAGCTACAGTAAATGGAATTAGTATCCCTTATAATTAAATGTTGTTACATTTACATTAAACCATTGTTTAAGCATCACCAAAAACAATGCTATGACATTTCAATAAAAGCACTGTCCCTTTTCTGTGGGACTCGCAGGGCAAACCTTGCAGAATGTCGCTATTCTCATAATTCTGATTAAAGCATTAAGATCCTGTAGAAATTTCTGGAGGATGAATAATCTCTACTTCAGGAAACAGGCTATTTCTGCACAAGACAGGCTGACGTTTTGAAACAGTTGGTGCATTCCCAACATTTGACTGAATGTTTGCCTGAGTTAATTATTTTGAATGTCAACACCTTGTAAAGAGAGAAGTAACATGTGCTGAAGCTTTTGAACATGTTTGATTTTGAACTTCCATGTATTTTTTAAAAACTTGTTTGGAGCTTAATCTCACATTCCCATGCCCAGGTCTTCGCTTTCATGATCAATAATCAATACACCTCACATTGTGTTCTGGTTTCATTATCTGTGAGCATTTTTCTCCTTGGTAGAGTTTATTGTTGTTGTGTTTTTTTTAAGTCTACATAGCATATTTCTAGCTTAAAAAACAGAAGTTCATTTGCTAGACATTTGCAATCTGTTTTGGGCAAAATGGACTTGGCTAAAGTTGAAAGGCTTTGGGAACTTATGCAGATGGGAATATAAAAAAGAAACTATATTTCTTTCCTTTTACACAAATGTCCATGTAAATGGACTCTGTTGGAAAGATGTTATCTGAATATACTGTTGGGTAGTCTGGACCAGCTTATTTTTTTCCCTTTTAGATAAAATTCATTAGAAAAAAAACAAATAAGCAGACTCTTCGTTAAACATGTACAATACTAGACTTAAATTACACTTGTTTCCCCCATCAAATTTCTATAAAAAGGCAGTTAAAAGGGTGAAAGAGTCATTTTGTCTGCAACCTAAAAGTAAAAAAAAAAGAAATCTACTCTTCTAATGTCTTATTCTGTTAATTTTGACTATTTTAAAAAAGTTAAAACATTATTTCTGGGAAAACAGGATAACTGATTTTATGTATTGCGCTCAATTGTAATACCACTTGGTTAGCTGGAGCAGCTAACAGCTCTCCAGCAACCCAGACTCCAGGTCTCCAGTGCTGCTATTGGCTGTCCCTAGGCAGCAATGGTTGCTTTAAACCTATTGGCTGCCACCTAGGGGCTAGGCTATAAATTGCTGCTAGTTGCAGCCCGATTCACAGTTCAGATCCTGCAAGCAATAAACCATGAGCTTTGTTCAACTCACTTGCCTCGTCTCCTTTCCTGCACGAAGACTCACTACATAACACTGGCGATGAAGGTAGGGTCCTGCTTCCCAAAAATAGCTGAGGTCCACTAGGGGAGAGGCAGCTCACGCCTGGAGGGAAAAGGCATTTCCCCCCCTACGGTCGGCTAGCAAGCCACGCTAGCAGCCACATGCTCAGTGGATTCATTCCCTGGGCCTTGGGAAGCAGGATCAGAAACCACAGGAACCAACCGAAGACAGAATGCCGAAGGTTGGAAGACTTCATGAATTCGACATCAAGCATCCAAAGGGATGGCCTTCCTACTTGTCCCAGGTAGAAAACTACTTCTGGGCAAACTAAATCACAGAAGAGGGGCTGAAGGCTGCCACATTGCTCTGCATGTGTGGCCCAGCCACCTTCGACCTGGCCGAAAACCTCTTCGCTCTGACACCACTAGAGTCGATTTCCTACTCAGACCTCAAGAAGGAGCTGGGAGAACATTTTCAGCCAAAGATGTCAGACATTGCCTGGCGCTTCATGTTTGATCAGCGAGTACAGCAACCCAGTGAAACAGCATCAGAATTTATCATGGCCTTGAGGCAGGCCGCATGCCTCTGTAAATTTTCGAACCTTGAGGAGTGACTGCGAGACTGGCTCATCTGTGGCCTGCGTAACTGAATGCTCCAACAAAGACTTTTTGCCAGACCGAAATTAGCATTTTCAGAAGCTCAAGATGAAGTTATAGCAGACAAGGCCACCGGGGATGCAGTCCAAACAGTCCAGCCCGCCAAAACCATGAAACATGAAGAAACAGTCCACCACAAGGACGCCAACTGCTTAGAGGAATCTTTGGAGGAATAAGATCCTGAAGTCAACAAGCTTCACAAGCAAACCGACATGCAGCAACACAGCAGAAAACAGCAAGAGAACACTTACAAGGCGGTTCTCTTACCTAGATGGAAAGGGTGCGGCGGCAACCATTTTCACACTGATTGAAGATTCTGGTCAGCCACATGCAGGGCCTGCAGCAAGACAGGCCACATTGCAGTGGTCTGCAGAGCTCACCAGAGGGACCGGCCACCCAAACACCAGTCGGAAGGTCCGACCAGGAGAGGTACCGGGGCCCAGGGTCCATTTAGTGTGGGGTTTTGCAGAAGCTGTAGAAGTGTGTGCCACACTGTGGCCCGACACTGCCTCAAATCTAAACTCAAACTGCTGGTAGAGCTACGAGGAGTCCCATGAAAAATGGAGTTGGACTCTGGCTCTGCTGTCTCCATTATTTCCCAGGACACCTTCAATTTTGTGTGCAGGCACAGTAACAAATGGGTCAAGCTGAGGCCCTCAGACATAATTTTAACTGACTTTCAAAATGCTCAAATTAAAGTTAAGGGAGAAGCTACCATGATTGTAAAAATTAAGGGGTTTTATGGGCACCTGGATGTCATAGTAGTACGGGGCTAGAGAACGAGTCTCATTGGACTTGATTAGTTTGATGCCTTAGACATTCAGATTACTGGTATCAACCGGACACAAGCTGTAAAGCTCTTGTCAGTTTGGAAGGATTTTGCAGACATTTTTGATTCAGCACTAGGAACATACAGAGGCCCGCCTATCTCATTCAAGCTAGACCCCAACATAGTTCCCATTAGGGTTAAGCCACGAAGGGTCCCTTTTGCCCTCAAACATAAAATTGACTCAGAAATAGACAAGCTTGTAGAACAGGGCATTTTACAACCAGTTGATGGTGGGGAGTGGGAAACTCCTATAGTCACTCCACTTAAAGCCAATGGAGAAATTTGGATATGTGCAGACTATAAATGTACAATTAATAAGGCCCTTAAGCGACATGATTACCCTGTCCCAGTGGTCAAACACATTTTAGCTTCCTTGCAAGGGGGTACTATTTTCGCTAAATTAGACTTAGCACAGGCCTATCAGCAAGTGCCGGTTGATGAGGCCACAGCTGCAGCTCAGATGATCGTGACTCACAGGGGGGCTTTCTAAGTAAAGCGTTTACAGTTTGGAGTCAGCATTGCCCCAGGCATTTTCCAGGGGATCATGGAACACACACTTAAAGGCATTCAGGGCATCTGCCCTTATTTTGATGATGTTCTTATTGCTGGGGAATCTACAGAAGTGTTAGCCAGCAGGCTCAGGGCTGTCCTACAGAGGCTTCATGAAGTAGGCCTCAAATTAAAAAAGAGCAAATGTAGTATTGGGGTCCCTTCAACAGAATTTCTGGGATTTCAAATTGATGCTAACGGTATTCACCCTGCTGAATCCAAAGTGAAAGCCATTAAAATGGCTCCTAGTCCTAAATCCAAAGGAGAGCTACAAGCATTCTTGGGCCTCCTCAATTTCTATCATGCCTTTCTGCCTAACAAGGCCACATTGGCAGAGCCTCTTCACAGGCTCTTAGATAAGAAAGCTCCATGGAAATGGACTGGCATTCATGAAAAAAAGCTTCCAGGACTTAAAGGCACTCTTGTCAGATAAATCCACTGTAACTCATTTTAGAGAGTTTAAACCAGTCTTTTTAGCATGTGATGCATCTCCTTATGGGGTGGGGGCAGTTTTGAGTCATTTAGAAAAGAATGGAACACAGGTCCCTATAGCATTTTATTCAAGGACACTGTCCTCTGCTGAGCATAACTACGTTCAAATTGACAAAGAGGCTCTAGCCACTGTTGCTGGAATAAAAAAATTCCATAACTATTGTTAGGCATATGGTGTTAGCCTACAATGTTGGGTTGAAAATATATTAACCATGATATTATGACTTTAAGAAGTTAATTGGCCAATGGGTGTGTAAGTGTTTTCATGGCCATAAGAGGAAGCCTCTGTAGGACAGCCCTGAGCCTGCTGGCTAACACTTCTGTAGATTCCCCACATCGATCAACTCAGAAAACAGTTTCCAGAACAGCCACTAAGCGAGGACTGCATCATGAGTTCCTCTCAAGGTCCCCAAACTTGCAGTCAAGCCAGCCCATACATGGACCCTCAAGACTCTTCCTTCATAACTAATGAGGAACTGGGTGTAGCAGAGGGGAGTCCAGAAATGCAACATGGATCCCCTGAAGGAGCAAGCCAACCAGACTTCAACAACCACTGTGCCTACTCTGCTGATCAGTCTGACTCTGGGGTGGGCCAACCTGGAGAGGCCAGCCAGAGAGCATCTAATTCCTTTGACTCAGGTGCATCAAAGGACAATGGTCTACCTGGCCCAATGGGTAAGCTGGTAGACCACAAGGTGACTGGAACTCTGTGGCATTCCACAAGGGCATGCAAGCCTCCTTCTTATCTTGCTGATTACGTTGTAAAATAAAGAACTATAATGTTGTCTGTACTGTAACTTGTTGCTGTACTGAAAACTGGAGTTATGATGTTAACTGTCTACTGTACTGTCAATGAAAGCCTATTCATTCAAATGCTATGATAACTGTCTAGTGTGCTGTCGATGAAAGCTTATTCATTCAGATGCTATAATGTTAACCCTTGTAACTTGTATTTTTTTTTATTTAAGGTTGCTATGATTTAAGTCTTGTTAATTGTATTAAGGCCAACTATTGTTTTGATGTTGTCTGATCTAAGAGGGGAGGGGTGTTATGTATTGGGCTCAATTGTAATACCACGTGGTTAGCTGGAGCAGCTAACGGCTCTCCAGCAACCCAGACTCCTGGTCTCCAGTGCTGCTATTGGCTGTCCCTAGGTGGCAATAGTTGCTTTAAACCTATTGGCTGCCGCCTAGGAGCTAGGCTATAAATTGCTGCTAGTTGCAGCCCAATTCCCAGTTCAGATCCTGCAAGCAATAAACCATGAGCTTTGTTCAACTCACTTGCCTCATCTCCTTTCCTGTGCAAAGAACCCACTACATAACAACTGAATAACTGAGTATGTCAAACAGAACCCTGGGTGTCTTTTGATTGACCAGCCTTATTGAGGTTTCGTCAAGAATGGGTTTCACAGATAATGGGATCATTGAAGATAAGGTTGTGTCCTTTTTGAGCATCTTCTTTGCTTTTTCTTTCACAACAGCGTCATTCTTTCTGAATGCCTTTTTCTTTTGTTGGGTGAAAAGCAGTCAAAATGTTTCAACCTTTGTTCTCTTTGTAACTAATTTAATAATTGCAATCTCCCTAGTCCAGTAAGTAATAAATTGCACATTTCTTCTGTTTGGGCAACCTCTTTCTTCAGTGGATTCCCATACTTTTAATTACACAAAGAATGCCTTGCCTTCGCCTTGTCCTCTGTTTTGGCAAAATTTCATGCTGCTCATACTTTGCATAAACATGCAACAGCTGCTTAGAGATTTTCAAGGCTCCTTCTTTTTCATTACTGAATAACAGAATAACAGACTTGAAAAGGACCTTGGAGGTCTTCTAGTCCAACCCCCTGCTCAAGCAGGAGACCCTGTACCATTTCAGACAAATGGTTGTCCAATCTATTTTTAAAAACCTCCACCCACAACTTCTGGAGGCAAGTCATTCCACTGATTAATTATTCCTGCTTTATTTTTGTTACTATTGATACTGTGCTTTTTCACCCGAACAGGTTGATCAAATAATCTGATATTACAATAACATTGCACAAATAAAAAAAATAAAAATAAAAATAAAAACACACTATTAAAATCAGTTTAGATACCGTCATTAGGGCTAGTATGATGGAATGGCTGGAACTGAAGTAGCACCAGGCACATCCAGGTTCAAATTTATCTTCAGCCATGGTAACGTAGTAGGTAATTTTGGGCCAGTCACTTTTTCTAAGCCCAACCCATCTCACTATATGACCTTATGAGGATAAAATAGTCGCATTGCCAAAATGGAAGGTCAGGTTGGTAAATAAAATTAGTATGCTAAGATCAGAAGCAAGCAAGCTAAAATACAAGAAAGAACAAAAATGAAGAACAAAAAAGACCAACAAATACCTGATCAAGAAATATCTTCTAGAAACCAGGAAAATTAATGAAGCACAAGGAATAATAAAGAAGCAAATAACAGCCACAGCCAAGAAAATTAGCAGATATGAAGTTAGAATTGCACACCGTATTCAGAATGTCCAATTTCAGTTGAATCAATAATGTTTCTACCAATCCATTAATGAAAAGACTGCAATGAACCAGCCAATACCTGGAAAGAAGGAACCATGAGATTATGGGCACAGATATCAGAAAATCCAAAGAAATATAATAAGAATGAGGAATCCAGCTTGGATAAAGGAGTTAGAGAAGGGGGGGGGAAGAAGCTGAAATAAAATAATAAGAGCAGAGGAAAAGGCAAGGAAGATCAAGAACATATCAACACCCAGTGAAGAAGACTGCATAGTTTTTGATTGAAACATTGGACTGGTCTATATTCACCTTCTGCCAAGCATCATACCATACAGAGGTTGAAGACTGGTTAAGATCTAATCCGGCAAAATCTACCTCATAATGAAAGATTCCCCAGCAAAAGGATCAGCACCATACAAGAACAGGCCAATTATCTGCTTACCATCAACTTTTAAATTGCTAACTGGTGTGGTAGCTGATGAAGTCCAACAGTGTCTGTTCAGAAACCAACTCTTTCCATCCAAGCAGAAAGGAAACTGCCAAAGAAGCAGAGGGACAAAAGAACAGCTTCTAATTGAAAAGATGATTTTGGAAAACTGTAAGAGAAAGAAGATCAAAGCATTTGGCTCCCTGCCATATGAATGAACAATCAGGTACCTAAAAATAACAGGAGTTAGTAGAACCATTAGAAGCTTATGCAAAGATCACTGGTGCAATGGAAGACATAATTGCTGGGCTATGGTGATAGAATGGGAGAAGTTAACACAAAAAATGAAATCTTTTAAGGAAATTCACTAGCACAACTACTGTTTCCCATCGCATTGATTCCTCTGTCAATAACATTGAATGAATCAGGCCATAGCTATCAAATGTACTCTAAAAGGGGCTATTTATGCAAGGATAGCTTCAAAGGATCTTATTTAATAACCTGAGGTTTCCTGACCAGTTCAAAATCCAAGAGGGCTTAGCTTCATACACATGGACCTGACCCTTGTAAATAGAGTCTTTATAACCACACAACAGGACAAACCTTAAACAAAGGCATGTAAATGAAGCTGAACCAAAATGAAAGGAAGACATATCAATTGAAATGTCAAGATATGGCCATCTTGTGGGATGGAGGATGTATACCTTCTTGCAGTGGTGGGACTCAAATATGTGAACAACCATTTCTCTGTCTGGATGCCACTTCCAGAAGTCCATTCTGGGCCTGGTCAACAAAATATTAGCTACCGGTTCTGCCGAAGTGGTGCGAACCGGCTGAATCCCACCACTGCTTTTTTTGGCTGTGGCTCCCAGTCTCTGAAAAGCATGTCCCTCAAGGCCTGGGGGGACCCAATGGGGATGTGAAAAAACCTGTGGAACTCAAAGGGCAGGAAGCAGAGCAGAGGGCCACTTGGAATGGGGGTGGGGGAGCTTTGGGATGGCCAGGGCAGATGGGCTTGGGCCTGTGGTAGCCCTCCAAAGGTCTCCTCCAACTTTGAGACACCCTGTGCTTTGCTTAACAACTCTCACATTCATTTAACAATTAATTGAGGATAGAAAGGATGGGAAGTCATTAGCTGAGATGCTATATCTAATGGCCATTAAAATATGTGAGCATAACGAGCAGACTCCATTATGGTCATATCTTGAGGACTACTTGTACAATGCAAAGTACAATGTATACTGAAAAATTTGGAAAAGTGTGATTATTATTTTTTTTAAAAAATGATTCACATATTGAATTAAATACATTTACATAAAATGTAAACTGAACAAGTTTCACACGTTTCCATATTTACAATTTGGGCAAACTATTTTTTTTTACACTTTGATTTCAGGCCCATCTGTTCCCTTTGTATATAAATGTGATTATGCCTGATGGATAGAAAAGTCACACCTCTATCTATCTCTATCTGTATATAATCTATCTATCATCTGTCTCTATCTACACAGAGAGAGAGAGAGAGAGAGATACAGACACATGCATCAGGGGATCATTCTATTTTATAGGAGAAAATGACAGGGGTATAAATAAGCATTTATAATAATAGATGAGAATAGAAAAAATAAAATGAAATAAACTAGAAAAGGACTAAATAACAAAGGAGAAAAATGAAACTGTTTTAGAACAAATAAAGATAGAATGATACTTAACACTTAAGAAGAAATTAAACTTTGAGCATACGGAATCATATAAATCAAGAGTTTTATGAATTCAGAAATTGATTGAATTGTTTTTAAGAGTTGCCTTTTTCAATCAGTCTGAGAATGGTATACTAGGGCAATTATTAATTCACCTTTAAAACTTGTCACAATAGAGAGCAACCAGTATTTTGATAGGAAGGTAAAATGTGGGGATTCCAGAAGAGAGTGATTTACAGTCCTCAAAACCTGTAACCAGTTACAGTTCAATGTTTGTTTGTTTTTTAAACAAAACAAAACAAAACCCACAAGCCTTTTTTCTGAGCTCTAGGAAGAAATGATGGTGACTTTTTAATAATGCTAATTTGTTTCCAAGTTTAAAACCTAAAATCAATCAAACGTGATGGAAATAGGTCTATTAAATCTAATCTCGATCACAAAAGAGAGGGTGCTTAAGGGGGTAATGAAAATTGAAGTCTCTCCTTAATTGCCTTAATAAAGCCCTTTGCTGTCAGCATAAAAAATGCAGGCATTGCTTTTTGAGTAACAATCAACTGTTTAAACAATGACAATAATTGCAAATCCCTTGTCCAATTTATGGTGTCATATTATAAAGGTACTTAACCATATACCTCATTGCTGATGCATGAATAGTCGTACTGATGCCACTGGAATAATTTGCTTCCTGAAACTCAGAATGATGGAGTCTAAAATACTGCATACATTATTTATAGCATTACTTTTGCTTCTCCTTTCCATCCCCTTCATTTAACTTATACTGTAAGATCCTCATTCAGATTTTTAGTTTTCTGGTTTTCTATAGTCCAGCGTTAGCATAACATAGCAACAGACTTATTGAGAAATATAGGTATTCCTGATTTAGGGACTGGCAATTAGGTCATTAAATGAAGTTGTTGCTAAGTCAAACTGTGACTGTATTTATGGTCTTTAGCTTTTCTTTCCTGGAAAGGTTGCAAATGTGAGGTTTGGTTGTAAAGTTACTTTTTTATCATCATCGTAATTACCAACAGGAGCAGTCACTAAATGAGGACTAACTACTGTATATGGGTAACTCAGGAAGCGGACATAGAGTCCCCATAATTTGTAATTGTGATATTTTTGATATTGCCAAGGATATCTCAAATAGACATTATAGTCATTACAAGAAGGATCTAGGTAAATATAATTGAAATTTTTGGGGCAGAAATGGGATTGTATATAAGTGTCTGAAATAAACCAATTTGATTTAGTCTAATATTTTAAACTTTTGCCTAGCCTAGACAGACAGAAATATATATAAATAAGTTATAAAAGGTAGGTACAAGAAAAGTTGAAAACCTGTCCTTTCTCTTTTTGCATTACAAGGTAAATAATTTAAAACTATTTCTCACCATATGATAAGTAAGTAAATAAAAGTTTATTGCTGCTAAATATTCAGCTGCTTTTGCTATGCAACTTGCTAATGTGGCATTTTGTGCTGTGAACTAAATTCAGCATAGGATTTAAAAGAGGGGTACAAAATGTGTATACTATTGATTTCCCTTGTTAATCAATAGACCTCCAAGATCTGGTTTGTTTTATTTTTGTGTTTGGAATCAATGGGCAAAACGGATGCCATAAGCTCATTAAAAACCTTGGAAAAACTGCACAAATTTTAGTCTTCCCACACGCTTTGGGAGTGTAATGTTTGGCATACTGTGCAAATCCTGATGAGGTCCTCAAACTAATATAAGCTACCACCCTTAAATTGGAACAACACTACTGAGGCTTGAATTGGTAAATTAAGTAGATGGCCTACTAATAAAGATCTTACTGTCCATGCACTAATTGGGGCTCATTCTCAGCAACTGAAATTAATTGAACAGTTCAGTGGAATTTTATTGTTGTTATTAAAAATTATATGGTTGCAGTGATCAGAAATCAAACTTGACTCAAGGGTGTATTTGTCACTATATATCTCTGACATTAAAATTAGTTTTTTATGATTCCAGTGCACATATAAACTAATTTGTATACATAGGCACAAGACCAATCTCTTTTTATTAAAGCAGGTGAAACTCCATTTTATCTATTTTGAATATATATAGCAGACATATTTTATACAGTATTTACCCACGGTGGTATCTTGCTTATTCCAGATACAACTCTACCAGGAGAATATTGATCAATTATTTCATTATAATGCAGTAGAAATAAAATTATGTTTCAACCTTTTGCATCTGATGTTTACAAGGGTTTGAACTCCAGAAGCAATGAAGGGAATGAAGACCAGTGCTTCTCCATGGAAGTAATAATACATAGGTCATTAAACCCAGTCACATGAATACATGCTAAAAGCAATATTACTCTGTAGTGCTAAAGCAAGACTTAGGCCAAAAGAAGACACTCTAACCAACAGAAATAAATTGTGTTGTCTTCACTGTTGTGTATGTAAATAGTTATTAACAGGGCAAGCAAGAGATTGCAAACACATTGCAGCTTAGCAAGGTTCAGAGCGGGAAATTAAGGTGCATTCATTGGACGCCACAACCTAGGAGCGGGAAAAGAGACTCCATTGATTGGTTACAGTTCAAAGGCTTTCTCTATAAAAAGGTTGCAACATTTGACAGTTGACAGTTGACTTTGTGTATTCAATAAACTCGTTCATTGTTAAACCACTCTGAGTCCTCGTCAATTAGAACCAAACAACTGGCGACGAAGGTGGGATTGACAGAAGACCAGAGAATTGGCGGAATTGTCGCGAAAGGCGGCAAATTCAGAGCGAGTCATAGTCAACCGAGCGGCCGCGGCAGAATAAGAAAAAAATTCTCCGAATGGCGCAAATCGGGTCATTGAAGGAATTCGACCCAAACTTCCCTGAAGATTGGGAAGAATACATCGGTCAAGTCGAAGGGTTCCTGTTAGTGAACGGAATCACAGACGACCGTAAAAAAGCGGCGGCATTATTGACGATCTGTGGCACACCGGTCTACAGAGTCGCTGTCGGACTGTGTCAACCGCAACCAGTCTCTAGCGTGCCTTATGCCGACCTCCTCGCTAAATTAAAGGTCCACTTTACACCCCGAAGGTCCGAACTCTTTTGGCGGCACATCTTCGAAAAGAGGAATCAGAGACCAGGAGAGTCCATACAAAAGTTTGTCGCTGCCGTCAGGGAAGCCGCAGTACGATGTAAATACGATAATTTAGAAATAAGAATTCGGGACAGAGTAGTACTGGGCTTGCGTGATGAACAACTACAAAACAGAATAATCGCCAAACCCACCGGCGATTTGCAGGAAGTGCTCGACGAACTTCTAACTTACGAGTCAACCGGGTATCGCGACCCCCCCCCGCAGTAGCATGGCAGCAGCGCCCGAGATCAACCAAGCGGGCTATGTGGACTGCGGGGAGGTGGACCAGCAGTGGGAGGAAGAGATCGCCGAAGTCTCCAGGCGATTTGGAAAGATGGCACCTAGACAACCCAGAAGCGAGGGGCCCGAACCTGGCCGCCGTCAACAACCCGCAACTCCGCAAAGACAACCGACCGGGGCACAACGACCGTGGCGGGACACCGCAACCAGACCGCGCGACAACGACAGCCAGAACCGATGCGGCAGCTGCGGCGGCAACCATCCCCGCGCATCCTGCCGATTCCGTACCGCCAAGTGCAGGGCATGCGGCAAGACCGGCCACATCCAGGCCATCTGCAGAAACCGCGCTCGCGACAACCGTCTGAACGAAGTCGATGTGTGGCCTGAGGGTAAGGTAACCCCTATTGCTAGTGGCAAGGAGACCCCTAAAAACCGGGTTAAAATTCCAAATCTAGGGGAGGTGGCGCGAATCAATAGGAGAAGGCCGGGAAGTGGTCACAATTTTCTGGATGGAAAATTAAAAATCACGGTCCTTCTGCAAGGGGTCCCTTGCAGAATGGAAATTGACTCAGGGGCTTCAGTGTCGATAATTTCCACTGAAACCCTTGAGAGAATTGAACAAAGAAGTGGAAAAAGAATTCCACTTAGCCCAACAAATATTCAATTAACGGACTTTCAAAAAAGTCCAATAAAAGTAAAAGGAAAGACCAGCCTTAGGGTAAAATTTAAGGGGTTTAAGGGGGTCTTAGAACTAATAGTTACAGAGGGGAATAGGACTAGTTTAATCGGACTTAATTGGTTCCCTGCCCTGGGAATTTGGATCGGGGGAATAAATTCAGTGATTAAAAATAAGACCCTCGAATCCGTCTGCAATGAATTTGCAGACGTATTCGATGGATCTCTGGGCATGTACAAAGGGCCCCCCATTAACTTCAACCTAGACCCCTCAGTAAAACCAATCAGGCTTAAGGCCCGAAGGGTGCCTTTTGCCTTAAAGGAAAAAATCGAGGCCGAGCTCGACCGGCTTGTAGGCCAAGGAGTATTAGAACCTGTTGAGGGCGGTTTGTGGGAAACGCCGATTGTCACACCCCTCAAACCCAATGGGGATGTGAGAATCTGCGCTGACTACAAAGCCACCCTCAACATTGGAATGAAAAAGCATGCTTACCCGGTCCCGACGGTGAAGCAGGTCCTCGCCACGATCCAGGACGCCGCCATCTTCGCCAAGTTAGACTTGGCGCATGCGTACTTACAGTTGACTGTTTCTAAAGAGGCTGCAGAGGCACAGACGATCGTTACCCACAAGGGGGCGTTCCGAGTCCACAGACTGCAATTTGGAATTGCAGCAGCTCCAGGCATCTTCCAAGAAGTGATGGAGAGGACCTTAAAGGGCATACCTGGAGTATGCCCTTACTTTGATGATGTCCTAATAGCTGGAAAGGATGAAGGAATGTTAGTAGAGCGGCTGGAACAGGTACTGGGTAGGTTTAGGAAGGCTGGGTTGAAACTAAAGAAGGAAAAATGTAGCATAGGGGTTAAATCCACTGATTTTTTGGGGTTCAGGATTGACAAAAGTGGAATCCACCCTACCCCTGAAAAAATTAAAGCAATCAAAGGGGCCCCAGAACCAAGGAACAAGGCGGAACTACAGGCCTTCCTTGGCTTGGTAAATTTTTACCACACGTTTGTGCCACACAAGGCTGCCATTGCAGAACCCTTACATAGACTCTTAGATAAGAAGACCCCTTGGCAGTGGCAGAACAAGCACAAAGTAAGTTTCCAAAATTTAAAAGACATCCTTTCCAGTAATTCAACTGTAACCCACTTTATAGAAAACAAACCAATCTACCTGGCGTGCGATGCTTCGCCCTATGGCGTAGGGGCTGTGATCAGCCACTTAGACAACCAAGGAATACAAAGACCCATTGCATACTACTCCCGCACACTAACCAAGGCAGAGCGGAACTATGCGCAAATAGACAGGGAGGCATTAGCCATAGTGGCAGGAGTTAAAAAGTTCCACGACTACCTGTATGGTAGGAACTTTACTATACTGACGGACCACAAACCCTTGCTGGGACTGTTTACCACAGATAAACAGACTCCCCAAATTATGTCACCCAGGATGCTGAGGTGGTCCATTTTCCTCTCAGCATACTCATTTTCCCTCCAATACAGACCAGGCAAGGACATGGGTCATGCAGACGCTCTTAGCAGATTGCCCCTAAGCACAACAGAGGAGGACCCTGCCCCAGTGGGACAAATAATGTCCCTACAGGACATTCCTGATTTGCCCTTAACTGCAAAAGACATTGCTGAGGCAACCAATAAGGACCTCACCTTAAGGAGAGTAATGACCTGGGTCATGAGCGGTTGGCCTAACGCCAAACCGGATGAAATATACAGTCCATATTTCAGGAGGAAAGATGAACTGTCAGTTCATTTGGGTTGCTTACTCTGGGGAACTCGTGTAGTTATTCCAGGAATCCACAAATCAGCTATTCTACTTGAATTGCATGAGGGACATCCTGGAATAGTAAGGATGAAGGCGTTGGCTAGGAGTCACTTGTGGTGGCCTGGACTGGACAACGACATTGAGGAATGTGTTGCCAATTGCCATCTGTGCCAACGTTCCAGGCCAGAACAACAACATATCCGCACACATAAATGGGAACAAGCTAGGAATCCTTGGTCCAGGATTCATATTGACTTTGCTGGACCCTTCCAAGGGTTAACGTTCCTAGTAGTGGTTGACAGCTACTCTAGATGGCTAGAGGTAGTACCGGTCAGCTCAGTAACTTCAGGCAGAACAATACAGGCATTAAGGGGCCTCTTTGCCACTCACGGGTTGCCGGATTTAATTGTGTCTGATAACGGGCCACAATTCACATCTATTGAATTTCAGGATTTCCTCAAGGCCAACTCGATTAAGCACAAGACTTCAGCACCCTTCCACCCCTCCACCAACGGATTGGCTGAAAGAAATGTGAGGACCACGAAGGACGCTTTAAAAAGAATTATTCGAGGTGACTGGCATCAGAGACTGGCAGAGTTCTTGTTGGCTCAGCACACGACCCCATGTTCTGCTACAGGGAAAAGTCCAGCTGAAATGAGGTGGGGCAGGAGACTATCCACCAAATTGGACAGATTGCACCCTGACAGACTGCAAACAAACATTGAATTTGACATTCCTAACAGAACATTTAAAGTGGGGGATTTGATTTGGGCCAGAAACTATGCCCAAGGGGACAAATGGATTCCAGAGGTGGTGACTGAAATCTTAGGTCCCCTGTCGTACACTATTGAGGGGGAAGGGAACAGGATCTGTAAAAGACACATAGACCAGCTGAGGAAAAGATCCAGTGGTTGTGTGCCAGTTGAGGGGGACCAAAGCATAGTAAGGGGAAACAGTACAGATAACAACAGGCCAGAGAGTGGCGTAGAGGAGGGGCAAAAGGACTCATCCCCTCGTACCCAACAACAACAATTCAGTCAAATTGAATGGGAAATACCCCTGCGAAGTAGGCCAGTGACCACTGAATTACAAACACAAACTAATACACAAGACAGCACATCTGAAGCCAGTAACCCAGAGCCCAGGCCCAGCAGTGACA
This sequence comes from Vipera ursinii, assembly GCF_947247035.1. Classification (NCBI taxonomy): domain Eukaryota; kingdom Metazoa; phylum Chordata; class Lepidosauria; order Squamata; family Viperidae; genus Vipera; species Vipera ursinii. Next base: position 136,976,461 of record NC_139516.1, on the reverse strand, counting down.
AGCAGCCAAGCAGTCAACCAGGAAGAGGGGTCCCTAGCAGCCAAAGTAACAGATACCCTTCTAGAATACATAGGCCACCAAAATACCTAAAGGATTTTGTAAAGAAATAACATCAACGGGGGGGTAAGGGGTGTTGTGTATGTAAATAGTTATTAACAGGGCAAGCAAGAGATTGCAAACACATTGCAGCTTAGCAAGGTTCAGAGCGGGAAATTAAGGTGCATTCATTGGACGCCACAACCTAGGAGCGGGAAAAGAGACTCCCTTGATTGGTTACAGTTCAAAGGCTTTCTCTATAAAAAGGTTGCAACATTTGACAGTTGACAGTTGACTTTGTGTATTCAATAAACTCGTTCATTGTTAAACCACTCTGAGTCCTCGTCAATTAGAACCAAACATTCACTGAAGATGAATAGAAGATATTGTTGTGTTTAACTGTTGTTAAAGAACATCTATAGGAGAAGAGCAGGTAGAACTGAAGGGTGGAGTTAAATGTGTCATCGGCTTAGAGTTGTTGAGTTCCCACAAGCCCAGTAAGTCCAACTCCTCCTGAATCTGCTGACCTTTATCTGGTACCAATTTAGTGTGGAATTTTAGTTGACCAGATTCTTGAGTATAGTCTTGAATAAATGTTGTTGTTGTTGTTGTTATTGTAACCTACTAGCGGTCCTGATTCTTTCATCCTGACACATCAGTAATTTACGTTATATAGGCATGCAAAGTTCTGTATGATATTTTCATGTTCTTATTGTTAACTCTCCATGATAAAGTACTAAAAGAGTTGTTCAGCAATGCAATACATTTGCCTCTCCATGGGCTTTCCTGCCTTTTGTTAATAGGATCCGATCCCTGTTACAAATGAGTGTAAATGAGCCCACAAATTCAGTAAGAATTGTGGTGAGGCATCATCATAAAAAATGTGACAGTATCACTAATTTACTTAACTTTAATATTTCATTTGTACTTAGCCTTATTGTTTAATATCACTTTCACCATCAGCTGTGTGTGAGTGTGTGTATGTGTACTGACCTACACATGCACATACTTCTAATGAAATGTCCTGTTGTTGAGAGGATAGATAACACGAGGCTGGTTCCATGCAGTAATAACTGCTTCTTTGAAGGAGGGTGTCTTCCCTGCCGCCTTGAAGGAGGCGGTGGTGAGGCCCCTTCTCAAGAAGCCTGCTTTGGACCCGGCTGTTTTAAACAACTATCGTCCAGTCTCCAACCTTCGCTTTCTGGCGAAGGTTGTTGAGAGTGTGGTGGCGCATCAGCTCCCTCTGTTCCTGGAGGAAACTGATTATCTGGGCCCGTACCAATCGGGCTTCAGGCCCGGACACAGCACAGAGACGGCATTGGTCGCGCTGGTGAATGATCTCTGGAGGGCTAGGGACAGGGGTTGCTCCTCTGTCCTGGTCCTATTAGATCTCTCAGCGGCTTTCGATACCATCGACCATGGTATCCTGCTGCGGCGTCTCAGGGGGTTGGGAGTGGGAGGCACCGTTCTACGGTGGTTCTCCTCCTACCTCCAGGGCCGCTCGCAGTCGGTGTTGACAGGAGGGCAGAGATCCGCCCCGAGGTCTCTCATTTGTGGAGTTCCTCAGGGGTCGGTCCTCTCGCCTCTCCTGTTCAACATCTATATGAAGCCGCTGGGCGAGATCATTCGTGGTTTCGGGGTGGGGTATCACCAGTACGCTGATGATACCCAACTTTTTCTTTCCACCCCGAACCAACCCAGCGATGCCCTCTCCGTGATGTCCCGGTGCCTGGAGGCGGTTCAGGTCTGGATGGGGAGAAACAGGCTTCGTCTCAATCCCGCCAAGACTGAGTGGCTGTGCATATCGGCATCTCGGGTTAACCAACGTATTCCACCTCTAACGATGGGGGGTGAGGTGTTACCCCCCGTTGATAGGGCTCGCAACCTGGGCGTCCTCCTGGACTCACGGCTCAATTTTGAAGACCACATAGGAGCCGTGACCAGGGGGGCTTTTGCACAGGTTCGCCTGGTGCGCCAGTTGCGTCCCTATCTGGACCGAGACGCCCTACGCACAGTTACTCATGCGCTTGTTACCTCCCGTTTGGACTACTGTAACGCTCTCTACATGGGGCTGCCCTTGAAGACCACTCGGAGGCTTCAACTGGTGCAGAATGCGGCCGCACGAGTTGTAATGGGGGTCTCCCGATACTCCCATGTAACACCTCTACTCCGCGAGCTGCATTGGCTTCCGGTTGCCCTCCGGGTGAAATTCAAGGTGCTGGTTATTACCTATAAAGCCCTACATGGCCTGGGTCCGGGCTATTTGAGGGAACACCTGCTGCAGGCATCAAACGCCCTTCGCCCAGTGCGCTCCCACAGGGAGGGTCTGCTCAGGGTGCCGCCGGTGAGAGATTGCCGGCGGGTGACACCCAGGGATAGGGCCTTCTCAGTGGGAGCGCCTGCCCTCTGGAACCAGCTGCCGGTGGAGCTGAGGACTGCCCCCGACCTCCGATCATTCCGCCGGGGCCTGAAGACCTGGCTCTTTGAGCTCTCAGGCCCAGGCTGAGGAGAAATTTTTAACTGGGGTTTTAAGTATACAGGGTCAATTTAATATTTTTTAATTTGGTTTTTTAACTTTTGTATGGTGGATTTTTTAATTCCCTGTAAACCGCCCTGAGTCCTCAGGGAATAGGGCGGTATATAAATGTAACTAAATAAATAAATAATAAATCATTTTATATCTAAGCTGGGAAAAGTCTATTAGGTTTTTTTCCCTCTTTAATGGGGTCACAGTATAGGCATGGTTTGCTGCAGAGAAAGAGATGTCTTGAATAATAACGCTGGCTCAAGAGTCTTACATGAAAGAAATAACCTCTAATTCTGTTAAACTAAATTAACTTGGACAATGTTTAACCTCACTAAATGATCTGTGCTCCTCTTACGGTTGAAGACTACTTCATTTTTGCAGAAGGTTTTCCACCTGGAGAAGAACTCCACTTAGCTGTTCTGAAAGAAAGAAAATTGCTTGTTCTAGTCCATATCAATATGAATGACAAGAGCTGGATGACAACCAACCCAAATTTTTGAGTTTTGCTTTGATATCTTTTCCTTATTATAAAATCTCTAGCAAGACTTACCCATTATTGTGTTTAGAACAATTTAAATAATAAATCACAGTTGCTTTCCTTGGTGGAATTCAGAGCCAGTTTCCCATTTAATAGCTTTTATCTTTATGATGTTCTATACAATGGATATCATACCACACTAATGAGAGTGCCAAGAATGCTGGAAGATGTATAGCTATCTAACATGGCTCATTTTCATCCCTCTTTTTCATCCCTCATAAATGACTGCATGAATTTATCACACACACACACACACACACACACACAAAGAGAGAGAGAGAGAGAGAGAGAGAGAGAGAGAATGTATAAGTATGTGTGTGTGTGTGCACGCATGTGCATATGTGTTTGTGTATATGTGTGTGAGAGAGTGATATTTTTTTTTAAAAAAACTTCATTTATTAAATTTGTTTGCTGCCCATCTCACTGCATGGTGATGCTGGATGGATTACAACATCAAATTTAAACCATAAATTTATATATAAATGTGTAAAATCACCATAAAGTCACATCGCAATAAAGTTATTTTATGGTGATTTTATACATACATAAATACATCATACATTTATTCATACATACATACATACAGTACATATATAGCTCAAGGCAACAAAAATATAAATACTCCTTCCTCTTCCTATTTTCCCACAATAACCCCATGAGCAGTGGTGGTATTCAAATATGTGAACAACCGGTTCTCTGTGTGGATGCCACTTCCGGAAGTCCATTCTGGGCCTTGGCAACCGGTTCTGCTGAAGTGGTGCGAACTGGCTGAATCCCACCACTGCCCGTGAGGTGAGTTGAGCTGAGAGAGAGTGACTTGTGCAAGGTTACCCAGCTGGCTTTAATGGCTAAGGCAGGACTAGAACTCACAATCACCTGGTTTCTAGCTTGGTGCCTTAATAACTAGACAAAACTCCCAGAACAGGAGTTTTATCATGGCAGAAAACAATGATAATCAACTAGAGAAAACAATGTAAGGGGCAAAACCAGAGTGCATAGTGTGTGTGGTGTTTGGGGCATACTTCCAAACCAAGGCAAACTTTGTAATAGGAGTATGCAGAGGAACATTCACAGGTTGGATCATTATCATAGAAGCTACATTGTAGTGTTATATATTATAATAATTGTTGCTTTTTCCCATTGGGGGAAAATATGTTCATGTGTAATAGAAGTAAATCTGGTGTGTCCAAACAGCACAAAAACAAACAAACAAAATATTGCCAAGGAAAGGTATCTCAGCCCTAGATTTCAGATGAAATATATCTAACACTGTTGAATCCCTTCCTTGCAATGCATTCTCTTGAAAATACAGGAAATTTTATTTCCAGATAGGGTTTTTAGTAATTAGTGGACAAAGTGCTAGCTACAGGGCTCATCCATTTATGCCCCTATCATTATTTTTCTTTCTTTCAGATTTGTTTAATACAAATAGAGGAGTTTCACCCAAATTACAAGCAAAGAACAACCACTTTAAAATGCAATTTATCCTTCATACTCCAATGGATTCTAAAATGCCATAGGCTATTCACACTAAACTGAAAAGGTTAAGCAATAATTGCTATTTTCTCCCTTTAAGATTAACTTTATTATTTATTTATACTGCAATAAATGCCACTGATTTTATTCACCGACATGGTAGTTGAGGCAGAAATGTAGATTGATGTCAGAAATCACTCCTAACCTAAATCCTTTTATTCATGAATAAATTTCTCTGCTATCAGTAAAAATCCGTGAACAAATACACAAAAAGCGCATAAAGAAATCTTTGCCACATGAAAATGTACACAAAAAGTTCATTTACACAGTGGGACTTCACGATATATATTTTTAATTGCTTTTATAAAAACATATAATAAAACAAAAAATACATATAAAAAACAAAACATAACATAAACAATACAATCAACAAAAATTCAAAAAGAATACTTAACTTCCATTATTCTTAATCTTTCTAATCATTTTCAGGTGACTTCCTCAAGTCCCCCCATCTGCGTTTCATCGTAGATCATCATTAGCAATTTCTATTTCATAATTCTAAATCATATTTAATATCTATCTATATTTAATTTCTTATCATTTAACAATCATTCTTTCATATTATCCTTAATACTAAACATTAAACTCTAAAGCTGCTACCTATAAGCACTTCCAAGTCCATTTCAAATTAATTAATATGACAATATTTCTTCAAATAGTCCTTAAATTTCTTCCAATCTTCTTCCACCGACTCTTCTCCCTGGTCACGGATTCTCCCGGTCAGCTCGGCGAGTTCCATACAGTCCATCATTTTCATCTGCCATTCTTCCACAGTTGGTATTTCTTGTGTCTTCCAATTCTTGGCTATCAAAATTCTCGCCGCTGTTGTGTTATACAGAAAGAGAGTAACATCTTTTTTGGGAATTTCTTTTCCGACTATACCCAATAAGAAGGCTTCTGGTTTCTTAATAAATGTGTTTTTCAACACTTTCTTTAATTCATTATAGATCTTTTCCCAGAAGTCTTTTACTATGGGGCAAGTCCACCACATGTGGTAAAAGGTTCCTTCTACAGCTTTACATTTCCAGCATTTATTATCATGTGAAATATAAATTTTTGCAAGTTTAACCGATGTTACATACCACCTATACATCATCTTCATATTTTCTTTCAAAACATTGCATGCTGTAAACTTAATACCCTTTTTCCGCACATCCTCTCTCAGTCCTCCATCATAATGTTATGCCCCACATCATTAGCCCAATCGATCATCAGTGATTTCACTTGTTCATCTTCCGTGTGCCACTCCAGCAATAAATTATACATCTTGGAAAGATTCTTTGATTTTGAATCTAACAATAATGTTTCCAATTTGGATTTCTCTATTTGAAAACCTCTTTTTTATCCATTTTATACACTTCATTCATTTGGTAATATTGAAACCAATCATCAACATTATCTTTCATCTGCTCATATGTTTTTATCTTAAATTGGTCTCCTTTTACCAATATATCCTTATATTTCAGCCACTTGGTTCCCATATTTGACCTTTTCTGGGCCTTAGCCTCTAGCGGTGAAATCCACCTGGGTATTTTACTTTGTAACAGATCTTTATATCTCATCCACACATTAATCAATGACTTTCTAATTATATGATTTTTAAAACCTTTGTGGACCAGTGGGACTTCACTATAAAGCAGGAGTTGGCAATTTTTCCCCCCCTGCCCTGGGCACTCTTCTTGTGAGTAAACATCAAAATTATAGGAGAATTTAGACAAGAATGTGAAACGTTTATGGGAGTACACCAAATTCCCATGAGATATTATATTTAATATTATATAACAGGCTGGAGTGGGAGAACACTAGGAACTTGTAGGATGCCGATTGATACAATATCATCATCCCTTACTGTAATGATGCATCTGCTTAGAGCACAAAACATTAATGTGCCAGATTTTGGTTGCTGGCTAATTCAAATTTCCTGCTTCAGGCATTTTTCATGGAAGTCTTTTTTATTATTGTGTATTTATTCAATTTATGTACTACCCATCTCACTATCCAAAGTGAACCTAACTTTTTGGGTGCCTTCAAGTCAGTTGGTGCCTACTGGTTACCGCCTGGACTAGTTTTTCTTGGCAGGTTTTTGAAAGTGTCTTGCCATTACCTTCTTCCTAGGGCTGAATGAGACTGACTGGCCCAAGGTCACCCATCATCAAAGCAGGACTAGAATTCACTGTCTCCTGGTTTCTTGCCTGGTGCCTCAAACACTACACAAAATTGGCTCTCATAGAAGCTTAGCATATTACAATGATGCATGGGGTGGTTTTCATATCCTTTTTCCCATCAGGAAGAGTTTCATGTAAGACTGATGTTAAGCATAAAAGTAAGAAGAGTAAACAGTATAGATGAGAAAGGCCCACAGTGGGTCTGGGTCACATTCCTTTTGATAACATTTAAAACCTGAAATGCTTCTACATGAATAGAAGCCTGTGTAAGGTTAGCTGCACTGTCTGCAGAAAAATGCTCAAATGCATAGCCCCAACCACCCAAAATATATGTATCTTTTACAATATCATATATGGAAATATTTTATTTAGAA